>NW_024881924.1:0-539945 GCF_019059575.1 Amphibalanus amphitrite
GGTCAGCAATCACACTTTATACGGCGTAGTACGCACGTGCGTAGGCTTAGAACCCTCTGTTCAGTGGCGGTCACAGAGATTGAACTCTGGAGTGCCCCGAATGGCGTGAATATTCCCGCTTTCGATTATAGCGAACATTCTGTGGGCTGGCAGGCGGAACTGTGGCGTGTTAGAGAAAGTTGTCCAACTGGAACACAAATATTTGCGATACTGTTTTTGATTGTAGGCCTCACCATTAATGATTGGTGCTGGGTTTTGTCCGATTACAGTATATGCGCTCACTACTTCAGCGGTGACCTGTATCTCCCGGCTCCCCGGCCGGGGAGATCTGGGTTGCATTGTTCACCCATTCTCCCATTGTGTTGCATTGTTCACGCTAACATATTGTTCATCATTGTCAGTTCAACTATGAAATCAGTTCAATTCAATGAGCAGCATAAAGAAAAACATTTGAATTGGAATGGATAGTTCTGTACAGAATTATTATATTATAGTAGTACGAACTATGGAGCTCATTTTGCTAGGAGAACTGTAAACAGGAACAGCCCTACGAGGTCAGTCAAAAGGGGACCATCATCGGCTGCTGCCTGTTCCTCGGGCCCGATGGCCTGGGCAAGACCTTCTCAGCGGGCCCTTACGTTTCTGGGGACCGGCCAGGACAAGCTGTTTCTGAAACTGGGCCCCGGAAGCGCGTATCTGGGCCCGTTTTCTTGCTACTGTCGAGGTCAAGGGCCCCAGAGGTGAATAAAAGTCAGAAGCTGTCACCTACGCGATGTCTAGCTGTCACCAATTTTTCACAAGTCATCTTGAAACAATAGGAACCACATTTTTGCCGTTTTCTCGTCACCTTTATAGGCCAAAAAAAGAAATTTTAAAATGAGGCTAGAATGTTAGAAAGAAGCTGATCTTTCAAATTTCAGCCTCTGGGCATCACTTCATTTCAGTGACACAACAACAACAAAAAAAAAAGAATATCATTAAACATACCTATTGGTATGATTGACTTCCTAACTCGTCCTGGCTTCCTGATCCAGTTCAATCAGAACTCATGAAAGGATTGTCAGTTGTCACTGATTCACTTGCCTTTGCTTCAGTAGTCGGGACCAATTATCAACGCTCCTACCAAGTTTCTGGGACCGATGGTCATGGACCGCGCCCCAGTTGTGGCCCAGATGTGACGTCCCCCGTCCCAGTCGCCCGGTCCCTCCCTACTCCGGCGGCGGCCAAGGCCGCGCCGGTCCCCGCCACCGCTCAATCGGTGACGAGCGGGGATGAGCTGTCGCCGCTGTCGCACTGTCGCCGTTTTTTCCTGTGTTGTCGTTGTCTATGGCGCTTCACAGCGGACCGGCTGTCGCACCGGCGGGATTTTTTTTAGCCCTAGCTGTCTACAAAGAGACGACGCTGTTAACCCGCGCCCCAGTGGCGGTCTCAGCAAAGTTCGCCCTAGTGGGGGGGGGGGGACATGTTACCACCCACCTCTAACTCAAAAACTAAGAGGGCTAGAAAGACGCGGTAAAGAGCAGTCGATAGCTCTCAATGCGTACGTTTGAAAGTATTTCAGTCATTTTTCATCTTAGAGCAATATTGGGGTCACCAGAGGTCATCAAAGGTCAAAATTTGCCAATTGTCATTATATTTTTCAGAAAACGTGCCATTATTTTAGGAACTATGGTAGCTAGAAAAACGCATGGAAAAGCAATCGATAGCTTTTGAACTCTCCTTTTGATAAGGTCATTATTAACCCTCGCCCGCACATGCCATTTTCCCATCCTAGAACGCACATGGGGGGGGGGGCGGTTGCCACCCCCCCGCGCCATTTCGTTCCTGTTGGAGATAGAGCTTAGCAGTAAAGACCAAAAAGATTCTTTGGGAAGAGACGAATCCAATGATACCCAGTTTTACCTTCTCAGGTCAGTCATTGACCTTCCAGGTCAGGTCAAACTAAAAAATGTTGCTGTTTTGGGTCACCGTTGGATATCAAGTGCGCTGCTTATCAAATACCGATGTCATGTCGATGCTGTTTTCTGGTGCCAAGCCAGCTAGAACCTCTTTGTCACACTATCCGACCAGAATTTTGCTGCTGAGGTCATTTCAGGTCAAGTTAGGTCAAGGTCAATTATATGTGTTTGTATGTCTGTGTGTGTCTGTGTGTATACTGATGTGTGCACCGATTGTTTTTGGGTCCATATCACATGAAATCATGATCTGAGAAGCTTTTACCAAAAATGCAGTCAAAAAACTTCACAAAAAGTAAATTCAGCTTGCCTAAAACGCAATTATCTTAGATGACCTAGGTTGACCTTGACCCTGACCTTGACCCCTGTACATCGTCGAACAACATGTTCCATGATAGATGGGAGGTAAGACTGGCAAAAAAGGCCGAAATCAGGGTGTCAAAAGCTCACAAGGCCCATTGCAAACGCAAGATGTTGAGAATTGGCCATTTGGGTCATGACATGACCTGAAAAACAAGGTCATATCTCCGAAACCAAAAATCACAGAAACTTGAAATTTTCAGCGGACATCAAGAAAGGATAGACGAGCAGTATACGAAAAATCAGCCTTCTAGCTCTAAAAATGTTGAGTGCAGAGCAGAAAGACTGCCTGGGGGGGTGGCAACCACCCCCCCCCCATGTGCGGGCGAGGGCTAAAGTTGACCTAAGGTCAACAGTTTAGCCTCCAGAGGGCAAAAACTCCAAAAATAGCTGTTTTTACGAAAAGTGTTTTTCGACAATAACTTTCGACTACAAAAAGCTACGACATTTCTATTGCCAGAATCGTGTTCCTCTCGCCGAAACGCGTCGAATGAACTATAATTTGACCTTGAAAGGTCAACTTGAAAATTTAACCTCAGGTCAAGGTCATGACCCGACCGGAAAAGGTCATGTTGCATATCAGTCGATGCGTCTTAACAAGACAAATACAATGAGACCATCCCCAGCCTTCTATCTCTGTCTAATCGCGAGTTATTGGCAAAAAGCTGTTTGTAGCCTCTAATGACCTCGGATGACCTTTGTAGAGGCTATCAGCAAAAATGACACCTTGGTCATCCCGGGTGGTCCAAATCATTGTGATTCTGAAATATTTGGACTGTTCCTATGCGTACACACGGATCTAGAGGCATTTTCATTTTTCCCCATTGAGCTGTAATGGAAAGGTCACGCCACTGACCTGACCTTAGGTCACGGATATAAAAAATCCGAGATATACAAATTGTAGGCGCCCATAACAGCATGCAATCCACCAAGTTTGAAACCTTTCTGACAAACACTGCAGGCTGGACATGATTGCAAACTTTTTTAGGCTTGGTCAGTTAACTTGACCTGGTGACCTGACCTGACATGACCTGGGGTCAAAAATTTCACACATTGTCCAAAATTGATGTACAAAAAGCTACCCCAAGCGGCGCGGCGCTACGCGCCTGGCTAGGCGGGGCGTGCTTAGGGAGGGGCGACTGTCCCCGTGCCCCCCCCCCCCCCCCGTGGATACGTCCCTGATAGTTTATAACTAAATTTGTAAACATAAAAATTGTTTTTAATCAAGAACTATAGTATGCATCTTTTTATGCATACATTAGTTCAAGCACCGGTATAGCATCTTTTTATCAATTACGTCTCGTTTTCATGTCAGAATTTGCTTATTTAAAATGGAAATAGTGTTACTGTTAGAAAACAATATAAATGAATTTATGAGACGGACACAACACATTCGGCTGGATGCGTTTCGTCGAGAGACTCAATATAGGCATGAATGATTGTTAACATTGTCTTATTGTGGATGAAAGTTAGCACGCTAAATATTTGACAGCAGAAAACTGTTAAATGCAATTATGGCGCGCGAATGACAAAACATGACGATATATAAATATTGAATATCTTGCTTCATAGGGAATGTGCTAATTAAAAAGCAAGCATAAAACGACTCGGTATAGCATATTCGTCCTAAATAGATGATTGTTTTGGCGTTATTGCACATAAGTAATAAAATTCCAAACGGCAGAACCACTGGAATTTCTGGTTTGTAAAAAACTGTTTTCTTTTCAGTTACTGGTCTTTGAGCAACAGCAAGTTTCCAATTTCAGTGTTTTTTTTTGCAATTTGTTTTCACGTAATAAAGTTTGTAAATTGCAAGCTCAAAATTCATGCCCAAAGTTTTCGTGAAATCCAAATCTAAAATGTTGGTAATTATTTCTTTAAAACTCAAGTTTTTCTTTGTATTTGCAAACTCAATTTGTTCGTGAAACAGGCCTTTGACTGTAGGTCACAGAAATCACAATTCCGAGTCCCGAGATATACATTTTATGCATACTGTCATTTTTATCAATTGCTGAATGTCCCATATCGATCATCCAGTCGTTGTAGCTTATAGCGAGCATTGCAACTTTTTTGAGGTAAGTTCACTAGACGTGACCTGGCGACCTGACCTTGAACGATCCGGGTCTGAAATTTTAACAGTAATGTGCGAAAAAGATGTATGAACAGGTGTGTCAAAAAACGGTAACGCCGCGAATCTTGGCAAAGCCCAAAACACATCGAATGGTGCATCCCGTTTCCAAACTTATCCTAGGACACCTAAGATCGTTCACCTTTTCAAGCATCCTTGCCTCTAAATCAAAATTTGCAGTCTTGCCAACTCAAAGCTGGTTTCCTACAAGCTGCGAATTGCTTAGGTATGAATTGAGTAGCAGTGCCAACTATTCTTACGTTTCGTACTTCCAAATTTTCGATCTTATCTCTGGTCAGCTTCATGGCTTCACCATCATATAGTTGTGTAATGTGTATGTGGTGGCCAAGGGTTGAAACGTTATTAAGCTGTTAAGAGGGAAACAAATCAGAGGTATCTCGGACCGGTATTATTCGTGCTTATCTCTCGAGCTATTATTTTTCCGAATACGGGCTTGGGGGAACGGTGACAAAAGAAGAGACTAGACAAAAGGAATTCTGTGAAACGTTTATGGATTTTCGAAAATGAATAGATAACTTTGGAAGTGAGATATAATTTTGGAACTTATTTGGGAACATAGTCATGGAAGAAAAGTGGGAATGTCTTCTGCTCTGACAAGTGCGCCAAAACTGCTATATAATTTCAGAATCATGACATCACCACCTGATCCATATGCAACGGGCAGGGTGCAGCTAATGGCTAGCCGTCAGTGGTCATGTCATCGGTGGTCACTCAAAAGGTCATGCTAGGTGATGGAAGGTCACCAGCCGTTATTTGATCACACTTTCTGATGGATTTTGCTTACCAAGAGCTTCGCGGGAAAAACGAGCGCTGCACCGTTGAAAAAAAAATGAGTTAAAGGGTCTCAGGTCCGGCGACCTCTGCTGGTGAAATGCCCCAGGGTAGGATTCCGGTCTTTGTTGATTAACTTCGTCAAAAATGGCAGTAGAGCTGTGATGTCAGCACCATTGTGTTCGTCATGATCGAACTGGCACGACCTGCAGTCGTTCTCATATTCACCCTCCAATCGTAACAACTACAGGGTGTCTCAAAAGTTCGCATACACATTTCCCATGCCCATAAAGCATATAAGAACCGGCTAAAAAACTAAGGTTTTTGTGTCTGTGTGCACACTAGACAAATATGCATGCTTTGACAACTGATTCGGGAGGTTGGAAATCAAACCCTTTGCTGTATCTCCAAAAATATTTGCCCATACCGATTTTCGTCGCTCGTTCAGCTGCCGGAGGCTGATAAAAGGTTCCCAGCTTTCAAGCTCTTGTAAGGGAATCACCTGCAGTTTCAGCGTCGGAATTAGGTTTGACGAGCTCCCTGGCAACATCCGCTTCTCCCTGAAAGCCGACAGCGTGCATCGACACCATCCGTGAGTATTTTGTAGGTCTTCTCTGGCGCTAACTCCTTCATGAATGACTGGCGCCGACCTCCCAAGCACCATTTTCCTTTTCAAAACAACCCCATTCCTGAACAAATGGGAAGTGCCAGGGGAAATTTTTTCGCAGCATATCGTAGAAGAATGTGTCGGCCATCTGTTTCTTAGACACATTTTGCAAATTTTGCAAAACCCAAACGCTCGTCATTCCCCATGCCAAGACCTTCGCTGGGTTCCGGAGTGTTTTCCTCAGGAGAGGTTCTGCTATGTAAACGGCCAAGACCTGTCCATCGTGCGGTTTTGTCCGGATTTTGTGTGTAAAAGAAAGCTATTTGCTCCAGATCTGCCTCTTGAAACTTTGCAAGATAAAACTTTACATTAATTGACACTTTTGGAGGGTCAGTTGTCCTTGGTATTGATGATTTTCGTATTATTTTCCCCAAAAATTTAGCGTTCTAGATATTATAAACAATTTCAAATGATACTTTGTCTTTACATATTTTACGATGACCTGCAATTTTTGAAACTGGGTAACCTCTATCTGTAAGCTTCTTGTCAGTTTTCAATAGTTATGCCTTCATTTTCAGCTGCTTTCCGGAGCACGAGTCTGCTGCCGTACGAGGGTCGTTCAAAACGCTGTTAGTCTTGCATGGTTTTGTCCTTCAAAAATTCTAGCCACCGTTTTTATTAGATGATCATCATGTTGTACTCATCCTCGACGACACTTTGCCATGTGTCATTTCCGACTTAACCATTCTCATTATTCCTGAAACAGAGAGTTTCTCAGCCGACCCGATTTTGCGACCTCCATTTTCATGCTTGACCCATGGTCAGAGATGAACCCTTTTTGTGAGCTCATGAAGGGTCGAATGCGTTTGAAAACAATGACACTGCTTGAGGAAGGTTGTTACCAATGCCCATGCAAAATTTCGACTGTTTATTTATTGTTGATTCAGAATTATTGACAAAAAAGCATGGCTGGTACCTGTCAACGAACTTTTGAGACACCCTGTACAGCAGGGATTGGCAAATGGCGGGGCACCCCCTTTGGGAGGTAATGAAGGTCTCTGGAAACCTCATCCCTCATCTCTTTAGCATTAGTGGCTCTCCTTATGGAACAGGTTTCTTGTCTGGTCTGTTTCACCCCAGAATTCAAAGACTAGTCAAGGTAAAACCAAGCGCACCACAGTGAGCACAATTTGATAAGCTGGTGTATCTTAATTTTCATGTAGAACCTTTCACGTATCACGTACCTAAAACCCTTTCGTGCACTCATGCAAAAGCAACTGCCATGTTTCAACAGAGCTAGTAATGGCATTTTCACAGCCGCTGAATCGGCGGCGCTGACGTAAGAAGGGGAGAGGGGGAGGTCGATTAGACCCCCAGCCGTTCGGCGGCGCTGACGTAAGAAGGGGAGAGGGGGAGGTCGATTAGACCCCCAGCCGTTCGGCCGCCGACCGAACTTAGTTTTGCAGAATAAACGAGTGCTATCGAACCCCTTGACGAGAGGGAGCCGATGCTACCCAATTATAAGGTCTTGGGCAAGGCCGTATGTAGGCAGTGGTCTTGGGCTACTGCGTGCTTTTTTGGTCCTGCCTGTGATCTATCCGAACACTTCTCCCCACAAGTAGGGTAGACCGGGGCAAGTCGCCCCGCCGAGGTAAAACGCCTCACCGATGTTTCTCGGAACTGGCAAGGTTCTGGGGAAACATCCTCTCTTCTATAAAACGTGCACTATACGATCAGTATATGAGCAGACTGGAAAGAAATTGTGATGACGCTTTAGGGAGATAATGCCAAAAATGTGTTTTTGGAGTGATTTTTATGTTTTGTTGTCAGATTATGCATCATGGCGTTCTTTTATCGTCCACATCAGGTTAACGACTTTTATGTATTTTGAACGACTATTGTCTAACGCTTATAATGCCGGGTTGGTTCGTGTTAAATTATGTCTTCCTGGAGTGCAAGGCGTTGTTCTCTGACCGTACTACGTGATGGGGTAAAACGCCCCAGTAGGTCGCGGGGCAAAAAGCCCCATGGGGCGTTTTACCTCATGTGTTGTTCGGACTACCCACTTCCTAATGCTCGGTAGCTGGCGAACGGCATGTTTCTATGCATTTATATGTACTTTTCTCAGCAACTGGATGGCAAAGGAAGTATTTTGTTAACATTTGCATTGCAATAACTTATTATTTGGCCTTCTGAGGCAGGTGAAAAAACTGCTCACACAATAGTGTCGTAGCTGAACACCTGATAGGATGGAAGGTGCTAACTTCAGTGCCGTGCCTCCCAAGGTCTAACGGACCTCTCATATAAGATTTAGTCAACTAGCATGTTTAATCTTTAATCTAGAGTATGGGGCTTCTTGCCCCAGGCCGTGGGGCGTTTTGCCCTGGGGTTGGGGCAAAACGCCCTATTTGCAGTTGCTTCACAAATCACTTCCTAGCTGGGAGTCCGATCATAAGTGAATGAATTTGAGGGGTAGAATTTAAAGTAAAATGTCCAAAGAACGCATTGAGCACAAATTTGGCCTTCCAGGTGATGTGGGACAAAAGTTATGTAGCAAAATAAATTATCTGGGGCGTCTTGCCCCAGGCTACCCTACTGGGGTTAAATGACATAGATTTCAAATGGTTCCTGTGGTAGAACTGCCATGCTTGAATTTGACTAATTAGGAATGAAAAATATCCATATAGTAATGGAAATCTATGGAATTTCAGTAAACTTGGTTTTGTCGGCAATGGGGTCTGGCAGTGGGGTGGGGAGATAATAACCCTGCCTGGCGCCCCAAAAAGGGGGGGCACAATCCCCGAGGCCCTGCCGATCACCTCACTACAGGCATCACAGCTCCTCACCTTTTGCAGATGCCCAGGACCCCCTGCGATACATCCCAACAGCAATCTTTATTCAGAACCTGCCTTGATTAATCAACGATGCATTAAATGCGACGGATAACTCTACAATGCATTATTATCAACTATTGAACGGGCCTCGCCGATAGGGGGGTACTGTACCCCCCTAACTTTCGATAGCGGGGGACCTGTCCCCCCGTCCCCCCCCCCCGGTGGCGCCGCCCATGGGCCAGCGCTACGCGCCTTTGTTTTTCAGATATTATCGAAAACCTGAGGGGGAGGGGGGGGGGCGTAAAAGCGCCCTCCCCCCAGCACGGCGCGGGTTAAACTAAAAATCATTCCTCCTCAATCACCCCACCAATTATTTAATCAGGCCTTCAATACCAATGTGTTAGCGGCTGCGGTTGGATTGGCCAGCTGCCCGGTGGCTGTGGCTGTGCTCTGACCGGGCGCGTGTTGGCTGCCGCTGCCGCAGCGCTGGACGTGCTGGACTTTGTCTACCAGCATAACCAGGACGTGGCACAGCAGCTGCTCACCTACGAGCTGCGCAACTGGAGTCGGCAGACGTGCCTCAGTCTGGCCGTCACCGCCGACCACAAGCGTCTGCTGGCGCACCCGAGCTGCCAGGTGCTGCTGGCAGAGCTGTGGATGGGCGGCCTCAACCTGCGGCGCAACACTCACCTCAAGGTGCTGCTCTCGGTGCTCTTCCCGCCGGCCATGCTGCAGCTGGAGTTCCGCACGCAGGAGGAGCTGCGCCAGATGCCACAGACAGAGGAGGAGTACCTGATGGAACACTGCGACGACGAGGACGACCGCTCCTCCTCCTCCGACGACGACGACACGGCCGGCGCCGACCAGGTGCGTCAGCGCTCCGCCGCCCCGTCAGCGCCCCTCCCCCAAATCAGCGCTCCGCCGCCCAGTCAGCGCCCCTCCCCCCGCCGACCAGGTGTGTCAGCGCTCCGCCGCCCAGTCAGCCCCCCTCCCCCCGCCGACCAGGTGCGTCAGCGATCCGTCGCCCCGTCAGCGCCCCTCCCCCCGCCGACCAGGTGCGTCAGCGCTCCGCCGCCCAGTCAGCCCCCCTCCCCCAAATCAGCGCTCCGCCGCCCAGTCAGCCCCCTCCCCCGCCGACCAGGTGCGTCAGCGCTCCGCCGCCCAGTCAGCCCCCCTCCCCTCCCCCAATCGCCGACCAGGTGCGTCAGCGCTCCGCCGCCCAGTCAGCACCCCTCCCCCCGCCGACCAGGTGCGTCAGCGCTCCGCCGCCCAGTCAGCCCCCTCCCCCCAAATCAGCGCCGACCAGGTGCGTCAGCGCTCCGCCGCCCAGTCAGCCCCCCTCCCCCCCGCCGACCAGGTGCGTCAGCGCTCCGCCGCCCAGACAGCCCCCCTCCCCCAAATCAGCGCCGACCAGGTGCGTCAGCGCTCCGCCGCCCAGTCAGCGCCCCTCCCCCCGCCGACCAGGTGCGTCAGCGCTCCGCCGCCCAGTCAGCCCCCTCCCCTCAAATCAGCGCCGACCAGGTGCGTCAGCGCTCCGCCGCCCAGTCAGCCCCCTCCCCCCGCCGACCAGGTGCGTCAGCGCTCCGCCGCCCAGTCAGCCCCCCTCCCCCAAATCAGCGCCGACCAGGTGCGTCAGCGCTCCACCGCCCAGTCAGCCCCCTCCCCCCAAATCAGCGCCGACCAGGTGCGTCAGCGCTCCGCCGCCCAGTCAGCCCCCTCCCCCCGCCGACCAGGTGCGTCAGCGCTCCGCCGCCCAGTCAGCCCCCTCCCCCCAAATCAGCGCCGACCAGGTGCGTCAGCGCTCCGCCGCCCAGTCAGCGCCCCTCCCCCCGCCGACCAGGTGCGTCAGCGCTCCGCCTCCCAGTCAGCCCCCTCCCCAAATCAGCGCCGACCAGGTGCGTCAGCGCTCCGCCGCCCAGTCAGCCCCCCTCCCCCCGCCGACCAGGTGCGTCAGCGCTCCGCCGCCCAGTCAGCCCCCCTCCCCTCAAATCAGCGCCGACCAGGTGCGTCAGCGCTCCGCCGCCCAGTCAGCGCCCCTCCCCCCAAATCAGCGCCGACCAGGTGCGTCAGCGCTCCGCCGCCCAGTCAGCCCCCCTCCCCCCGCCGACCAGGTGCGTCAGCGCTCCGCCGCCCAGTCAGCCCCCCTCCCCTCAAATCAGCGCCGACCAGGTGCGTCAGCGCTCCGCCGCCCCGTCAGCGCCCCTCCCCGCCCAGTCAGCCCCCCTCCCCTCCCCCCAATCGCCGACCAGGTGCGTCAGCGCTCCGCCGCCCAGTCAGCACCCCTCCCCCGCCGACCAGGTACGTCAGCGCTCCGCCGCCCAGTCAGCCCCCTCCCCCCAAATCAGCGCCGACCAGGTGCGTCAGCGCTCCGCCGCCCAGTCAGCCCCCCTCCCCCCGCCGACCAGGTGCGTCAGCGCTCCGCCGCCCAGTCAGCCCCCCTCCCCCAAATCAGCGCCGACCAGGTGCGTCAGCGCTCCGCCGCCCAGTCAGCGCCCCTCCCCCCGCCGACCAGGTGCGTCAGCGCTCCGCCGCCCAGTCAGCCCCCCTCCCCTCAAATCAGCGCCGACCAGGTGCGTCAGCGCTCCGCCGCCCAGTCAGCCCCCCTCCCCCCAAATCAGCGCCGACCAGGTGCGTCAGCGCTCCGCCGCCCAGTCAGCCCCCTCCCCCCAAATCAGCGCCGACCAGGTGCGTCAGCGCTCCGCCGCCCAGTCAGCGCCCCTCCCCCCAGTCGGGCGCCGACCAGGTGCGTCAGCGCTCCGCCGCCCAGTCAGCCCCCCTCCCCCCAAATCAGCGCCGACCAGGTGCGTCAGCGCTCCGCCGCCCAGTCAGCGCCGCCCAGTTCCCTCCCCCCAATCGGGCGCCGCAGCTGGCTGGCCGCTGCGGCGCCGCTCTTTGGTAGTCTCTTCGCTGTGAGAACACTATAGGCTGCGCAGTGCAGTTAGCCGGAAATAGCGAAATAATCTCAGGGCCAGCTATGTAAGCAAGAAAAATGTTACATCCACTGCTTTTTTCATACGTTGTTTTTTGCGATTTGCTTATGTGGCTAACTTACCGTTATATTTGTTTCCGTTCCATGGATCTACACAGGCATCACTGCTAGGTGTAAGTTGAACGTCTATCGGCGGGCGGTGCGCTTTGTCTCACGCTCAGTCACTAAGTGTGACGAGGTGGCTACTGGCTTTGTCTCAATGTTTTCGTGATTTGGTTCGTAGCTTTTTGGGTTTCTTGGTGTATTCTGCTTCCTACTCAGCGTTTAGGTCGTTCAATAAGTAACAGTCAGTTGGTCATCACTTTTTTATTTTTTAACCCAGCATCTTCAAGATTTGACATGTTTATCGTTCAACATCTCTCCTGACTGCTTCCTCAAACTGGTCACCACGAGCCTGAACACACTTTTTCAGGCGCTCACACCAACGCCGAAATCCCGTCCGAAAAACGATAGGCGGCGGCCGCGGCCATAACGGCCGGAGCGACACCAGCGCCACCATCGGCGGGCGGTCGGAACTATCGCAACGGATCGCACGTTAATTCAAATTATTTAGTAACGATACGTTATGCGTCAACGAAACCTTTACTGAAAATTTAAGAAAAATGCATTTCGTATTATAGCTAAATTTCATGATACATCTCGCGATGTAAATAGGTATTTTAATGGATAATTTGATAAGTAAATAATTGCATCACTTCAATTAAGTAATAATATCATTGCACATATTTCGCATTCGATAAATGCCCCAGCGGAATATGAAAGCCCACAAAGTAGGCTTTCTAAAAATGTGTATTAGTATCAAGTCAGTGATGGCTTATGCTACTTTTGACGCGATTGTTTTCGTTATCGGTCGATATAACATACACTTTTTCTATATTTCAATGCGTACAACTCAGTCAAATTTGAATGTTACGTTAATGCCCCAGTAGATAATTAAACATCAATTAATTGCCGTTCGAATGATGTTACGCATGCCTCAATGGTGCCTACCCTAAGCTACTTTTTTCTCGTGTCTTGATAAGCAAGCACTAGGCAAAATTGTGGTATCACCATAATTAACTAATAAAATTAATGAATAAATGACACCATCGATAAATGCCCCACCAGAATACGAAAGCCCACAAAGAAAGCTTTCTAAAAATGCATATTAGTCACAAGTCAGTGATGGCTTATGCTACTTTTGACGCGATTGTTTTCGTTATCGGTCGATATAACATACACTTTTACTATATTTCAATGCTTACAACTCAGTCAAATTTGAATATTACGTTAATGCCCCAGTAGATAATCAAACAGCAATTAATTGCTGTTCGAATGATGGTACCCATACCCCCATTGCGCCTAGCCTTAGCTGCTTTTACCCCGTGTCTTCATTGCCAATCACTGGGTGCAATAGCGGTCTCAGGCCTTATCCGGGCACAACTGATTTTTAAGGTGAGGGGACAAACGCTAAAGCTATTTCATAAGCGTAACTTTATATCTCTTTGTGGGTGCTCAAGCACCCCCAATCCTGAGCTCAGCACCCCCTGCCTTCTTAAAGCACCCCCAGCCTCCTCAAAACATTCCCAGCTGACTCAAGGCCCTCAATAATCAGAATGTCCATCTCCTAGTACTGTAATGAGCCCAGTGAATCATGCAAATACTATGCTTACTCAATTCAGTGACTAAGAGAATACCGGGTGGCCAAAAAAAAAAAAAAACGTTCCGAACTTTGGAGGCCTGTATCTCAAATTCGAGTGCAAATAACGAGCCAAAAT
Organism: Amphibalanus amphitrite; assembly: GCF_019059575.1. Taxonomy (NCBI): domain Eukaryota; kingdom Metazoa; phylum Arthropoda; class Thecostraca; order Balanomorpha; family Balanidae; genus Amphibalanus; species Amphibalanus amphitrite. Next base: position 13,423 of record NW_024881924.1, read on the forward strand.
TTTCACCAAGTTTGCGTCACTTCTTTGCGCATTGATATGCCAAATTATAACACTGTACCATCATCTTCAAGCCAGCAATCTTATGTTGAATTAAGTAAGACGTTTTTGCTTTTTTGCCGTTGTTGAACGGTAGTAATGATTGGCTTAGACGTACCATGCTAGAAAAAAAGCAAAATACAACACGTGAATGATACCAGCACGTGTGTTGTTATTTTTAATATTTTTGTCCCACTTATGTATAGTCTCTCTTGGAAGTATCGCGTCATGGGCTGCGGCGGCTCGGCGAACTATTCCCTTCAGTTTGAGGACCCCAGCAGTGAGGTCATGGCCTGTATCATAAAAGTACGCTGTAACACGATTCTACGCCGGCGGTAGGAGGAAATCTGCTATATGACGCAGGCACCAGCGGCTGACAACTGGGTGAAAACAGGTGGAGGCCGGCCAAAGGTCCTGCTCGTATCGCTCGCCTTGACCCCGTCCCCCGCCTCAGGCGGATACCGGCGCCGCTTGGGTTCACCAGCCGGCCGGGCGCTCATTGGTCTGCCTTAGTGGGCGCCAATCACTCGTGTGCGTGACGCGTAAAATCACAACGGAGCAAAGTTCCGTCATAGCCCTTCTGTGAAGAGGCCTTCTGAACGACGTAAAACTTGTCATGAGGGAGGGGGGGGGGGCAACCTGGCATCAAATGGGGCTTTTGATGCCAGGTTTTGACGGCTGAACGGTGAATATTCTTTTTTGGTGCCGTTCATTAACCCGCGCGGGGCTGGGGTCTCCAGCCGAACGCGCGGGGCTGGGGGGGGGGGGTAAATTTTACCCCCCCCCTGTTATCTCCCGAACTAATGGTCCGATTTGGAAAACTCAAACGCCAATCGAAAGATCTCATCACGAACAACTAAAAACATGTACTTAATTTTAAGTTCGAGGTCAAGGTCAAGGTCAGGTCAAGGGAACAAATTGCAAGTTCCTACAGTATCGGCCTTGCACCGTAGTTGCCGAAGAATGGAGTCATGGACTGAGACTGATCGCCCAAAACGTGCTCTTAGGCTACCAAGACAATATTCGTTGCATACAATATCATTCAGAGGTCAAGGTCAAGGTCAGGTCAGGTCAGGTCACCAAAAACAAAATATAGAAAAGGGCATGTGCGACACATGTTTTATGGGTCATTTTACTCATAGAATTCAATAGGCACACTCAATAAGTGATATGGACCACTTCTGGATGAATTTCAGGTCGAGGTCAGGTCAATGTCAGGTCAAGTGAGGTCAAATTTTGAAGTTGGTTGTTAAGGCCTAAAAAGGTGTCTATCTGATGCAGTTTTTCACGGCGAATCGAATGGTGCTATTTTTGTTTCCGTATGAGGTCTAAAACTTCCAAAAAAGTCATTTTTCAAAATTTTTGTGTGTCGTGACGTCATACAATTTTGAATAACTCCCACATTTTTGAACCGATTCTTTTAAAACTTGGTATGTAGGTGCACATAGACCACTTCTCTGACATATATTCCGGTTTTTTCGATACACTCAAAATTTTGGATTTTATAGCTATTTTCCCAAAAAAGTCAGTTTTTTTTTTAGAAAAAAAATTTTGGGCCAAACTCCAAAATTTTCAAAAAACTGAGATAGCCATTTGATAGACAAAGTAGAATTACGTATATCCTTTTTTGTTGCGTCTTGATTCCTTAAAAAATGAAGATGTTAGCGGCGTTTGAACTTTTGCCGTTTTTGAGGCGAAAATGGCGAACATGACGTCACTAAAACGTCAATTTCTCAAAAATTTTCCGACGGATTTCGCTCAAATTTTTAGGGAACGTGTCAAACTGATGTAAGAAAAGGTACTGAAAGTTTGGCGGCGCTGCGCGCCGCCGTTTTTGAGATATTGCAAAAACTCGCGAGGGGGGTAAAATTTACCCCCCAGCCCCGCGCGGGTTAAGCGGCTCATTCAAAAGAGAGAACTTCAAGTAGGTATATGACTATAATTGGCTAGAGAGCGAATTGACGAATTGGCTGGAGAGATAATTTTTGTGATTTGAATCCGCTCGCGGGTGCATCTGCAACCACGGATGTATTCTGTTAGCGGGCGCAACTGATGATTGTGTTTTGTTTTGTATTCGGCCACGGATTTCCGGATTTTACCAAAAACCTGTGACAGTTGTGCCGATGACAGGTCAAATTGTTAGCTTTGCAATGAAACAAATCTCAATAAATCCTCTGCGAGTAGGGTGGCTTCCGTTGACCACATGCCTACTCCCATCACAAGTTACCGGACGGCGACTGCCACCTCCCCCTATCCCTCCGCAGTCCGCACCCACTCCCCTCGGCCCAGCCCGCTGCGCTGGCTGCCTCCGCGTGTCAGGCTTCGGTCAGTGCTTCCAGCGGCTCTCAAACTTTTCCGCTCAGCCGCGGCTGGGACAGGTGGCGACCTTCCCTCAGAGTCGCGATACTTTCAAGAGAGACTATACCATATATTCAAATACAAAGCCAACATTGTGTTAATGGATGCCATTTGTTTTAACACAAGTCCTGTTTCGAGGAGAAGGAGTGGCACGGTGCATGAGTTACTGCTGATCGCCCTCCCTTCAAGAAGATCAAATAGTAAATCGACCGAATAAGGGAAAAAGCTTGAGGGAATGTGTCACCCTGAGGCTTGAACCATGTCAATGAGACTAGTTGCCAGTAGCAGTCATGGCTGCAAGCCGTGGTGCCGAGATGGAAGTGGCCCGTTCACTCACATTTTTAGTAAACTTCAGAGCAAAAAAGTGATTTTTTTCATGGCATGCTAGAAACACGAACCGTTTAAAAAGAAATTGACCGAATAACATAAACAATAAACATCTTACCATTTATTGAAAATATATGCCGCATTGACTATCAAAAGTTTCAATGTTGTATCTGTATCACTTTCTGAGGAATATTGATTTAAAGTTGGGAACGTTTTTTTTTCTGGGCCACCCGGTATACAATGAATAAATCACCACAAATTAAGATGCATGATATTTGTGTTAACATTACATCTGATATTATCAGGGGCCCGGGAACGATTTTCAAGTTTGGGGGGGGCGAGCCTAAAATACCTGACATGATGCATATAAAACAGTGGCATAGCTAGGGGTGTAAGGGGACACGTTTCCCCTCCCCCCATCGGGTTAACTTGGGTCCGAGAGGCCCTGCGGCGCCATTTGACCGCTGAGGGTTAACGATGGCCATATTTCTACTCAGAAGGGCCCCGTGGGGCTCTTTAGAGCACCTCATGGGCCCTAAATAGCCACACTAAGGTCTCCATAAGGGCCCCACGCCGACTTCTGAGGGCCTCTTGCGGCTTTTACTGAAACAGACTCTTTCCGCAGTCAGGAAATCGCATGCGAGAGCCTATTCAAATACATGGAAGCACGCTCGCATCAATCGCACGCACCTCCCGCGAGCGATTGATGCGAGAGGAATTACAATGTTTTTGAATAGGCTCTCGCATGCGATTTCCTGAACGCGGAAAGAGTCTGCTTCAGCCTTTACTGGCCTCTGAGAGGTCTTACCGGCCAATGAGGGAAAGTTCTAGGGGCATTTCCCACCTGTGATGGTCCCACACTTATTTTTCTGAGGGCCCCATAACGGCAACTATGGGGCCCTCGTCGGTGCCTATGAGGGCCTACACCGGTGTCTCTGAGGGTTTCACACCCCCAACTCCGAGTGCCTACACCAGTGCCTATTAAAGCCCTATATCGGCGGCTCTGAGGACCCACCCAACACCTGCGCATCTAAAGGCCACCCACTGATGACTTGAGGGCCCCACAACGGTGACCCTGAGGGCCCCACCGGCGTCTGACAGTACCATGCCGGTCTCTTAGGACCCGCAGGACTTCTTCTGCCGGCCTAATAAGGACCCCTTGCCGGTCACTGAGACCCCCTGCCGGCTTGTAGAGAGTTCGCGTCAGCAGCTCTAAAGGCCCCACACCCGTCTGTAACGGCTCTACACCAGCGTCTATGAGGGCCCGGAGCAACGCCTGTAAGGACCCTCATCGGCGCCTCTGAGAGAATCACACTAGCACCTCTGATCGCCCACACCGGCACCTGCATGGCGGCCCCACACTGGTGCCTCCCTTACCGGCGGCTCTGAGCCTACGCCGGTGATTCTGAGGGTGCCACCGATAACTGAAGGCACCACACAAGCCCTTAGTGTAGCTGAGCTTTAATCCCATACCGGCCCTCCGAGGGCGCCACGTCAGTGCACTCATTGCCCCACACCCCTCCCTCACACCCGGAGCGGGTAAACTGTGTTATACCTATAGCAACGATTTTACCACCGTTGTACGTTATGTATTTCTCAAAGTTGACTCAAAATGGTCCAGTACAAAATCCGGCCTGCCAAACTTATGGCCAAGGTCAGGCCCAAACACGTTTTGGGCAATCAGTCTCAGTCCATGACTCCATTCTTCGGCAACTACGGTGCAAGGCCGATACTGTAGAAATTTGCAATTTGTACCCTTGACCTGACCTTGACCTTGACCTCAAACTTTAAATTAAGTGCATGTTGTTAGTTATTCGTGATGAGATCTTTTGATTGGCGTTTGAATTTTCCAAATCGGACCAATAGTTCGGGAGATAACAGGGGGGTAAAATTTATTCCCCCAGCCCCGCGCGTTCGGCTGGAGAGTGGAGACCCCAGCCCCGCGCGGGTTAATGCATTGGGTGAGCCAAAATTGTTTTACAGTGGCGCTATTAAAACAAGCTCTCGAACCGATTTAACATCATTTCTTGCATGATGCCTGATGGCTACAGTAAAAAAGAACAGCTAAAAAAACTACAAAAACTATGGAATGCCTTTCTGAAAGCTATTGAGCACCCCCAATGATTTTTGGAAAACTACACCCATGAGCTATTTCTTTCAAATTTGGCTACTTAAGCGTTTCAAATAAGAGTAAAATTGGAGAACTTCACTTACCTGAACATAACTTACTTTATCTTAAAAATTGACTACCTAATCAAAGTATCAGTAGGCATGATCCAAACATGTAGGTACCTAGGCATGGCGGCGATGGGAGATACTTGTCAGGGTGCGGGCCAGTTATTTTCATGTTCATTCTCGTCATATTGACGCAATCAACGTCGCGTACACATATAATGTATATTCTTCGCAAGTAGCATATCAATACATTTATCACAAATCTAATGCAGTCAAATAAACACATTTTGACACGCACTCTCACGCACCAGATTCTGATGCGCCAACATTTTGATAGGTGCACATTCGCTCGCAATTCAAGTCGCATAACAATTTTTAGCTGCCTTCAACAGTCGCCGGCCGTCCTGCGTCAAGGCATGTCACATTCCGTCCTGTTTTTCAACAGGTTGTTGGGTAAACACTTGCATGGATTCTGCCCGCCCAGCAGTTAAATCACAAACATGAAATAACTGAATACGAAGAAACAACGGACCGATCATGGACAAGAACACCGACAGGAACATTTTCATTAAGTTCGCAACCTCGTGGCGAAGTTAATCGAGATCACGACTTATCGTCCGATAGGTTCATGACTTTTACACACTTTTAGAAGTAGCAGTCGCAGCTGCATCCCGCTTTGGAGGCCGAGGAAATCCATGGCAGGAGGGCAAAAACAAGAACAATATGATTTTGTGACGGCCGGCTTTATCTAAATTGCTGAACTCCACTTTTCGTCCCGAACAGTGATTTTTCCTCGCCATGCTATTTTACTCTGAATGAACTCGTGACTCGAGGTTTAGGAATTTCGCGCCGATTGAAGTTCGTCGGAAGCACGGAGGACGTTTCTTTGTCTAGGACGAGTGGTACGCGTGCCTCCATTGCGTGTAGCCCCACTGCGTTTCCAGCTGGCAAATCTCGGTGCTGACGATGTCCTTTAGGTCCACTAAACGTTGATGCACGTAGGCATCGCACTCATCTGGAAAGAAAAGCCAAATTGTCACAAAAAACATTTTCTTCAGTGTCACTGTCATTCACCAGAAGGCTCATATTTAAAACCCCTTAGTCCTAGGTAAATAGATATTATGAGGAATTTCGGTCCCCACCAGTGAAACTTCACATTCATGCGTGAGCACTGAGCAGCCTGATGGTAATATTCTAATTTGTAAAACAATAAATACAAACTGATAACTGACACTGCCACTACTATAAATCAGCCCAGAAAAAAGAGCATATTACCTAGGAACTTGACAAATGGGATACCAATTTCAAAGAAAGTAAGTCAATTTTTCAAAGCAGCCTGAATTAAAATATGCAGGTTAGACTTAGAAGCATATGCCTACTATCTGAGGAGTTAACAAGCAGCCGTTTCATGAAGTGGGTTGCAGACTGCAGAGCCACCACAACAATTCTTGAAACTGCACATGAGTGACACATGTTCTGATTTCAGCAGCATGTTGTAATGACATTGGGTGGTAATGGCATACTAATAAATTTAGTAGGCACTGCTTGTTACATCAATGTTAAATAGGGAAGATCAATACATACTTGGGAAGCTGATGTCAAAGGTAGTTATGAAAGATCACTTCAAACAAGTTATGAAAATGTTGTGAAAGGGTTCCAAATATTTTACAAAAGGGCAGTGTCGAATGACTGCAGTGTCACAAAATTACATTAATGCTTGGGTGTTAGAGGGGAAAATTCCTCTCCAAAAAAGGGATGAGGGTAGTATATTCTTGATCAGGTTAGCCCCGCCCCCCCCCCTCAAAAAAAATAAAGAACAGAAGAAGGAAAAATTGCACACTTTTCTGTACAATGGTAGAATCTGATGCGATCATGCAAGTAGATGCTCTTTCGTGAGTGGTAAATTGCTCTTGAAAGTTGGAGGTGGGAGTGGAAAATTATTTTCATTTGGATGTCTTGTTCCACCCAAATTGACAAATTTTGGGACACTGCATTATGAAAATTTTGCCAAAGGGTTCCAACAAGTTAACAAAAGTGTTGTTTGAAATGAGTTATGTAAAGGCTGTGAAAGAGTTATGAAGAATTTGCAAAAGGGTTCCTTCAAAAGAGTTACGAAAAGGTTCCGAAAGAGTTACAATGAGTTAATGAAGAGATTTTATGAATGAGATATGAAAAAGTTGTCAGAGGGTCACAAATAATCTATGAGAAATTTGCTTTGAATGAATTATGAAAGGGCTGTGAAAGGGTTACAATAAGTTAATGAAAAGCCTCTTTCGAATGAGTCAGGAAAATGTCGCGAAAGGGTTGCAAATAATTTACGAAAGGGTTATTTTGAATGAGCTATGAAAATATTGCACAAAGTTAAAAATAAGTTATGAAGGGTTACTGTGAATAAACTAATAAAAGGCTGAGAAAGGGTTACCATGAGTTTACGAAAGGGTTGTTTCGAATAAGTTATAAAAAGGCTGCGAAAGGGTTACGAAGGGCTTGCGTAAAGGCTTAGTGAAAGGGTTGTGACCTAACAAGTTGCGAAAAAATAACAGCAGCTTTAGGAAAAGAATATGAATGGATAAAGAAGTAACAAATTTTGTTGCAACAAGTGAGGAACGATGTCACACCACTGGGGCTATAATTATACTCAGAAATAAAAAGCATCTCAGTCTAGTCCATGAAGACTGAAGAGCAGGCTGCACTTAATTGGTGGCTTACCTCGACATCACTGGCCGACTCACCCCTTCCACTACATTGATCGGGCGATTAAACACCTTTTTCAAATAACGGAAACTCAGAAGAAACGTTTGAACCGCTGGAAATGCCGAGAAATTGGCGGCAATATACACAGTGTATATAAATACACTATACAGGGAGGACACACTGCGCAACAAATGTCTCATAAGCGCATGGAACGTATGCAGTTTCCAAAGCTCTTGATAATATCAAGAACATGTTTTTTTTTTCTTCTAATCCCCATCTGGCCAAATGTCCGCCTTTACACGGGGCCTGCACCCTAACGAAACGGGTTCTCTGTCTTCTTCGCCCACTGTCTTACGGCGCCTTTCACCTCAGCATCGGTCTGGAAGTGGTGGCCACGAAACTCATCCTTCAAGGGACCAAACAGATGAAAATCTGATGGGGCGAGGTCCGGACTGTAGGGCGGCTGGGGCATGATTGTCCATCCCAGTCTCGCAATCTCCTGGCACGTGGTGTCGGCCGTGTGTGGTCGGGCATTGTCGTGGCGTATGGTGATTCTGGTTTGCTGGTTGACAATATTCACGATTGTTCCAGTCGAGTAGCCTACTCACTCAGCCAAATCACGCACCCGTATTTGGCGGCTGCTCCTGATCGGCTTGATCCTGATCGGCTTGTTCACTACACTGTAAAAAAGTTTAGCACCACCAATCAGCTAAATGCACTTAAGTACCGTGGTAAAAAACGAGCACAACCCACCGGCTTATTTTAAGCAGGCTAAGAGGGTGCTATTTGAGTTGTTTATTTTTAACACCATAAAAATCGTAGCACCATGGCTCCTGTATGGGGCTAACAAGATGCTTTTTAATTAGTATCTCATATCTAAGACCCGAAGGGTGTTAAAAAATAGCACCCTGGAGGGTGTATTTTTCAGCACACTGAGGGTGCTAGGGTCAAAAACCAGCACTCAGGAGGTGCTACTTGTTTAGCACCTTAGCGCTTAGAACCTTCAGCTAGCACGCAAATAGCTTCTTACTATACCCCAACACCCTACTGCAAGCATAACATTAGCATCTATAGACATGAAGAGCCACGGTTGAGCAATGTGATACAGGATGCTTTTGGTCATCGGTTGTTGTATTATCTAATATGTATATGTTACAGTTAGTATGCGAAATCCGTTAGTTTGCAACGCAACTAGTTTCGTTGCAAACTAACTGACCGTCCAGTTAGTTTGCAAACTAACTAGTTAGGATGCAAACTACCTAGTTACTTTGCAACGGAACTAGGTGTGTTGCAACGGAACTAGTTGTAATGCGAAATCGACGAGGCGGTGAATCTATTTGTCGTTTATATTCATCTTTTATGTAAATTTTAACAACGGTTGTTAAAACAAAGTGAGTGACTCACGTGAGAACTTCGATAATGAACTTGGAGTCAAAGACCTTTTGAATAAAAACAGACTATAGCACCCCATTTCATGATCTTGGAAATATCAGCATATGGTGCTAAATATCCGCTAATTAGGCTCCTTAGGTGCTAACGTAAACACTGTAAAAAAGATGAGCACTTTTTGTGCTAAACAACTGCTATTAAGGTGCTTAAGATTAGCACCTATTCTGATGGAGCCCTGGGGTACAACTTGGGCACTAAAGGTACAAACGTCACACACAGATGGCGCTGTTCAATACGGCTTCGAATTACTCCGATTTTTCATGTTTTTTTTTTCTGCACCACTGATACATTTGCACATTTTTTGGGGCGTTTTCCAAGAGGGGCGGAAGTAATATTGATAAGATGCATCTTCAAAACCTCTGCAACATTCATCACGTGACTATTGGCAACGCTTTTGTTCCGAAACTGACAACTGAAACCAGTTCAATTCATTATATAGGTCACAAAAGCAGCGGCAAAACATCTTTGATTTCCCACGCGATCGGCGTGACTAGTAGTGGGAAGACCTAAGCGGACTTCTGCCAAGGTTCCAGATTGACATCGTCTCGCCAATGTGGACACCTACATTTGTAAGGAGTTCATCTCCCTTCATGGTGTGACCGCCTGTGATCGGTAATGATAAGTTATATCACAGATAACAGTAGTACTGGATTGGAAACAGGATTCCGGTGGCTGCAGTAAGGGGCCGAAAACAGAACCGAATATTTCGTGCCCATATTTCGATATCTCCTCTCACAGGCAACAAAAAATATTGGTTTATGTGAATGAAACTTAAAAAGAAGCAATCGACTAGCCGTGCTCGTGTTTATTGCTGCATTTTTGCATAATGGCAATTTATTTTACTAAACGTTGCTGGTTACACTTTCCTCACCGTGGTGAGGGAACGTATGCCACTGATTTGATTATAATTATTTCTCACTCTCATCCACAAAAAGTACTTGTACATACATGGGAGTTTGATCTCTTTATTTACATGCTAATCGATACCAGTCCTGCCACAACGAACCATCCAAACGTCACGATTCAAACCAACGTCACAAAACACCCCTTCAAGTGTCACTTCGCTTCGCCTGCCTTCCCAATTTCATCAGAGACCTTGCTTCCCCGCCTTACATCTTCTTGACCCTGCTGAGCTTTGGCCTCTTGTCGCTCCTCGATCGGGTTGCACCAGTGGCTGGGGTGTCTGCTTCCTGACTTTCGATGGACTGTCTTGTCTTGTCTTGGACTGTCTTGTCACTGTCTTGAGCAGGGAGACACCGGTTGGTCACGTGACTCGGAAACAAAAATCAGCTGATAGAGTGGCGGAATCGCCGTTATCAGACACGATTAATTCCGGACGATAGAGCGGCAGTATAGGAGTCTTCTTCACAACAGGCAAACATTGCCATGTTTATCATTGAATGATCAAGAAACGTTCATAAATTATATATTTATTCGACGATTACCACCGCAACCAACGCGCACATATCGTTACCAGCACATAAAGCTGTGCTTTGCGATATTATTGGTAAAGAAACGGCCAATACCTAGGTACTAATTATGTGTAACAAAGCTCGAAAACGATAACATTCTATCTTGCTTCAACCTTCTACTTACGCTTTCATAATTACGACAGCGACACCATACGGCCTATCGACGCTATGCATCTCCGTGTCCGTGGAGCGTCCGGCCACACTCTGCAGAGTGTGCCGAGATCGGTGGCGGTCGCGGACCATCCCCGGCCGTCCACCTGCGCTGCCCCGTGCCCGACCGCTGGGATGGGCGACGCCGACGCCTAGCTCGTCTGGATACCATCCACTCAACGGTTTCACAGATGCAAAAAGACGACTGGACGGTGGCCGCCAGCTGCGCACACAACTAAACTACTTGGCTACGCCCTCTCGGGGAGGGGAGGGAGGAGCAACAATCGTCAACAGTCTGAACTCTGATGAGCCAATGGAGTCTGTGAGCCGCGCCAATCAGCGCTGTTCCGCGCGTAGACGGGAGCTCTATTTTCGCTGGTCCGTCAGTCACCAGCATCGTTCCGTGCTCTCGCTCATAGCTATTCGGCCGTGTTTTTGTGTGTAGGTCAGCAAAAACAGTGAGAGAGATTCTCGGATCGCGCCAGTCGGTCGCAAGGGTATCTATTGTCTTGTCTATGTACTTTCCAGTATTGCAAACGTTATTGTTAGGAGCCGAGGGTAATCAGCAGTAGACGCATTGGTTCTGTTGTAATAAAATTGAAAATAAAGCGAGGTATATTCACTTAAATTCACATATCACCTTTGATTTTTTTTTTGGCACGGACTACTTGCCCCTGCTACAGCACACAGCCGATCTCTATGTTTCTGTTCCAGAGCTGCAGTGGACACGGCAAAAATACACTTCTGTTCTGAAAACTTAATCCAAAAGTACACAGATTTCACGAGGAACTACCACTTTCATACCATTTTCTTGCTCACAGGTGCTCAGCAATAAGCGCGCGACTGATTGCAGCTAGTGCACTCACGATTACTAGTTCGCGCTCGCCAAACCTGTCATTTACATCCACCACCAATACCATCAACATCTATCCAATTAAGTACCTATTACCATATCGAGCCAAAATGAGACCACGACATATTATCGTCCTATTACATAGCACAAATTCCGGGGTGGGGTGGGGGGGGGGGAATCCGTAAAGATACCAAACTCCAATCACAGCCAACATCGTTTTGGGACGGGGAGTCGAAGCCGGGGCTCGTATCGACGTATCCTTCACATATCTGGGCGTCTCACTCCTTTCGACACTTAATCAACCCTGGCACACCATCCACCGGGCCAGGTCGGCTCCGACCATCTTGAGTTCCATACTGAGATCTGATAACTGACCGTCATTTGTTCCTATCAGTCAGCGCGCACTATGCCTTAGCACAGCAAGTGCACTATGCGGCCTTCTTTGGATACCGCCTCGGAGCAGGGCGCTGGTCCTGGGTGCATGGCGCCTTTTGTTCGTGTACGGTTAGCAGCATTTTCGGGGTCCGAAGGTTTCCGCAGTGGCGGCGCTGGTCACCGTGGAGCCGTCGGACGACACCGTCAGATGGAGCGCCCGCAACTGGTGACCTGTGACACAGCGAGTCGCGACACGTCAGATCTCACGACGACCGTCACGTTTCAGTCGCGACGGCCGTTATATTAACAGTCACGGCGGCCGTTATATAAACAGTCATGGCGGCCGTCACATACCATGCACAGTGACCGTTACACACGAGTCAAGGCGACCATCAATTAGCAGTCACGGCGACGTCACAGGTTGCGACGGTCCTCACATTTCCGCCACGGCGACGATAACTCATAGCTCATAGCGTTTCCTGTCGCACACTTCGCCATAATTGCAATACATTAACCTGTTTATGCGTTTCTCACTCAAAAGTCGAGGCCCGAGTCTGAGACCCATCATACGTCACGACCCCTGCAACGGCACCTGCATTAGCAGACATCCCCTCCCGGCAACACACAAAGTTCTCTCCACTCTCCAGCCACTCACCTAGGGACTTGGGGGGGGGGGGGGGGCGAACTAATCTTGGGGGTGACATAGCCATAGTTAAGGCCAGGATGTGCATCGAGCTGCCGTCGGCGGGCGTGCTACGAATGGCCGGCGGACCTCCGTCAGCTGGCGGGCCACCATCAACTGGTGGGCCGTGGTCGGCCGACGGGCCGGCGTCGGTCGGCGAGCCACCGTCAGCCGGCCGGCGGGCCACTGTTGGCCATTGAGCCGACGTCCGTCGGTGGGCCTCCGTCTGCTGGCGGGCAGTCTGAATAACAACAAATAGTTGAATTAGTTACTCTAGTGTTCATTGTTCAAGTTCATTAAGTACAAGTCTCAGGACACCCAATTCTATTCATATACACCATATATCCATTTCACTCTACATTGCTTTACAACCATTTTTAGAATAATATTAGTCTTATGTTAGTAAGTGAAATGCTTTTGTGTTCAGTCAGGCCGGTTGATACCATTGCAGAAATGCAGACCATTGCAGAGCTGGAAGGATGATAGGGAATTAGCTGCTGTGCTACAGTGGCAGTGTTTCTGGCTACAGGTCAGGACGTCCACACTTACCTACAGTAGGGCCTGAGATGGATCTTGGACCCCTGTCAGTGCGGTCTCCCTCTTGATGGTGTAATGGGCTGAGGAAAATCAAAGTGATGTTAGTACTGCAACTTATCACAGTTATGAGCAAGGTTTGGATTATATTAGGCTTGGTTTGGTTAGGTTACAAATTAAAATTAACGGCATTAGTAGAGCAGATGTCAAATGAACTATGAAGGGTTTCCAACCAAGGAGAGGCACAGCTGTAGGTTTGTAGGTTGTATGATTTTAGGTTGTAGCTGACTTGTAGGTTAGGTTACGTCAGGTAAGGTTTGGTTTGGTGTTAAAAAGAAGACTCTCTGGGTAAAGCGCCTCGCCTTGGTTGGAAAACATTTCTATAATGTCTGCTCTACTCTGACTCATAGGCGGCGGAATGGGGAGGGCACCAGGGCACCGTGCCCCCCTTTGATTTTGGCATTTTAACATTAGCCCTATGGGTGTTGCATGGAAAGAATGGGACCAAAAGTCGGCGGTGCCCCCCTTAATCGAAGGTGTTCCGCCGCTACTGCTCTGACTCGTCATACCCAAATACCTTGGTCACAAGTGACATCAACTTATCCGAGCATGATAGATAATGAAACAGAAATAGTATATGCATATGGACCCCAACCCAACAAATACATCAACTTTGTGCGTACCTACAAAAAAAGCTGGTAAAACTTCAGTTTTTTTACATTTAAAAAACACAACTTTGATAGTCTTTACTGCTTCCCGATGCCCACCCAGACCCGCTGTTACCCACATATTGACAACCACTGTTAGCGTGGATATGGATATCAATGTTTTTGTCTAGCTTTGCCAGCAAATTAAAAAAAATATTACTTACATTTCCACACAAACACCTCATTCCTTGGTCTTTGTCTCTTCACGGTGATGCTTTGAGTGCTTGATGTAAGGAACACAGTACACACGACTTTGACCATAAGGCATTTTCTTAAGCCATCCAGCATCAAACTTCTTAAACCATGGCATTAACTTTTTCATGTTACTTTTCACTGAAAAATATATATTTGGGCTTGTGGGTACTTGCAAGACAACTCCCATATCACTAAGAATAGGTTCAAATTTATCAAATCAAATTAAATTTAAACCAAGTGTATATATTACAATACCATGGATGAAAGAACCTCCATCCACGACAATACAATGCATGACAATGCACAACAAAGACGAAAAATGTTTGTCAAGTTGTTGTTGCTCCGAATCTGAGCTGATCTGGACCAATCAAACATCGAATCACGCCTGCAAACGCAGAAGTATTAAAGCGGATGCATCATTAGCAGGAACGTCGAACATAAAATTACGCCATTGCGATTCGACGTACCTCACATTAAAAAACATTTTTTATGGCTTTGAGGTCAAAATGAGGTGTCTTACCGTATGCTTTGGTCTTTGGTATTCTCACCATCGATAGAATGATCAATTCTGTACATTTTTCAGCTTTAAATAGATCGCGACTCCCTCTTGTTTTTGAGAATTCATCCAGGGAAGGTGAAAGCGTCACCTTCTGCAAATGCAATGGTGACTTACCTTAGACGCAAAATTTCTGGTCTGTCGATTATTTATGCTCATAATCATGCACAGATAAATAAGAAAAATAGTTTCCCCGTCGGATAGGGTATAATTTTGGTGGCAACTAGCGGAAGATCTATACAAAATGTCCATTTTGTTCAAAATTGAGTGACGGACAAATGCAAAGTTTTATATTTGGGAACAAAATTCAATGTCTTACCGTATGATTCTCTTTTAAAGAATTCTCATGCTTATATGAAAATGAATTCTGCGTTTTTTGACATTTTAAATAGACCGCGACTCTCTTTCGTTTTTGAGATATCGTGTGTGAAGTGTGCTGCGGGAGCCGTGTAGAACTGCAGCTCTAATTTACACTTCTTGTAATATATTAGAATTCAGGGCATATACTGTGATGAATTGTAGCTCATGTTATAGAAAAATCTTTTCTGAGCCTGAATATACCACATTTATTGACCAATACATGATAATTTACCCTATATTTGTCTTGAAACATTGCCTCTTCTCGACTCAAGAAGGGTCACGATCCATGGATATGCTCGAAGTTCTAGAAAGCACTATTTGTAGATATTTTTGTGGATTTATTATTAATTTTAATATTTGAAAACAGAAAAGAAGAGATTTGCGCAACAAACGGCTATAACTTGAAATAATTGCTTTGGAAAAATGGTGCGAATGGCTTGATTTTTTTTCCTCCATTAGCATACAGATTTTCTTGTCGGCTCCCCTCTGCTAATGCACTTCAAATTAATAAATGCATAATTAATATGGCCCAAATATGTCGCCTATTTTTCGTTTTTGGGTCTTAATGGCCAGCTGAAGAAAGTGGTCAAAATACCTTAGTGCTGTGGCGGCAAACCGGTTTTACCTAGTTCTCTATATACCGTGGTCTTGAGAGTCTGTCTCACTTATCAGTTACCATGTTTCCACACTTTCCAGCAAATAGATTGAAAGCCGTCGCATACATCTCTGTAAGGAGGCTCCTAAGGACGTCGTGGCTATCATTGCAAACGACTTCCGGTCAGTTCAACATCTCGGTTTATGACTATCTTCGTCACTTCTGCGTCACTTCTTGGTTGATCGCAGACCAGCAGCTGGTTCCTGTTAGCTTCCGTCTTCGGCAGTTTCCTCCAAATCTGGCAGATCCTCACGGTGAGGTCGATGTCTTCCTCGTCTTTCTCCAGTCGTACCTCCAGCGGCGTAGCCCCACGATGGATCAGCAGGCTGGCGGAGGCACCGTACTTGTTACGCCTGGTGGCCGAGCGCAGAGCCGAGCGTGCCAAGGCGCCGGAGCTGTGTCCCAGGGAGGCCTTGGCGCTGTCATCCAGGTCCTCCATTTCAGTGGATTTCGCCACCGCGGCCACTATCTCCTGGATGACAAGAGCACCATCCTGCTGTCACTCCTGCTGTGATGGTGCCATTCGGGCGGAGGCGTCGGCGGGGCTGAAACGTGACCAGTGACCCGGAGTACGGTGACCAGTGACCACACGACGGAAATCAGCGTTGACAGTGCCACTGAACTCGTGGCTGCGACTATCGAAACACGAACAAAACCTGTAATCGTGTGCAGTCTTTACCGACCACCAGACAATAACACCGAATACTGTGACCGTATGTGTGCTGCACTAGCTGACATTCATACCAAGCACAAGCGGAAAGTCCTCTGGATTGGAGGTGATGCAAACCTACCTGACATCTGCTGGAAAGATGACAGGATTACCGGGCACAATTATGTTCAAGTCATTAACAACGGATATATTGAAATGCTGAGGGATATCGGCTGTCAGCAGAAAGTTGATTTTCCAACGAGACTGAACAACACACTGGACATCTTCGCAACTAACAGGCCGTCGTCAGTCACCAAGTGCTCGCGGCTCCCCGGACTAGGCGACCACGATGCTGTGCTGGTGGAGACTAGTGTCACGCCCAGGCCTAGGAGACCAGTCAGACGGCGGATTCACCTGTGGTCGCGGGCAGACCTTCCAGGACTGGCTACTGAGCTCGGCGAGTACGTACAGCGGCTCAGCAGCATGACACGAGATGAGCCCTCCCCGACCGTGGAAACACTTTGGCATGATTTTAAGACCGTATGCACCGCTGCAGTTGACCACCATGTGCCCTCTAAACTCACCTCTGTAAGATTCAGCCAGCCGTGGTGCAGCCGTGAGGTTAAGAGGTCGTGTCGGCGGAAGAAAAGAGCGCACGAAAAAGCACGACGAACAAACGACCCTGACGACTGGCGGCGCTACTACCAACTGCAAAAAGAATCACGAAAGGCCTGTAGGATGGCCTACAGCAACTACATCCAGAACATGATCAGCGACGACAAAACCGACAAGAAGCTCTACGGCCTCATCAAGAGCAAGAAAACAGAGAATTATGGTACTCCGCCTCTTCTGGACAACAATTTCTTGAAGTCAGGATCACAAGAAAAGGCTGAGATCCTGGATCAACAGTTTTCGTCAGTCTTCACGCAAGGAAACCTTGCAGTCATTCCTGACATGGGAGTTTCACCTTACCCTACGCGCTCGGACATCACTATATCTGCTGCTGGTGTACGAGCACTTCTAGAAAGCCTCAATCCTCATAAAGCCAGTGGACCTGATCAAATATCAAGTCAGCTTTTGAGAGCAATGGCAGCAGTGCTCGCGCCGGCTCTTACAATCATATTCCAAGCCTCTCTTGATCAAGGCCAGGTCCCAGCTGAGTGGAAAAGGGCTTATGTTGCCCCCATTTTCAAAAAAGGTGACAAAGCCCGAGCCTGCAACTATCGGCCTGTGAGTCTCACATCGGTTAGCTGCAAAGTCCTGGAGCACATCATCCATAGTCATATCATCAACCACCTGGAGGCGCACAATATCCTCGCCGACCAGCAGCACGGCTTTCGAAAGAAACGGTCCGGTGAGTCCCAACTGATCGCCACTATACATGACCTGGCGAAAGGGCTTGACCAGCAACAACAGATTGACGCCATTGCCTTAGACTTCAGCAAGGCGTTTGACAAGGTACCACACCAGAGACTGGTCACCAAACTTGAACATTACGGAGTGAGAGGAAAGACACTGCGGTGGATTGAGAGCTTCCTCCACGGCCGAACCCAACAAGTGGTCGTCGATGGAGAACAGTCGGCACCAGCTCCAGTGACATCGGGAGTCCCTCAGGGAACAGTCCTTGGTCCTCTGTTGTTCCTCGTCTACATTAACGACCTACCCCAATGTGTCACTTCGACGTCTCGACTGTTCGCTGACGACTGCTTGGTGTACCGCGTCATCAACAACACAAGCGACTCAGACGAACTACAAAAAGACCTGAAGTCGTTACAGAACTGGGAGCATCGTTGGCAAATGTCATTCAACTCAGACAAATGCGAAGTCATCCGCATAACAAACAAGAGATCACCCATAACTAAGAACTACTCTATCCATGGTGAAGCGTTAAGAACATCCGACAGCATCGAATACCTAGGCCTTGACATCGACAGCAAACTGTCATGGGAAAAACAGGTCAACAACATCAGTAGGAAGGCATCGAACACCCTGGCTTTTCTAAGAAGAAACATCTCACACTGTCCGCTCAAGATTCGTCTAACAGCGTACAAGACGCTGATCAGACCCCAGCTTGAATACGCAGCAACAGTGTGGGACAACTCTGTGAAGGCTCGTGTGTCAGCTGTTGAATCTGTACAGCGTCGAGCAGCACGATTTATCACAGGAGACTACGATCGACGAAGCAGCGTCACAAACATGCTGAATGCGCTGAGTCTGGATACCCTGAGGAGTCGAAGACAGCGTGCAAAACTGACGAACCTCTACCGCGCATCACACAACCTGATGGATATTCCAACTGTTCTTCTTAAGCCCACCCATAGAAGAACAAGAGGACATAACCACAGGTTCCTACTGCCAGCAAGTCGCGTTAAATGCTACCAAGACTCCTTTTACCCATCAACCATCAGCCTCTGGAACAATCTCCCACAGGAAACTGTGGGTGCCACCTCTCTCGACTCATTCAAGGCTGCATTGGCCAGCCGTCAGTTCTGACTGACCGATATCTACAAAACGCATGAACGACTAGGTATGTACCCTTATGACTTTTGTTGCATTATTACATTTGTTTCAATGTGTTACTCACCCCTTTGTCAAAGTAAGGCATTAAGCAGTCCCAATGTCGCATGATGTGATGCTGTGCGTGTGTATCTGACCTCTTTGACTTACCCCGAACCTGTGCGTAAATGCTCGATAGAGCCCGGCACAATAAAGGGAGAGAGAGAGAGAGAGAGAGAGAGAGAGAGAGAGAGAGAGAGAGAGAGAGAGAGAGAGAGAGAGAGAGAGAGAGAGAGAGAGAGAGAGAGAGAGAGAGAGAGAGAGAGAGAGAGAGAGAGAGAGAGAGAGAGAGAGAGAGAGAGAGAGAGAGAGAGAGAGAGAGAGAGAGAGAGAGAGAGAGAGAGAGAGAGAGAGAGAGAGAGAGAGAGAGAGAGAGAGAGAGAGAGAGAGAGAGAGAGAGAGAGAGAGAGAGAGAGAGAGAGAGAGAGAGAGAGAGAGAGAGAGAGAGAGAGAGAGAGAGAGAGAGAGAGAGAGAGAGAGAGAGAGAGAGAGAGAGAGAGAGAGAGAGAGAGAGAGAGAGAGAGAGAGAGAGAGAGAGAGAGAGAGAGAGAGAGAGAGAGAGAGAGAGAGAGAGAGAGAGAGAGAGAGAGAGAGAGAGAGAGAGAGAGAGAGAGAGAGAGAGAGAGAGAGAGAGAGAGAGAGAGAGAGAGAGAGAGAGAGAGAGAGAGGAGAGAGAGAGAGAGAGAGAGAGAGAGAGAGAGAGAGAGAGAGAGAGAGAGAGAGAGAGAGAGAGAGAGAGAGAGAGAGAGAGAGAGAGAGAGAGAGAGAGAGAGAGAGAGAGAGAGAGAGAGAGAGAGAGAGAGAGAGAGAGAGAGAGAGAGAGAGAGAGAGAGAGAGAGAGAGAGAGAGAGAGAGAGAGAGGAGAGAGAGAGAGAGAGAGAGAGAGAGAGAGAGAGAGAGAGAGAGAGAGAGAGAGAGAGAGAGAGAGAGAGAGAGAGAGAGAGTACCGCCTCATTCTCCAGGAACTGTCGGACACTCGACCAGTTGTAGTTGCCACCTGATAGCTGATATTGTCATTCGTGAAGAACGCATCGGTCTGGCCCTTCATAACCTGCTTCTGGTGTGAGTGGCGTGCGGATGCCATGGCGTTTCGCTGGCCGCTCGTGCACAAGGGGCATCGCGTAATCCACGCTGGTCAATACTGACAGGGCTGCGCCGCTCTTGAGCCGACGGCACTGTCTGCATGCCGGTGCGAAATGACCAATCTTCTTCGAAATCTTCCTTTCTGAAATGCAGCTCACATACAGCGGAATAGTCCTGATCCCACTCAGCCCGGTCACGGTGACCCATGGCGTCAACCCACTGAGCCCGTAGAGATGTTTCGGTGAGAAAAGCGAATAGGTGGCATGTGAGATATCTCCTGTTCTAATCTTTTGTTCCTCTTGGTTCCTTGGGTTGTAGCCAGAACGGCAGGTTTTTACCGCTCATTCCCCTCCTCCATTGTTGATGTACCTATACGTATGTAAGGCTTTGCACCACAATTTTTTCAAAAGAAAGCACCACGCATTGTGCCCTCTAAATGATCAAATTAAAGGTGAAATACTTTAATTTTTAAGCAAATGAAAGTAACCTTGGTAGCTTCGATTTTAAACGTAAGCGACAAAACGCAAAAAGACGATTTCTTGCAATACACAACACACAAATTATCCACGCAGCAGCACGCGAGAATCTCATTTTGGCGCCGTCGCATAAAAACATTCGGCCTCTTACTGCAACTGCCAATATTCTGTTTCCAATCCAGTACTACTGTTATCTGTGGCTATATATATTGGATATTACCAGTATAACGCCTTTTGGGGCGGCTAACGGAGCGAGCGAGAGGGTGAGCCTTGCACGTGCGGAATTTCGAGGTGTACCTCCAACTGACTTGTGCACGGCACCCAACTAAGTGGTCTGTAGCGATGTGCCAAATTTGGGCACAATCGGCCCAGCCGTTCTCGAGATCTGGAAGCGGCACCCTGCACGTGCGCAGTGCAAAATGGGTCCCATCTGACTTTTGCACGGTACCCTACTAACTGGTCCCTAACCGTGTACCAAATTTGAGCGCCATCGGTCCAGCCGTTCTCGAGATCTGGAAACGACCCCTGTACGTACGCACGTGCAGCAGCACCCCAACTCTGGCACATGGATATGCATTGCCCAATGGGTACCTACCTACTGCCAACTTTGAGCGCAATCGGCCAAGCAGTTACCGAGATATTATAACAATTACAAAACTGACACCTCTTCGTTTTGCACGTGGCACGTGCATAAGAGGTCACCCACATGCATCGGGAATAGTCCAATACTTGGTAGAAGGAATGAAGCTACCCTACAAAAATTACCGCATGTAAATAGGTCAAGTGGTTGCTGAGATATAAGCCTCGCAAAAGCGTCCGCAAGCATTCTCAGAAATTTCCGTTAATCTAAGGAAAGACTCCGCTGATCGCTCGCTCCGTAACAACAACCGATGACCGAAAGCATCCTGCATTACATACACTGTAGAAAAGTTAAGCTCCCTTTGCGCTAAACCGGTGCTACTAGGGTGCTATTCAGATGCTAAGAATTTATGATGCTTAAAATAAGCAGCATTTTATAAAGCAGATGCTAAAATATAGCATCACATGCTTGATACAAGCATGCTACGATAAATGGATCCTTGGTTTAAGCTCCCGTTATAAAATAACATAATTAATTATAGCACCTTATAATAATGAAGGTGCAAAAAAAATAATGAAGGTGCTTCATGCTAGCACCCCATTTCATTATCTTGGAGATATCAATATATGGTGCTAAATATCTGCTAATTAGCTCCTTACGTACTAACGTTGTGCTACACTGAAACACTAAAATGATTAGCACTTTTGGTGCTAAACAACTACTATTAAGGTGCTTAGGATTAGCACCTATTCCGATGGAACCCTGGAGTACAACCAGGGCACTGAAGCTTCAAACGTCACACACAGATGGCGCTGTTTCATACGGCTTTGAATTACTGCGATTTTTGATGTGTTTTTTTTTTTTGCACAACTGATAGAGTTGCACATTTTTTTGCGTTTTCCAAGAGGAGCAGAATTAATATTGATAAGATGCATCTTCAAAACCTCTGCAACATTAATCACGTGACTTTTGGCAACGCTTTTGTTCCGAAACTGACAACTGAAACCAATTCAATTACAATCGGTAATGATAAACTATATATATTGGAAAGACCGTTCCGTGCTTCTATCCTCAGGATACTGAAGTCCTTCTCCTCGACGCCGCAACCCCCCTCCGGGCTGGACAGGCAACTTTGTCTCATGCGGGCTGCTCCCTTGGAGCGGCACCGCTGCTCCCGAGGGAGCGCACCCCGTAGCCGGGTGCAGTGAGTGCCTTGGGACTGGGTGGCCTGTCCTCTGGACGGGCTCAGCCCCGGCGACTCACTAGGGTGCCTGCCCAGACCAATGTCTCCCCCTATATCCTATCATCCTCCCGGCTCTGAAATGGTGTCATTGGACCGAAAGGGCCTAACCCAACAAAACAAACAAATATATCGGACACACCGTTCCGTGCTTCTATCCTCAGGATACTGAAATCCTTCTCCTCCACGCCGCGACCCCTTCCGGGCTGGACAGGCAACTTTATCTCATGCGGGCTGCTCCCTTGGAGCGGCACCGCTGCTCCCGAGGGGGCGCACCCCGTAGCCGGGTGCAGTGAGTGCCTTGGGGCTGGGTGGCCTGTCGTCTGGACGGGCTCAGCCCCGGCGACTCACTAGGGTGCCTGCCCAGACCAATGTCTCCCCCTATTTCCTATTATCCTCCCGGCTCTGAAATGGTCTAATTCGACCGAAAGGGCCTAACCCAACAAAACAAATAAAAAGTATATTGGATATTACAGCAACCTATGACCCAAAGCATCCTGCATGACTTTGCTCAAACGTGACTCTTCTTTTTTTGCATTCGTCGATATATTTACTGGACACTGCATAATTATACACCTTTTTTTACACATTATATTTTGGGTCATTCATGTTAGCCATTTTAACATGTTTTACCCCTAAAAACAATTCCACTTTGGACTAGAAGACAGCCGGAGTTCTGATTCCATACAAGGCCACGTACATTGTCCAGTAATCGAACACACTGATCGTTTGATTGTAAAAGCAAGGAACCTACCCGACCGAACTATAGGGTTTTAACAACCCTAATCCCCTGGGTTGATATGCGCACAGACACACACACAAGAAGTGAATAAACTGTTTGTTGCCATAGGTGTAGGAACAGGGGGGACGGGGGGGGGGGGGGGGCGGTGCCCCCCACTTTTCATAGTGGGGGGGGGCCAGTAATGTTAACTGCCCCCACTTTTTCGTTCCGTTCCGCTCCGTTCCGTTTATTGAATATAATTTGGGATCACACATTGAACAATTTATAATTTATGGCACTGTCAAACGGGATTGGTCGGATAAGGATTCACGTGTTAGTTTTTTTTAGAATACGGACAGTTAGTGTTAAAGGTTATATTGGGGAGTTTTAAGTTCCTAACCAGACGGTAACGCAAAGACGCAAGACGCAAAAACGCAAGACGGTAACGCACGACGGTAAATATGAACGGAAAACGAAGATATACGCTTTGTAGATAATTTTTGGCAATTCACGAGCACTTTTTTCAAAACGTTAGCGTTGCAAATCTTTTAGATACATACTATTGACTGTTACTTATTGAATGACCTTATAGTTGGCTTTTGTTACGAATGGATTACGAAGTTTTTTATCTAGTTGGTTAGGCTAGTCGTGTAGTGGTTTATCTTGTTTGCTTGGCTGCTTTGGCCCATTTTTGGTTGTGGTGTGCTGAGTCTGGGCGTGTGTTATTTTTGTTTCTGTTTCCGTCCTGAGTTTGGCTGTTTGATTTCCGTTTTGGCCGGGTGGCGGCAGTTTGCGTTCTATTTACTGACCGGCGCGGCTGGCCGCCGGACGCTCGCCAGGACGGCATGCTGGCGGCGGCGGCCGTGGCGGCGCGGCCCCGCTCGCGGCGCGTCTCGGTCTCGTCGCGAAGGGGCTCGGCCGTTCGCCGGCAGGGTGCCGGCGGAGGGCCGTCGCCGCCGCCGCGGCGCGTCTCCGTGTCTCCGCCGGCGGCCGGCGCGCAGCCGCCGTCCCCGGCAGGCCTGGCAGACTTCAGCGACGGCCGCAGCAGCAGCCAGCTGGGCCTCCGCAAAAAGGTCTACGAGTTCTACACGGCGCCCGTCACCAAATTCTGGAGCTTCACGGTGAGTGAGGCGATCCGGGCGACCGGTGCGTGATCTGGCATGGGCCTGTTCTAGCGCCACCAGAAAACACCAGAAAGCTCTAGTAGGTAGCCCCATAATTCTCCAGTCAGCGTTCCACCGCCGCCAGCCAGTAGCTCTAGACAAATCATGATATCATCAGGAACCACCAGCATCCTGGGCTCTATTTCACGACACGACGCTACAGTGCACTACAGTACCTACGGTTAGACACGACGCTACAGTGCACTACAGTACCTACGGTTAGACACGACGCTACAGTGCACTATCCTACGGTTAGACACGACGCTACAGTGCACTACAGTACAGTGGGTCTATTTAAGATCTCCAGAGCCACCACGTGGCGCTACGGTCGGGGTAGGGCGAGTCCAAATCCCGAGGGAAGCGAGGTCACCGGTCATTGTGGGGGAAGGAGGGAGGGGGAGTGACGTGGTATCACGGCGCATGGGACGTGCGTAGCGCCGGGAGTGGGCCGCCCAGGGCCGCCCGCCACTGCGCCGAGGCTGAGGGGAGGGGATGATGGTTGCGGGTGCGTTCACTCCCGTATGTTGGTATCCTGTTCATGTGGAACCAGCAAGAATGCGACTGAAGGGAATCATTATCTCAAACAAACGGGCAAGCCAGAGGCAGTGTCAGTTCCAGCCAAAATGTTGAAAAATGATAATTGAAATCTAGGACGTATTCATAGCATGCAACTGTTCAGTCGATAGTTGCATGATGCTTTTCATGATGCATGATGAGGCTTTTCCAAACTGTTATTTGAGTTAGATATTTTTTCATTTTGCACGCTCAGTTTTGGTGGGTTTTATCGGGTCGAAAAGATTCAGAAAAGAAAAAAGAGTTGAAATGGCTCCAGACAAATGAACAAACATATTTTCTTTAAAAATTAAACTTAGCTAAACATTCTTTAAGTTTCTCAGTGCTTGTGCGAGGATCATATTAAAGCATTTTGATTAAAGGTAGTGTGCCACCTTTGAAAGATTTCCCGTTTTATTTTTCCTAGGATAAGAAGCTTCTGTTTTTACCTAATATCGCCAAAAAAAATAAAAAATGGGCCTGGAATAGTGCCTTTTTCGCCTAAAAGTTTATCGGTTTTTAGATATGTATAACAACTGTAGTGGGCTCACCTGCAAACAGGCGTCGGGCAACAATCGCGAATGCGGCGCACTTGTGACAATAAGCAAAGGTCATTATAGTGTTACGACCATACGACGTACGGGAATGAGTTATCAGCTGTCTAATCGTAGACAACACAATGTCGAGCCTTAAACTGTAAGCCTGTATTGGTATTGTTTCTTAAATTTGGCTGTCGAACATTAATTTGTGGTTTGAAATATGATTTTATGTAAAATAATTGATATGAAACAGCCGTCTCTTAAGTTATGACCCCATTACGCCACACGCAAGTGGCAGAAATGACCATGATCAGCTGACGCATTTTTCTTGGCCGAAGTCAGAGCGCGCGGCCCGACGCACCACGCGTATTTGGAAATTCCGACCTCGACGAGCATCAGAAGCCACCTAACAGGCGTGTTCGAAACCGCAGGAGATGATGATGAACGGGTTTATCAAACTTTATTGGATGAGCCTATCGGTAATAGCGATTTTAGTGTGTGCATTTATTGTTCATAGTGGTGTGAAATGTGGTTGGGGTACGACCGACAACCCGTCGGGGCGAATTTCGCACTGGGGTACTCAAAATTTGAAGAATTTAAGACGTTTCCATAAGTTTTGAAGGTATGGATAAGTTCTAAAAATCCGGTTCTCCTTATCCGGGTCATTAACTCCATATGGTCCAAGAAAGCTGGCACACTACCTTTAATGACCTTACCCTCGTAGTTTGAAAAGTTAGATCAAAACACTTGTTTATTAATAATTTCGAGCACAGCTCTTCATCAGAATACAAAGCTAAATTTATGTTCGTGACATTTTTAGCTTTGTATTCTGATGAAGAGCTGTGCTCGAAATTATTAATAAACAAGTGTTTTGATCTAACTTTTTCAAACTACGAGGGTAAGGTCATTAATCAAAATGCTTAGCTAAACATTTATAAGCGATAATTTTGACTTTTTGAGAGGATATTGAGGAAAGATATTGGGGAAAGATGTCACCGTGCTTATCTGTGTTGCAGTAGAAGGAAAGGTTTTGGTTCGTGTCTAGATAAAACCAGACCCGGGAGTGGGGCTCGAACCCACGACATCGCATTCAGCTCACAGGTTACCCAACCTCAACGCTACGAGCGTCGAGCACCTATCGCCCTGCGCAGCTTGCTCAGTGTTTCGGTTAAAGTTCGGCCAAAGTGTCTGACGTCTGTCATGTCACGAGGCGAAACCCCAAGGTAGATAATTGTCCGTCCCGGTAGCTCGGTCGGTAGAGCGTTGGACTCCATGTGCTATGTTGTGAGAGCGCACGTCCTGGTTGCGAAAGTCCGGGTTCAAAACGCGACGTGTGCTTGACGTTTTTGAGCCTCCTGACGTATGGTTGTGGTTGGTGGCAGGCCGCTGCCAGGCGAAGTCAGTAAGGGGACCGGCCGTGCGCGGCTATGTGCGCACGTTAAAATTTTGACTCTAAATTCTGCCACAGACCAGGAATTGCTTGATCGAAGGTATAGAGAGCAGGGTCAACGCAACAAGCTCAGCTTAGCGGGGACTCTGTCCTTGTGATTCCTTTCATTTAAAAGGTTCGGGCCAAATTTATATTTAAAAAAGGGGGAGCCGAAACAGTTTGGGCCGGGTTGAACCCGGTTGGACCGGTGTCTCGCACGCAATGTGGTATTCGTCCACTTTTCCTCATCTTCTCTTAGCGACTTGATTTGACCTAAAAGGCCCATCTTACCAGCAATAAAAAAAAACACCTGCGTGATGATTATTTGCCAAAGGGCGCTCTACGCAAGAAATGCCAGCCGGTCAAAAAACTGGCGAACGATGAGATCTTTCTATTGCCTGAATTAAATTCAATGAAAATTTCAGGAGACATAAATAATCTTAATCCTTATAGCTACTGGGCTCCCGGAGCATTCGCTCGCATTCCATTGCCGGCTGCATTACCAACACCACATTTGCATTACTTTGGGTTCATCATAGTTGACAGTAGATGAAGCGGCCACAGCAAACCCATGCTCATTATCCTTTCCTTCCAAGCAGCCAAATGCCAAGCTAACCGGCCGCCCGGCCCACCACCGCGATATGGAACAACGCTGGAGAGCGCCATTTGCCTGCGGCAGTGCCCCACCGCGCCGGGGCTGTTTGACAGGTCACCCGCACCGTGACCTCGCCACCCCCCCCCCTGCCCACCTCCCCATCGGGCCCAGCTCGGTAGTGACCTCTCCTTGAATCTCACATGGACTCGACTGAGGCTCAACGCCATCTAGTTTCGTCTGGAGATCCTTACTAGATCCACTGTACCTACGGTTAGACACGACGCTACAGTGCACTACCCTACGGTTAGACACGACGCTACAGTGCACTACAGTACCTACGGTTAGACACGACGCTACAGTGCACTACAGTACCTACGGTTAGACACGACGCTACAGTGCACTACAGTACCTACGGTTAGACACGACAATACAGTGCACTACAGTACCTACGGTTAGACACGACCCTACAGTGCACTACAGTACCTACGGCTAGACACGACGCTACAGTGCACTACCCTACGGTTAGACACGACGCTACAGTGCACTATAGTACCTACGGTTAGACACGACGCTACAGTGCACTACCCTACGGTTAGACACGACGCTACAGTGCACTATAGTACCTACGGTTAGACACGACGCTACAGTGCACTACCCTACGGTTAGACACGACCCTACAGTGCACTACAGTACCTACGGTTAGACACGACGCTACAGTGCACTACCCTACGGTTAGACACGACGCTACAGTGCACTATAGTACCTACGGTTAGACACGACGCTACAGTGCACTACCCTACGGTTAGACACGACGCTACAGTGCACTACAGTACCTACGGTTAGACACGACCCTAAAGTGCACTATAGTACCTACGGTTAGACACGACGCTACAGTGCACTACCCTACGGTTAGACACGACGTTACAGTGCACTATAGTACCTACGGTTAGACACGACGCTACAGTGCACTACCCTACGGTTAGACAACGACGCTACAGTGCACTATAGTACCTACGGTTAGACACGACGCTACAGTGCACTACCCTACGGTTAGACACGACGCTACAGTGCACTACCCTACGGTTAGACACGACGCTACAGTGCACTATAGTACCTACGGTTAGACACGACGCTACAGTGCACTACCCTACGGTAAGACACGACGCTACAGTGCACTACCCTACGGTTAGACACGACGCTACAGTGCACTATAGTACCTACGGTTAGACACGACGCTACAGTGCACTACAGTACCTACGGTTAGACACGACGCTACAGTGCACTACAGTACCTACGGTTAGACACGACGCTACAGTGCACTACCCTACGGTTAGACACGACGCTACAGTGCACTATAGTACCTACGGTTAGACACGACGCTACAGTGCACTACCCTATGGTTAGACACGACGCTACAGTTCACTACAGTACCTACGGTTAGACACGACGCTACAGTTCACTACAGTACTTACGGTTAGACACGACGCTACAGTGCACTACAGTACCTACGGTTAGACACGACCCTACAGTGCACTACAGTACCTACGGTTAGACACGACGCTACAGTGCACTACCCTACGGTTAGACACGACGCTACAGTGCACTATAGTACCTACGGTTAGACACGACGCTGCAGTGCACTACCCTACGGTTAGACACGACGCTACAGTGCACTATAGTACCTACGGTTAGACACGACGCTACAGTGCACTACCCTACGGTTAGACACGACGCTACAGTGCACTACAGTACCTACGGTTAGACACGACGCTACAGTGCACTACCCTACGGTTAGACACGACGCTACAGTGCACTATAGTACCTACGGTTAGACACGACGCTACAGTGCACTACCCTACGGCTAGACACGACCCTACAGTGCACTACAGTACCTACGGTTAGACACGACGGTACAGTGCACTACCCTACGGTTAGACACGACGCTACAGTGCACTATAGAACCTACGGTTAGACACGACGCTACAGTGCACTACCCTACGGTTAGACACGACGCTACAGTGCACTACAGTACCTACGGTTAGACACGACCCTAAAGTGCACTATAGTACCTACGGTTAGACACGACGCTACAGTGCACTACCCTACGGTTAGACACGACGTTACAGTGCACTATAGTACCTACGGTTAGACACGACGCTACAGTGCACTACCCTACGGTTAGACACGACGCTACAGTGTACTATAGTACCTACGGTTAGACACGACGCTACAGTGCACTACCCTACGGTTAGACACGACGCTACAGTGCACTATAGTACACTCGGGGGCAGATTGATGTTCCACCACTCCCTACCCATCGGGCTCCCAGTCCCATGGCTCAGCACTGGCTGCTGCCAGTGGCAGCACTGCCAGCACTGGCAGCACTGGCACTGACAGGCAGTGCTGAGCAGTGCTGAGGGCAGGCAACACTGGCAGCAGCCAGTGCTGAGCCATGGGAGCCCGATGGGTAGGGAATGGTGGAACATCAATCTGCCCCCGAGTGTACCTACGGTTAGACACGACGCTACAGTGCACTACCCTACGGTTAGACACGACGCTACAGTGCACTACCCTACGGTTAGACACGACGCTACAGTGCACTATAGTACCTACGGTTAGACACGACGCTACAGTGCACTACAGTACCTACGGTTAGACACGACGCTACAGTGCACTACAGTACCTACGGTTAGACACGACGCTACAGTGCTTTACAGTACCTACGGTTAGACACGACGCTACAGTGCACTACAGTGCCTACGGTTAGACACGACGATACAGTGCACTACAGTACCTACGGTTAGACACGACGCTACAGTGCACTACAGTACCTACGGTTAGGCACGACGCTACAGTGCACTACCCTACGGTTAGACACGACGCTACAGTGCACTATAGTACCTACGGTTAGACATGACGCTACAGTGCACTACAGTACCTACGGTTAGACACGATGCTACAGTGCACTCAGTGGCGGATCCAGGGGAGGGCAAAATGGGCATTTGCCCTCCCCAAAGCCAAATCGTGTGGGCAAGACTATCTTTTTGCCCCTCCCAAAGCATGTAGCGATGAGCAAATCTAATACGGCGTCGATGCCTATATGGACGAAAAGCAGGGCTTCTTTCCGTGACGGCCATTCCGAAGGAAGGAGCTGACCACTGGCTGCTGATATTTTAGGTCGATATGCTGATATTAGATTGAACCCCCTGAACTGAATGCATGCATAAGCATATGCAGTGTGGCCAATGGCCATGGTGTGAGGTAACAGGGGGCAAGATGCCCAGTCGGGTAAGACGCCCACCACCCTATATTCGAAATTACCTAAGCAATCCACAGTTTTGTCATTTGTTGGGAGCCTCATTGCTGTTGAGCGTTCCGCGTAAAAAAACGGCGACATGCCTAGCCGCCATTTTAAACCTATTTTTTGCATATGTTCTGAAAATGTCAGACCAAGGTCTCTCAAGGTCACGAAGTCACTAAGCTGTACCTCAAGTGACATAACCTAAAAACAGTTCCAATGCTTGCCATAGCTAAACCGAGTGACGGATCGCTTTGAAACTTTCAGCAGTTAATAATGGTAACGGTACCTATGTACAAAATGTTAGTCACATGATTTTTATATCAATGACCTAGGGCTAGGTCATTTTTGCGACCTCTCCACTATAAGTCAATAAGAGAAAATTGAAAGGCACCTTTTTTGGACAAACCTCCTGTCCGGTAGCTCAGTTGGTAAAGCAATGGACTCCCGGTAGTGAGAGCCCGGGTTTGAGTCGCTCCGGCGCTCGATATTTGAGACTCCTGACGGGGATGGTCTGAGGTTGGTGGGAGCAGCCGCAGCCAGTCAAAGTCAGGAGTGGTACAGGCCGTGTCCGGCTTTGAAGGGCACGTTAAACATTGGCATCGTTAAACGTTAAACTAAATTCTCCTGTCGCCCGGAATTACGCGATCGGACGGTAGAGGTCGGGCTCTACGCAACAAGCTCTGCTTAGCGTAGGCTCCGGCTCCCGTCAATCCGCCCTTTCTAACATTCGTGCTAAATTTATAAGAAACGTCACTCTTAACAATACCGAGTTACAACCTAAACAGCACACAGTGAACCAACCGGAAAATAGCACCCGTGACCCCTCCTTATGTCCCTGAGATCATCTCAGGTCACGAAAGATATGCAATAGCTTGCAGCAATTCGCTAATAACTTCTGCTGGAGGCATTCTAGAGCAATAGAAACACCTTAGATTTGTTCAGCTTTACGATACGGATCGACTGATATGCAACACGGCCTTTTCCGGTCAGGTCATGACTTGACCAAATGTCAAAGTTGTAAGTTCACTTTCTATGATCAAATTATAACTCATTCGACGCGTCTTCGCGAGAGGAACACGATGCCGGTAAAAATAAGATTGCACAAGGTTTGATTCAAAAGTTATCGCAGAAAATCCGTTCGCGTAAAAATAGTATATATTATGGCAGTTTCCCCTGGAGGCTAAACCGTTGATCTTAGGTCCAATCTGAGCGAATTATCCAGAAAGAGCAGTAACAGTGCTATCAAATTAGCTTTTCTGGGGCGCTCTAGCTCTATTCGTTTCCGAGTTATGCGCCAGTTCTTCAAAAATTGTCGAAACTGGACCTAAATATTATCGGGATTTGGCCTTTGATGGGCTCTGGTGATCTGACATCTGACCTGACCTTAAAAGTGACTGGGGTAATTTGGTCATTATGTTTGACACTCTTTCAAACGCCGCCTACCGCGTGTTGCTACGTGGCCCAGTAGCCGAGTTAGAAGGGATATGGGTGTTCAAACATCCCCCAGGGGCATGAAAATCCAGGAGCCCCAGCGCGGCTGGGCACGGGCTAACATAAGACATTTTACACCATCTTAGGGTAAGATTGTGTAACTGGCGTTGTGAAGTAACTTGGTCACTGGCGCGGTGGTGGGTCGGGGTCGCCGATGGTCGGCTAAACTTTTGCCCTCCCCAAACGGATCGGCTGGATCCGCCCCTGAGTGCACTACAGTACCTACGGTTAGACACGACGCTACAGTGCACTACAGTACCTACGGTTAGACACGATGCTACAGTGCACTACAGTACCTACGGTTAGACACGACGCTACAGTGCACTACCCTACGGTTAGACACGACGCTACAGTGCACTATAGTACCTACGGTTAGACACGACGCTACAGTGCACTACCCTACGGTTAGACACGACGCTACAGTGCACTATAGTACCTACGGTTAGACACGACGCTACAGTGCACTACCCTACGGTTAGACACGACGCTACAGTGCACTACCCTACGGTTAGACACGACGCTACAGTGCACTACCCTACGGTTAGACACGACGCTACAGTGCACTATAGTACCTACGGTTAGACACGACGCTACAGTGCACTACCCTACGGTTAGACACGACGCTACAGTGCACTATAGTACCTACGGTTAGACACGACGCTACAGTGCACTACCCTACGGTTAGACACGACGCTACACTGCACTACAGTACCTACGGTTAGACACGACGCTACAGTGCACTACAGTACCTACGGTTAGGCACGACGCTACAGTGCACTACAGTACCTACGGTTAGACACGACAATACAGTGCACTACAGTACCTACGGTTAGACACGACGCTACAGTGCACTACAGTACCCACGGTTAGACACGACGCTACAGTGCACTACAGTACCTACGGTTAGACACGACGCTACAATGCACTACAGTACCTACGGTTAGACACGACGCTACAGTGCACTACAGTACCTACGGTTAGACACGACGCTACAGTGCACTACAGTACCTACGGTTAGACACGACGCTACAATGCACTTCAGTACCTACGGTTAGACACGACGCTACAGTGCACTACAGTACCTACGGTTAGACACGACGCTACAGTGCACTACAGTACCTACGGTTAGGCACGACGCTACAGTGCACTACAGTACCTACGGTTAGACACGACAATACAGTGCACTACAGTACCTACGGTTAGACACGACGCTACAGTGCACTACAGTTCCTACGGTTAGAC
Source organism: Amphibalanus amphitrite (assembly GCF_019059575.1). Classification (NCBI taxonomy): domain Eukaryota; kingdom Metazoa; phylum Arthropoda; class Thecostraca; order Balanomorpha; family Balanidae; genus Amphibalanus; species Amphibalanus amphitrite. The sequence goes on from NW_024881924.1 coordinate 46,618, forward strand.
ACGACGCTACAGTGCACTACAGTACCTACGGCTAGACACGACCCTACAGTGCACTACAGTACCTACGGTTAGACACGACGCTACAGTGCACTACAGTACCTACGGTTAGACACGACGATACAGTGCACTACAGTACCTACGGTTAGACACGACGCTACAGTGCATTACAGTACCTACGGTTAGACACGACGCTACAGTGCACTACAGTACCTACGGTACTGTAGTGCACGACACGACACGACGCTACAGCGCACTACAGTACCTACGGTTAGAGACGACAATACAGTGCACTACAGTACCTACGGTTAGACACGACGCTACAGTGCACTACAGTACCTACGGTTAGACACGACGCTACAGTGCACTACATTATCTACGGTTAGACACGACAATACAGTGCACTACAGTACCTACGGTTAGACACGACGCTACAGTGCACTACAGTACCTACAGTTAGACACGACGCTACAGGTCGTGTCGAACCGTACGTTTACGGTATTGGTGCAGCGTTTGAGACGAATTCGCCTCAACGCTCCAGTGTTACGAGCGTTGGTTTTTCCATGGAAAACCAATACACCGCTATGCGTAGCGCGCTTTAGCGTTGTGCCGTGAAACAGGGCCAGGGACCCCCGCAGTTGCTTCTGTACACACTAGTATTTCAGAGTATTTTTGGCCTGTGACACCGTTGGAGGCGATTTGGGAACTGATTGAAGGCTTATTGAAACCGCCGTTTGAAAGTCTTCAAATTGATATAATGGTCTCCTAATTGAATCATCTTTTTATGGTTGTATCGGCAAAACATTGTTTTTAGTGCTATCTCCTGCCGGCCCAGCCTCGGCCCAGCCTTTGCCCTTTCTCGAGATCTGGAAGCGGCACCCTGCACGTGCGCACGTGCAAAATGGGTCCCAACTGACTTTTGCACGACACCCTACTAACCGGTCCCTAACCATGTGCCAAATTTTGGCGCCATCGGTCCAGCCGTTCTCGAGATCTGGAATCGACCCCTGCACGTGCGCACATGCAGCAGCACCCCAACTCTGGCACATGGATATGCATTGCCTAGTGGGTGCCTACCTATATGCCAACTTTCAGCGCAATCGGCCAAGTAGTTACCGAGATATTGCAACAATTACAAAAGTGACACGTCTTCGTTTCACCCACATGCATCGGGAATAGTCTAATACTTCGTAGAAGGAATGAAGCTACCCTATAAAATTACTTATTACCGCGTGTAAATCCGAAGTGTTTGCTGAGATATAAGCGTCGCAAAATCGTGACCACTGACCACGGCCGGCCGGCCGCTCATACTCAGAAATTTTTGTTAATCTAAGGGAAGACTCCGCTCGCTTCGCTCGCTCTGTAACAACCTACAACCTACCATTATTGTTAAACCTACCTTTATTGTTACCTACCTACAACCTACCTTTATTGTTATCATTTATCCTACCACCTAAAACCTACAACATAACAACCTCACCTGGGCCCAATCTTACCAAATGCCGTGAATGCGCATTCACGGCATTTGGTAACATTCAAAACTATTCCACATTCACTTACTGGGTGTCTCAAAAGTTCGTTGACAGGTAGTTCGCAGACGACGTATCGCTTTATGCATCCCATACAAAACAAAATTTGAACACAACACAGACGTCATTACAAAATGATCTCAATGAAATACAAAAATACGGTAAAGAATGGGCGATTACTTTTAACATAAGCAAAACAATACAACAGACATTTTCACGCAGCCCACAAAACACACCACCTGCTCTTACATTTGGGGACGACATAATACCCATTTACGAAAACCACGCTCATCTGGGAATGACATTTTCAAAGGACTTGCGGTTTCATCAGCACATTAACGAAATTTGCAAGAAGGTAAACAGAACCATGAGCCCATCATTGTACTCCATTGCTCCATACATCCCCCGAGAAATTTTAGATCAAATTTACAAAACATATACGAGACCACATTTTGACTTTTACGACACTGTTTATGACGGACATATTACGCTCCAGGACACACAGAGACTTGAAGTTTTACAAAACAGAGCGGCTCGGCTTGTGACTGGCACTTTATTTAGAACACCAACTGACAAATTGTTAAAAGACCTAGGATGGAACAAGTTAAAAACAAGAAGAGAGATGCACAAAATAACACTATATCATACACTCAATAGCCACATACAAAAAAAAAAACTCCCAACTACATCAAATCAATCATACCGGACACCCGCTCACAAAGAACAGGAAGGACCCTGCGAAATCACAGGAACCATAGGGGAAGTTGGGGGAACGCCGAATACTTTTTTTCTGACGCCCGTAGCACGCAAGGTAGACAACATAAGCTATTCTTGTTGGCGTCATTCGAGAGGCCAGTCTTTTGTCTTTCAAACATACCAGGCGCATTTGATGAATTCGCATACCGTTAAGCGCAAAAACTAAAAATATCAAAGAACTGACTTTTTCGGCGTTGCCCCGGACTGCGGGGAAAGCCGAAAATGGGATAAATGATCTACGAGGAATGCTGACATTGATGTTTTGCCAATTTATCTCAAACTTTATCCAAAATTCATCAAAGCTGACACGCGTTTTAAGAGCTTGAGGACGCTTGGTGCACACTGGAAGTTATAATTGTGTGATATAATAAAAAATGCTGGTAAATCATTCCTTATAGGTAACAGGCCGTTGTGCCTCCCCTGATCACGATTTCGGTTTTAAGCGCAGTCACGTGACCAGGTCGGGTCACGTGACTTTTCACTGCGCCGATACACAACATGGTGCGCTTAAAAAGTACTGAATCTACAAAGGCTTTTAAGTTGCTTAGAACCGTTTTTGTCATTCACCGCTTTGACACAACCTCTATAAATGTTCTAAATCTCATGTCCAACAAGAAACAACTCAAAAGATCGAATATTTTCGTCTGGAAACGATTTGGCATTCAGCCATTATACGTGACGTGAGCGCACTCTAAATTCCACGATTGCGCCGGCAGACGACACCTTTTGACTGCTCTAGGCGCACTTCTTCAAGGGCGCGCTCTGTCTGGACTAAAGTGTTGGTTTTCAGCCTGCTCGCCAGATGTCAGCTTTGTCAACAGCCTCAGATTGGTGCAGTGGCGGTCGCAGGGGGGGGGGGGGGAGGGGGGCATCAGGGGCCCAGGGCCATGCCCTCCCAATGGCAAATCAGGGGGCCATCATATAATTTGGCCCCCCAAACAACCGATGGGCCCCCATGGGCGTATGGGGCCCTGGCCCGTATTCGATTGTCACGAGGCTCGAGAAACCCACGCCAGCTATTAACAGCTCCCATACCGGTCTTTGAGGGTCCTACACTGACCTCTGAGGGCCCTTCAGTGGCGGTCAAGCGCCCACATTGACCGCTGAGGACCCACGGTGACCTCTGAGGGCCCTCCACTGACCTTTGAGCACCCCTAAACCGGTCTCAGGGGCCCAACCGGTGGCTGAGGGCCTTACACAGGCTCTGGTGGCCCCATTTCTGTCTCAAGACTAGCCTTTAATTGCCTCTGAGGGCCCCGCACTAGATTCTGAAGACCCGATGTCGGCCACTAAGAGCCCGGATCGACCTCTGAGGGCTCCTCTTGGTCTTTGAGGGCCCTCCGCTGGTCTCTGGGGTCCAACGCCGGCCTATGCCGGTCTTTTAGGGCCCCACACTGACCTCTAAGGGCCCATGCTAGCCTGTAAGGACCCACATTAGCCTCTGAGGCCCCCGCACTGGATTCTGAAGACCCAATACCAGCCTCCAAGGGCCCGCATCGGCCTCTGAGGGCCCATATTAGCCTTTAAGGGCCCTCCGCTGGCCTCTGGGGTCCAACGCCAGCCCATGCCGGTCTTTTAGGACCCCACACTGACCTCTGAGGGTCCTATGCTGGCTTGTAAGGACACATATTAGCCTCTATGGGCCCTGCACTGGATTATGAAGACCCGATGCCGGCCTCTAAGGGCCCGCATCGCCTCTGAGGGCCCATCTTGGCCTTTGAGGGCCCTCTGCTGGCCTCTGGGGTCCAACGCCGGCCCATGCCAGTCTTTTAGGGCCCCATTCTGACCTCTGAGAGCCCCATGTTGGGGGCGCACATTAGCCTCTGAGGGCCCCGCACTGGATTCTAAACACCCGATGCCGGCCTCTTAGGGCCCGCATCACCTTTGAAGGCCCATCTTTGGCCTTTGAGGCTGCCTCTGGGGTCCAACGCCGACCCATGCCGGTCTTTTAGGGCCCCACGCTAACCTCTGAGGGCCCATGCTGGCCTGTAAGGACCCACCTTAGCATCTGAGTGCCCAAGTCGGTTCTCTGATGGTCTCAAACTGCCCTTTGCAGGCCCTGTACTGGTGTCTGAGGGCCCTAAACCGGCCTCTAAGGGCCCAAACCGGCCTCTAAATGTTCCACACCGGCCTCTGATGGTCCCATTTCTGTCTCTGGGACCCAAACTGACCCTTATGTGCCTCTGAGGGCCCCGTACTGGCTTCTGAAGGATCAATGCCGGCTTCTGAGGACCCATACCGGTCTTAAAGGGCCTCACACCGACATCTGAGGCCCCACACTAGCCTCTGAGGTGCCCAAAACTGGCCTCTATATGCCCCCAACTGGCCTATGAGGTCTCTACACCGGCAACTGATGGCCCTATTATGTTCTATGGGGGCCCAAGACTTTCCTTTGGGCGTCACGCACTTGCCTCTGAGGGCCCACATCAGCCTCTGGGGCCTTTGAGGCCCTTCGCTGACCCTTGGGTCCAACGCCGGCCTCTGGGGGTCTGACACTGTAATCTAAGGGCCACATTGCAGCCTCTGAGCGATAGGTATCGCCGAAGCGTTATCCATGGGCCTATAAGTGTAGGAGCCATGGGTGCAGTGGGTGCAGTTGCACAAACAATAATTATCCAGTGGGTGCCGACAATGTATTCTGCACAAACGATTATCTGGAATAAAAACCCCTTTTCTCATCAACACTACTTTCGATGCAGCACGACAAATTAAGGATATTTTGCCCACTACTATCCATCTTTCGATGCATTTGCTACTGTGATGGTCTTCATAACTTACATTTGTGCTCAAGTAAAAAATAAGAAACGGAACACATGTGATTGAACACATACCGATGACCCACTGTCAAAAGTTTTAGCAGGATATCTTCGAAAATGGCTAAGTTAGCCGGTTTTACTTTTTGCGGTAGCCGGTAGTCAATTCACAGTTGCGTGAATTATTGACATTACACCAATGCTTCAAAATGAACTTACCTTTTCGGCATGGTACACCCTCAAAGCTGGCAATGAGCCTCCGCTCAGATGCCGCTCCCTACCCCCCCCCCCCCCCGCTTCACCGGCCATGGCTAGATTTCTGCCCCCATGCACTACGCCCGTGGGCCCCTTTAAGCTAGCACCGGGTCCCCCAGGTCAGTGCAGGGGCCCCTTTCCCAAGCTGCCCCCCCCCAAACGCCAAGTCTGCGACCGCCCCTGGCATTTTGTCCAGTGCGCCCATATCCGCAAGCCAGTCGTCAAAAAATAGCGCAATGCGCCTGCAATTGACATGCTGGTGTTGCCAAATTGAAGTTTTCCCTTCATCGGGAGTTGATTTGAAGCGCATTATGTCCAGTGCGCCCAAATCCGCCAGCCAGTCGTCAAAAAATAGCGCAATGCGCTTGCAATTGACATGCTGGTGTTCTGCCTTGGCGCAAAGATTGAATATTGCGCTCGTCGTTGACTTGTGAAATATTTAAAATCAAAGGTATTGGCGAAAATATCGAACGGCCAAAGATAAAAATACCATAATCGTGATCCTTGTACTGCAATTAACAAGTTCCAACACTTCGATTTTTGTTAGGATCAGTTTTTAAGAAATTGAAAAGTCATGATTTCGTGATGAATGCCTAGGTACTTACTATTGATCTCACTTGACCGTGAAGGCCAAGTCGTTCCTCGGAATTTATTCTTGCAAATAATTGATTTTACATAATACCAATTGGTTATAAACGCACATCACATTAAAGAGCGCAAAAAACTGTACATTTCTGTTTTTAACATTCCTTTATACGTTCATTTTTAAAGAAATACAAGTCAAATGAAATTTTTCACGACCACTAAGCACCGATTCGAAAGGGTCGGATCTTGGCGCAAAATTGCATCCAAAAGTCGAGTTGTGGAGCAATTCAGCAGTCATTTACAAAACAGCGCATTTTGCAGAACGCTTACTTAATTGTCGAATCAAAGTCATACATAATGAATCGGCCTACCTCATTTACCCGTTTTATGCCATTTCCACGTATACTTTGGCATTGGTTTCCGATAAAATCACGTTTTTATCAAATGTCCAGAAACAGCGCAATCTCCATGTGCAATTTCGCCCCGACAGTCGATTCATAGCGCTGTCGGATTTGAGCGCATCGTGTTGCATGGGGGCGCAAAAATGTCGGATTTGAGAGTAATCGTGTTCCCGGCTGAAAGTGTAATTTGTTTGACTAAAAATACGCGTTGCTATTCTACAGCAGTAAAGTCCACGTAGCGTGCTTTAACGTGCGTAATGGCACGTTTTCGGCATTACCCCAGCCAGCCATACTTTCATTTGCAGGCCCATAACTTTTAAACGTGCTGTATAAATTTCAAATAGGCAGCACACTTATGCAAAGACATGCTGAAGATTACTTGACCGAATTGGCCAGACAAACGGTAGCATAATGAGTAAGAAATGCAGCTTCAAAGGCGCATGTAGTACAAGGGAAACGTACCTTGAAAACGCTTTTGGCGCCCTCACAGCCGAAGTATTCCAAATGACAACTCGTAACAAACATGCGATAATTGTAGTCACTTAAGCTTCAGAGCATCACTGAGACGTGGCATCCATGTCGTACGGTTTTAGAAATATCTCGAGTTTCGGCTTTGCCCCAACTCCGGCATTGCCCCAACTTCCCCTACACTCCAACCACATCGCACCACATCCTATCAGTCATCGTTCTTCCTATCAACTGCCAAACTATGGAACCACCTCCCAGAATCATTAAGATCCTTGCCCCATACATCCTTCAAAAAAGAAATTAACCAGCGACTAGGGATGGCCAAACCCCCAGACTACTACAAAATTGGCTCAAAAACTGGAAACATTCTACATACCCGACTAAGAACTGAAATGTCTTGTCTAAATTCTCATCGTTTTCAAATCAACAAAGCAGATTCGCCTGAATGTTCTTGCGGCCACTTCAAGGAAGATGTCCGCCACTACGTAATATTCTGTCGAAATTATGATGCCCAAAGGAAAACACTATTTGACAACGCTTCTCGTATACTGGGAGAAAATTTTGCAAATTACTCACCCGACCAAAAATTGAACATTCTTATCCACGGAGATCGCTTGAGTGGCGAGGGCAGTTGAGAAATGGCTTACGCCTTTCAAAAGTTTTTGACAAAAACAAGTAGATTTTGTTTGATCTACTTGATCAAACAAAATCAGTGACGTCATCGGCGAGAAAACATCTCTTTCCTTGGTCCCACTATACTCTGACTTCTATACTTGGTTTTGCACAAATTGTGTCACTAATAGTTGTGGTTTGTTGGTTTAGCCCAGTAGCCGGCCTGAGCTTACCTAAAATACCCACACAAGCTCACAAACCTCCAAGATCTTCTCTTCGACAAATGTGACCAGCCGAGATGATCTTTGGCGCGGACTTCAATCTCTGACATTCTGTCTTGAGGATGGAAGTCATTTGCTGCGGTTTTCGCAAAATGAATATTTCAAACCTTTTCTCCCAGGGGCCACAGCATGAAGCCACGTAAGTAAGGAACCAGAATGATAAACAACTTTCAAATTTGGATGTTTTTATGAAATTTTGCCGAATATCAGCTTCAAGACATCGAGCACGGGCGGGTACAAAAGTCGGCACCCGCTCGGCACACTAGGCAGTGCGGTAGAAACATGCACCCCATGGAAGGCAAAACTTTGGCATGTGAGAGTAACTGGAAAAAGAGAATCGTGCGCGAAGCAATAGAAATAAAAGAAAAAGATCCATACATGAACCGAGATGTAGGAAAATTTGGCCTTAGTCCAATATGGGATTTCACCCTTAGAAATAGGTCGACATGAGCATAAGATGTCATCCATAGGAACTAAACATACACCCGGTTGTGCAAATTGATCTATTGTGTCCGATGTATCTCTGTAGACACAAGTATAGGTAGTAGGTATTCATAGGTATATGTAGAACTTAGAAGATTGGTTGCACTACTTGTTATGTAGAGGAACATGCAAGCTAAAAGACCGTGTCAGTTTTTTGGCAAGTGATATATTTTTGAAAAATGTAACCCGTCTAGGGAATAATTTTGGTGTGTGGTTTTTCATACATGTAATTGTTTTTATTTTGTCCAGTGACCAAGGGTGAGCAATATCATCCGAAATATATGGACTTGTGAGTTAGATATTATTATCCCAGAGAATAATCCGAAAAGTGACCATACATAATGAATATCAGCTTGACCCAAGATACATAATTTTCTTCGAGAAAAGAACGTGACGTTGTTTCCAGAGATAGTCGTATACCGGAGATTATGGATGTAAATGGATCTTAATGACGCGTCCTTTTCAAGACTCCTACAAAAACCATGAACGAAACAACAGAAAAAAATAATGATTGTTCAAATGAAACGGCTTGTTCTATTTGTGACACATTTTGTAATGCTTGTTTGACGTGAAAGCCGTGTTAGTGGTAGTGGCGCCTTGTCGCTAAGAAAATTCTTTCAATGCTCGAATAATGTCTCAAAGCTACATTGACAAGACAATGCCAGCACCATCCGTTTCCGACAAATCGACTCATCGCTGTGCGGCATGCACTAGCTTATCTGTCCGCAAGGCTGCGATAATTTGCAGCGGCTGCGGAGGGCGCTGGCATACTTCTTGCGCAAAGCTGACAGTTGCCCAGGCTCGCAAGTTATCAGTTTGGCACTGCGCGTCTGCTTGAAGAATGATAGTTTTATTTCTTCTCAAGAACGACCAAATGAAAATGCCGAGGACACCGAAGAAGCACTGACAGCAGATCGAAATCAGGCGGACAGCGATATACCGGCCAATTTGGCTCACCTACGTAAATCCACAAGAATCATAAGACTCATTCCGAAAGCGGCCCGCGCGGTAGTGGCCAACAGCCTCTAGGAAAGAATGAGTGAAGCAGTCTCCAGCTCAAGTTCTGACGCTTGGTGGCGCCTTTTCTCCTTCGCATACAGTGCTCTGCGATCTCCAGACGCCAACAACAAACGTAACTGCTCCTTAACAACACTCATTAAGTGACAGGTCACCGACGGAGCGTTGTCAACGCGGACCGTTGAAATGCAAGAGGGAGGTAGCCCCGCTCTTAGCTAAAGCTCTTCCGAGAACACCGCAAGCAGAAAGCAAATGCATTCTTCCGAGGATAATAATATCGCCCGTCGGGTGTACGCGAAGTGCGCAGACGGCGACGTGGGAGCTGCACTGAGGACACTCACATCTAGCGAGTCCTTAGTGCAGCCATCCGAAGAGGTCATCAGTTTGCTACGCCTTAAACACCCCCCAGCACCAGAAGACGAAGACATGCCACCGCCGCCATCTGCTACAGATGCACCGCCGATGACCGTAACGGAGAGCCAGGTCAGGCAATCAATTCTCTCCATGCCGACGGGATCAGCTGCGGGTCTGGATGGCATCAGGCCCCTTCACTTGCGGCAGCTAATCTCAGCAGAGGCGGGTGAGGCCGGTCAGCGCATGCTGACTTCACTCACCGCACTCACCAACTTGGTGTTGGCTGGTCGGTTACCATCATGTGCGCGGGACGCCCTCTACAGTGCATCTCTGTGCGCCTTCCGGAAGAAAGACGGAGGCCTGCGCCCGATCGCCGTCGGCAGTGTCTACCGCCGCCTACCAGCACGCATCGCCGCCCGCTTTGCAGCTGACCTGCTGGGTCCGGAACTGAGACCCGTTCAACTCGGCGTCGGCACGCCACTCGGCTGTGAGGCCGCAGTACACGCAACAAGAAACTATACAAAAAGTTCACCAGATCAAACAGAAGCAACACGAGTGCTCGTCAAGGTAGACGTCAAAAACGCGTTTAATACTGTGAGACGTGACGTCGTGCTTCGATGTCTGAAGGAATGCTGCCCGGAGGTATATGCGATGGCCCATCAGGCGTATAGCACGCCCACTCCACTTCTCTACGCTGGTCACAAAATCATGTCCTCAACGGGTGTCCAGCAAGGTGACCCGCTGGGCCCGCTCGCATTCGCGCTGGCAGTCAACACGTGCGCACGCAGCCTCAAATCACCATTGAACATATGGTATCTTGACGATGCAACGATTGCAGGCCCAGTTGCTGACGTCATCTCTGACCTTCAAACAGTCACCAAGATGCTGCCAGATGTCGGCCTCATTTTAAATCCTGCCAAATGCGAGGTGACAGTTCTAGACGACGCGGACGAAGATCAGCAAAACATGTTGATCCAGCAAGTAAAGCAGGCTCTCCCTGACATTTCAGAGACTCCGCTATCATGTCTTCAGCTTCTGGGTTCCCCGGTGCATGAAGACAAGCTTTCAAATGCTGCCACAACAGTCGCCGATATGATCGCTCGGCTCTGCGAGCGGATCCGCCTCCTGGATCGGCACACCGGCCTATTCTTCCTCGCGCACCATGTCTCGGCACCCCGAATCACCTACCTGATGCGTTCCAGCCCACTATACATGGAAAAAGCTGGTCTTCGCAAAATCGATGACATCGTGAGGCTGACCCTAGCCGACGTAACCAACGTTGAAATATCAGGACCTTCTTGGACCCAAGCATCACTGCCTACAAGGCACGGAGGTCTCGGTATTCGCTCCGTCGAATCACTCGCTCTCCCATGCTACTTGGCCTCCCTGTATGCCGCAGCCCCAGCCCGATGGGTGTTGGCTTCACCACGTCCAACATCGTGGAACGAGCAAAGCAAGGATTCAAGAAGCTCATAAGTCCAAGCGACATCCCAGAAGGACATGAGAAATATCCGCAACGAGCCTGGGACGACATGGTATGCGAAACGATTCACGAACGACTGATTGAATCAGCGAATCAAGTCGACCGGGCTCGCCTCCTCGCCGCCTCTACACCTCACACGGCCGCTTGGCTGCAGGCTATCCCGGCAAGTAATCTCGGCCTCCATCTCGATGCAGAGACAGTCAGAGTCGCTGTTGCTCTGCGCCTGGGAGCGCCAATATGCAAGCCGCACAATTGCAGCCAGTGTAGCCGCCCAGTGGACACTCAAGGTCACCATGGGCTCTCCTGCAAAAAGTCAGCCGGACGCCTTCCACGTCGCGCAAACCTCAATGACGTGGTAAGGCGTGCACTGACCAGCGCAGGAATGCCATCCATCCTAGAGCCACAGGGACTCGACCGAGGGGACGGCAAGAGACCGGACGGCGTCACTCTCTTCCCATACAAGCAGGGAAAAAGCCTCGTGTGGGATGCAACCTGTGTGGACACTTTTGCCGACGGCGCCGTTGTAAAAGCGGCCTTGGAGCCTGGCTCGTCAGCGATAGCCGCAGAAGCTCGCAAAAGAGTAAAATACTCTGATATTGCTGAGAGGCACATCTTCATCCCAGTGGCCGTGGAAACCACCGGAGTCCTGGGGCCAGCGGCCTCAGCCCTCCTGGCAGAGCTGGGTAGGAGGATCTCCGAGTTCACAGGAGATCGCAGAGAGGTCGCTTGGCTGCGGCAACGCGTGTCCTTGGCCATCATTCGGGGAAACGCGGTGGCCGTCCTGGCAACTGCAGCCTCAACTCAAGAGGGTCGGGTACCCCTGAAACCAGCTAAACAAGCCACCAGCAAATCATCGATGGAGCCGAGCAACGCCAGATCCTCCAGGTCAGGGTACAGTAACGGCAACAACCGCCTGGTCACCGGCGGCTACCGAAGCGAGGGTCTGCCGGAAGGCGGCGGTGGAAGGGGAGGAGGCGAATGGAGGAAGCCCAAGTCGAGCTACAGCAGCTACGGCAAGAGCTACCAGAACGACGACGGCGGCTCGCGATGGCGCTCCCTGCCACGGCGGCGCTCTTCTCCTCTGCGGGCGCGCGAGAACGAGTCGCCGTCACCGCGCCGGCTCAGCGATGTCACCCGACGAGGGGGCGGCTCACCGCACCCGTCCGAAGCCAAGCGTCCGCGACTGCCGCGATCGATGGAGCGGACGCCCAGCTGCCCGGACCGCGCTGACAAGGAGAACACGAAGCTGCTGCAGGTGGCCGGCGTCGGCTCGCGCCGGTTCTACGGTGACTTGGCCGACGCCGGCGGCTCGCTGTTCGCCGCCAGTCCACAGATACGGCCGCCGCCGTCGCCCCGCAAGTCCAGCGAGGGTGGCAAGAACCTGCAGCTGCACTGCGGTAAGGCGCAGACGGCCAGCCGCGGCCTACAGCTGATCCCGGCCATCCGGCCGCTCGACTCCGACAAGGACGGCAAGGACCCTCTGTATATCGGCCTACCCAACTACGGGAACTCCTGCTACCAGAACGCCACCCTGCAGTCGCTTCTGGGCCTGCGACCGTTCCTCAGTGACATGGTTTCCCTGATCTCCGTCCCGGGCGAGAGTGGCCAGTGTCGCACGCTGCGCGCCGTCACCAAACTGATGGTGCTGCGCCAGAAGGCGCTCAGCAAATTAGTCTCTAACCATCTTAGCGACCTGCGCGACGTTCTCGCCGACATCGACGAGATAAATTTATAAATTTTTGCATCTTCTAAGAATGCAAAAATTTATACTAAATCTTTGTTTGAGAGCTAGTGTTTTACTGTATAGTCTCATTATGTAATAATTATAATTTTTATGGCTGTTTATAGATACAAAAAAAATTATTGCCACTTCTTTGCTATTGACGTCATCAGACTCAAATAAAATTTTTGATTGAAAGAGGCAATTGTGGCTCGCACGTCCTTGATGATTTGAGCAAAGATTGAAGAAAAATGAAAATAAAATTGGAAAAATCAAAATAGATGAATGTTTTCTTTCTTGGATGCTCACTAGTGTTTTGATGCCTTGCATATCAAATAAGTTTGAGACTTGCTCAGAAGGCTGCTTCAAGCCTGACATATCACACCCCAGAAAATATGCAAGGTAAGAAAGAAGCAAGAGTCTTGACTAGACAATCACTGTTTGACAGTCCATCAGCTTCAGTTTCATTTTCCATAACATTGATAATGAAAAGCATCAGGGTCTGTTGTTCTGTCCCACAACCATGCTTCAGGATTTGGCACTAGATGTCTACACTGCTAGTGGTTCTATTCTGGTTCATTGTTTATGTTTTCTGTTGATGTGGGTACCTACCTGATACCTAGGTACCCATCTTTCTTAACCCTCGCACGACCAGGCCATTTCTCATAACACGAACGACCAGGGGGGGGGGTTGATACGACCCCCCCCCTGGCGTTTCGAAACGGAAGGTCGTAGAGCTTAGCGGAAAAAAACCAGCGGATTGCTCTCAACGAGATCTCGCGATTGATGGTATATTTTTTGGTCCTAGGTCAACATTTGACCTACTTTTGACCGGTCAAAGGTCAAATTTTCGGAAAAATAGACTTTTTTCAACTTTCGGCGGCGATTGCGGCAAAACGGTGGGAGATATCGACTTGAAACCTTCACTATCGTGTTCCTTGATCAATTCTCTATCGTTTGGTATGTATTTCGTTTCCCTAGCTCTAAAAATGGCGCGTTGGGAGCGCCGGAAGTCGGCAAGGTCACAGTCGGCGGCAGAAATTCGAAAAATCAAAATTTAAATTTTTGAAATCTGATTGTATTTTTGGATTTGGGAGGTCCATTTGCTCCCTATAGAAGCTAATATTGCTGCATATTCCCATTGAGGTGACAAGAATTAGCAAAATAGTGGTTCGGGCGCTTTTCAAAAATAGTACCGGACGCTGTTCCTCTTGTGACGTCATAGCTCCGTGAACTGACCTGACCCGGTCAAATTTCTTATACCATATGATAGCCAATACTTGCCCCAACATGCATGGGAAGTTTCATCACGATCCATCAACCGATGTCCGTACCACCGGCAGGAAACCTCGGGCGTTGGCACTCAGTTTGTGAAAATCCGGCCGGAGGCTGTACCTCTTATGACGTCATAACTCCGTGACCTGACATGACCCGATCAATTTTTTTCGGCAAAAGATGCGCAAAGGTTGCCCCAGAGGGTATTGAAAATTTCAGCCCGCTACGACAAGCCGGTTAGCGTGCACTTCGAAAAAACCTCAGGGGGGGGGTGATACAACCCCCCCCCCCTAGGCGTTCTAGGGTTAACCCCTTGCAAGGGCTTGTGTAGGCATGCCTTGCGCATCAGGAATCAGGCCGAAAGGCTTCAGGCCGATACACAACCACTTAACCTATGATGCTTCATGAGCTTGAGAATCTATAGCCCATTGCAATGTGCTTTTGGCTATATGTTTTAACTAAAAACAACTTTTTATATACTATTTGGTTGCATTTCACTGAAAGTATCCACGGCCGGCTGACGGCTGGCTGCCCACAGTTTGCCACGGCTGTGGGCGGCTGTGGCTGTGGAGCCACGGCTGCGGAGCGGCTAGGCTGTGGAAAATTGCAGCCGTGCAGAACTCTAACGGCTACCCTCCACGCTGGCTGCATGGGATAGCGCGTCAGGCTCTGAAACAATACAACAGACAAAAGTATCTGACAGCTGACCGCACAAGTGATCGTAGTCACACAGGAGCCCATCCCCAACGTAGGGATAGGATATATTTGTCACTGCCTTTCATCAGTGACAGCCTCTGCCTGACCCGGAAAGTAGATGCGGCCCTGAAATCTGTTAATCCCAGCTTAACAGCATCGTGGAAAAATGGCAACACCCTCGCCAAACGCCTGGTACATTCGGCTTTAGAGCCCCCACCCTGTCGCGCAGGGAAACAGTTCTGCCGTACGCGTAAAAGCTGAGCTACACTATGCGTGACCGTCCAGGAAGTTACGTGCGTGATCTGCAGATCCGTGATTGCGAGACTCCCTTGACATCGGTTTCTGCGATTTTCCAGAATTTCCGTGAATTATTTTATGCTGTCGTAATAATAACAACTAATAAATGGTTTCGCAACAAACGCTTGAGTTTGCTATTTTCTATACTATTCTATTAATAATAAGCTTATTTTGTTAATAAAACATCAAAAACACATGAAAATTAAAGAAACAATTATTAATTACGTCACTTGGATTCATACGGTGCACCACCAAGTGCGCCAACAACTGTCTCATATCACGCAATCTCGCAGATTCTGCAAAAAAAAGTTCGTAGCTCTGAACTTTAAATCGATACGGAACATCCTGACTGTCCTGACTATCCGGCATATCCTGTACTGAACGTCCGGGATTTCCACCGCCTGCCGCGTTTAGGCCCTACATTGGTGGCTCTGAGGGCCCCACACAGGCGCCACCGAGGGTCCTACACAAGCGCAACCGACGCGCCGGTCACCTACCTCCAACTCCAAGGCCCAACACCAGTGACTTTGAGGGCCCCTAGCGGCGCCACCGAGAGTACCTCGCCGGTCTCTAAGCACCCCACAGGGCTCCTGAAGATCTTGCCGGTCTCTCGAGGATCCACTTCTGCTGTCCGATGAAGAGTTTGCACCAGCAACTCTAATGGCCCTGCATACGCTTATAATGGGCCCCAAGCCCCATGCCTGTGTCTCTGAGGCCTCCCACAACAGCGCTTGTAAAAAAACCTTACCGACGACTGTCAGGGTCCCACACAAGCACCTTTGAGGGCCCTACGCCGCTACCTCTGAGAGCCCCACACCAGTGCCTCTTAAGGCCCCGACTCTGAGGGTGCCACAGCGGCGCCTCTGGGGCCCCACACCGGCGCCTCTCACAGCCAGACACCGCGCCGGTGACTCTGAGGGTCCTTTACCGGTACCTCTGAGGGTTTTACAATGTATTTCCGAATATATGTTCATATTTTCCGAATAAGAAATGGGCTTTCGTTATGTTCTCGAAAAGCCGCAAAATAACCTAGATTTCGGGTGACGCGGGGGTATTTTCCCCAAATGCCCCCTCTCCTGGATCCGCCAGTGGAGTCAGATGGCCTACCATTAAAAAAAATCACAAAACAAATTATCGTATCAGGGCTGTGACGAAAATTAACCCTCGCCGACCGAGGGGGTGCCGCCCCCCCCCACCTAGGTTTTTTCGCGATAGCTCCGAACACGCTGGCGATAGAGAGCTGAAACTTGGCATATCTGACCTTTGATTCAAGCCGGATCTTTTGACTTCAACCGCATTTTCGGGTCAGGTCAGGTCACTGACCTATGACTTTATAAGTGAACCTCTGCACGGTCTTCAGATGTCGCAGCTTCGCAACGCCCTCACTGCCAGAGGAGATGTCACAGGAAAATGAAACTTGCAGGATCTAGTATCCATTATGATTCTCACAACTGGAATATCTTGGATTTTTCCTAAAGGTCATATGAGGTCAGGTCATTTTCGTGACCTCACCATTATAAGTCAATGGGGAAAAATGGAAACTGCTATTCTGGCGCCTAGAACGATCTCCAACTATCTGAAGCACACAGAATCGTGATTTGATGCACTTTTTGCAAGGTTAGATGCGTCACTTTTGCAATGTTGACCTTGCGTGACGTCATTTATGACGTCATCAAGGTCATATTAGTTTTTCGTCAATAACTATTGATCAAATTGAGCTAGCGAGTCATGAAAGCCACCAATGGACTCAGGAAGACCTGCCGAATCGAATGATATGCAACATGACCTCTTTCGACGAACTTCGTGACCGGGGGGTGCTGACCTGACCTTGACCTGAGGTCAACACCGTAAGTTGATCTGACCCGAACAAAAAGTATATCATTCCACGCGCCTGAGCGAGGCGAACACGATGCTGCCAAAATCGCGGCTCTGCGGCCGTTTTTTGCGAAGCTATTTACCAAAAACTGAACCGTACCTTGGGGCACTTGACCTGACCTCAGAGGTCACCGGTTGACCTAGGACCTTAAAATCGGGTACCAATCTCTGCGTCTCGTAACGGCGCACACGCTCGTTTTTTTTTACGCGACGCGCTAGCTCCACCAGGGGCGAAACGGCGAGGGGGGTCGTACCCGCCCCCCTCGGCCGGCGCGTATGTAGAAAACCAATAGGTCCGGCGAGGATTAAGGGGCCTAAATCCGATGAGAACACAGGATTTGGGGGTACCCAAGGTTTGGCTCCTTACCTGGTTTAGCCCCCCGCGCCTAAGCCCTGGATCCGCCAGTGGTGCCCCCATCCCAAATTGCCTTCCGCCGCCTCCCCCCTGCCATGCCCCCCCCGCCTCCTGCCAGGCCGCGTCATGAAAAAATGCCCTGCCAGGGCGAGGGTTAATCATGATACATGCAAATGCAAAGAAAATAACATATTGATAAATTTTGACGCATATGTAGTTTATTAAAACTGAATGATATTTTCGATCTTAAAAACTTGCTAGAGGAGCCACCAGTGAATACTATTGACTGGAGGCACTAGAACAGGCCCATGTCATTCTCTGGCAGATCGTTGGGTAGCCGTTTGCCACTCGGGCGTCATCTGGCTGCTCGGGGCCTCTCTGCGCCGGAGCCCTATCGGGGATGCTCACGGCCGGCCGCGCGCCGCGCGACGCGCGGTCACACCTTCACCCCCGGTCACACCTTCACCCACTGCGTGCCCAGCGCAGTGGTCACACTTTCACCCAGTGCGTGCCCAGCGTGTCACACCTTCACCCACTGCGTGCCCAGCGTGTCACACCTTCACCCACTGCGTGCCCAGCGTGTCACACCTTCACCCACTGCGTGCCCAGCGCAGTGGTCACACCTTCACCCACTGCGTGCCGCGCGCCGCGCGACGCGCGGTCACACCTTCACCCACTGCGTGCCCAGCGTGTCACACCTTCACCCACTGCGTGCCCAGCGTGTCACACCTTCACCCACTGCGTGCCCAGCGTGTCACACCTTCACCCACTGCGTGCCCAGCGTGTCACACCTTCACCCACTGCGTGCCCAGCGTGTCACACCTTCACCCACTGCGTGCCCAGCGTGTCACACCTTCACCCACTGCGTGCCCAGCGTGTCACACCTTCACCCACTGCGTGCCCAGCGTGTCACACCTTCACCCACTGCGTGCCCAGCGTGTCACACCTTCACCCACTGCGTGCCCAGCGCAGCACAGCAGTCGCACCGCCGGCATTATGGGCGTTGAGCTGACGGCTTTTGTGTTGTGAGCTGTGAGCGGAGCGTGTGGTGACGGCCGGTTGCGCTCGCTCCCCGCAGCTGGCCTACGTGGTGTTCCTGACGCTGTACACGTTCGTGGTGCTGGTCAAGATGTACCCGGTGCCGCGCTGGCAGGAGGTCTACGTCACCGTCTTCATCGTCACGGCCGGCATCGAAAAGTGCCGCGAGATCAGCATCTCCGAGCCGGTCTCAATCAGGTGACCGCACTCGGCGCATCGGCTTGTCATGCTCAACAAAAATGACATATATTGTATCTAGCTAGCTGGTCCAACTTTCAGCTGATTCAAGGTTTTTTAAGGGATGCATGGCTCGACATGATTAGGTTATTTTAAGTGACCATCCCACCTTAACATTAGTTTTGAGTTGAGATAGCCAAATTAGTGGCCATGGCCTGAAAATACCGGTTTGGGCACTCACAACATCGAAAAGTGCTTTAACCCGCGCCGGGCCGGTGCTCTGAGATTCCGCGCCGGACCGGGGGTGTCTGAACACCCCCTTCTAACTCGGCTCCTGGGCCACGTAGCGACACGTGGTAAGCGGCAATCGAAAAAAAACGTCCAAAATAAGGACGAAAACACTTCGGTCATTTTTTGGGTCAGGTCAAAAGTCAGGTCACCAGAGGTCACCAAAGGTAAAATGTTGACTATTTCAACATTTTGAAACTGCCGACGGCTATCTCGGGAACCGATAGAGCTACAGCACCGCGGAAAAACGCATTCGATAGCCCGTTTACAGACCTTTCTGGAAAATGTTCTCAGATTTGACCTCAGGTCAGCGGTTTAGCCTCCAGAGGGCAAAAACTCCAAAAATAGCCGTTTTTACGAAAAACGTTTTTGTCGGCAATAACTTTTGACTCAAAAGAGCCATGACATCATTTTTGCCAGCATCGTGTTCCTCTCGTCGAGACGCGTCGAATGAACTATAATTTGACCTTGAAAGGTCAACTTGAAAATTTGACCTCAGGTCAAGGTCATGACCTGACCGGAAAAGGTCATGTTGCATATCAGTCGATCCACAACGTCGAACCAAACACATCTAAGGTTTTCATCGCTCTAGCATGCCTGTATCAGAAGTTATTAGCGAAAAACTGTTAGATTCTGTTCGTGACCTGAGATGACCTTGGGGACATAACGATGGGTCACAGTTGCCATTTTCCGGTTCAGCGTGTCAATTTTACCTACATCTCGATGTTTGAGAGTGTCTAGAATGGCGTTCGTGCAAAACAGACGCTTTTTTCAATTTTCTGCCGTTGACCAATGGAGAGGCCGCAAAATTGGCCTGACCTTAGGTCACCGATATCGAACTTCCGAGATAAACATTTTATAGATAATGTTGCTCTTATCAATCGCTGAAAGTTTCAAGGCAATCGATCAATCGGTGTAGCTATGACGAGCATTCTTATTTTTCTGAGGTGAGGTCACTTGGCGTGACCAGGTGACCTGACCTAAGGGGACCTGGGTCTGAAATTTTCACAACATGCGCGGAAAAGATGCACGAACAGGTGTGCCAAAAACGGCGGCGCTCCGCGCGGCCTTTTTTGAGATATCTGCGATTAGAAAGTGCGGCATTTGTTGCGCGCAAAGCAGCATATACCACCGTGTGCTACCAAACGTTTTAGTAAAAAATTTAAAAATCGTTAGATCTCCGCTGACGTCACAAATTCTAAGGGGGTATTCCAATGCATTAGCCCATCAGAATCCGAAAACTGCAAGTTTGAAATTCCATATCTCCGAATTAACCCGCGCTGGGCCGGGGGGGGGGGGGTGTTTGAACACCCCCTGCGGTTTTTCGCGAATATTTTTCGGTGAAATTTGGTAGATATTCATTTTTGATCTTTCCGAACCAAAGGACATCACTTTTATGCCAATTCATTAACTTTTTTGAAGGTGGGAGGGTCTCTTTAAATAAACTAAAATCTACCCATAGTTTCATATTAAAAATCATAATAAATCGATCTTGGCTATTTTCGGTGAGGCTGTGCCTCACTTGATTCTCCCATACAAAAGCATTAGACCACCAACCTGGCAACTATTATGTAGCATGGTAAACACCCAAGGTGGCAACATTGCTATGCCGAGGCATGGAAGCTACATGGCCTTAGCCAATAGCCATGAATGAAATAAAGGAAGCAATCCAATAAAAGCTTTTTTTACCCAAAAGATGGTGAGGCACTGCCTCAAGTTCCTCAGTGGAAGAACCGCCACCGTGGCCTTCTGTGCCACAGAGAGGAGGACTGAGAGCGTGTCACGCGTCTCTCCGCACGACAGCCGTCCGCAGGGGTCGGTGGTGGTGGGTGTGTCGGCGGATCAGCCAGAGTCGAGTGGCGGCCCCGCAACTGGCTCTTCTTCCGGTGCCTTGAGTGACGGAGCGATCCTGTTCGGGGTCACTCCGGACGATGGCGGCGGTGACGGTCCCGGTCTGGTGGCCACTGCTGGCCTGGCTGTGGTCAGCACAGAGGCAGCGTTACCTCTGGCCACGGCGATGCAGACTGTGAATCCATGAATTTATACTACATAAATTATCTGATTTAGCAGAATCGTAAACAGTTTTTCCTTGTCATATAGTCTGTCCTAGAGATGTCACTCGGATACCAACTTGTTGGTATACCGATACCAAACCGATACCAACTCGGTATTTGGTATTTCAATCCTAATGTGTTTGGTATTTTGTTGGTATCATGGACCCTCGCCAAAAGAGGTAAGAAATCGGTAAAAAGTTAGTATTTTCCTCATGTTCCCAAGTTGGTTTGGTCTCGGTATTTCTCCACGGTTTTGATTGGTATTTGGTTTGGTATCGGTATTTCGATTTTCCGTAACTGACATCACTAGTCTGTTCCCAATTGAAAACAAGTGCATGATGCCTTATTTTACATTTCCAACAATTATTTTCATAAAATCAGATACTGGGGAATTAAGTGCCCTCCCCTCAAATTTAGTTTAACTAGTCCTGTGTAATGGGATACTAGAAAAACATATTCCAGGCACCAGTGACGTATTAATTTGTCCAACCTTATGTTCTTGTACTGTTGACTGTAGTGAGTGCCAGTCACTGCGGTACCAGTCACTGAGTGCCGGTTGGCTGCACTGATCCGGCCGCTGACCGTGCTGACCTTTGGGCGGCAGGATGAAGCTGGCGCACTGGTTCAGTCGCCTCTGGAACCTGCTGGACGCCATCTTCATCGTCAGCTACCTGCTGGCGCAGCCGCTACGCTACAATGCCAGCACGTTCCGCTGGGGCCGCTCGCTCATCTGCTGCAATAACATGTACTGGTGCGTATCGACCGCAACTGGCCAAATCAAACATTGGCGATTCACAGGTGGGCGCCGCTACCAACATTAGGCGTGTTTACATAGGGTTCCCTTAATTTATATTACTATTCTATTTGCGTGGGTTTGCGGGTTTTCTGAAGTGGTCAGTTTTTGCAGCGAGTTTTTTCTGTTGGGGCCTGCAAGCTACCCCCGTACACTCGGGGGGCAGATTGATGTTCCACCACTCCCTACCCATCGGGCTCCCATGGCTCAGCACTGGCTGCTAGTGCAGAGCCATGTGATCGCCCGATGGGTAGGCAGTGGCGCAGCCAGGGGGAGGGGGGGGGGGGTGAAAGGGGTGAGATCTCACCCCCGTCTCTTATCCTAGGGGCCCACCGTCGATTCGAACTGTAACGTTATGCAGCCTGACAAGTTTTTTATCATAATGTCAAGGTCCGTCATAGGACGAAAAAAACAGTTTTCAGGCCTGATAGCCCCCTTTAGGATTTATAGTCCCATTATATGATTCAAGAGGGTGCATCCAAGGCCCGATTGAGCTAATCCAAGGCCTACATAGGATGGACCGTTCCATGGCATGAGAGGGTCATTTCAGGCCTGAGTTGGCCCATTTCAGGTCTGTGAGGGCCCATTTCAGGCCTGAAAGGGCCCAGTTGAAGCTTGAGAGGGCCCATTTCAGGCCCTAGAGGGCCTGCCTGAGGCCTGAGAGGGGCCCATTTGATGCCTGTTAGGGCCTATTGCATGCCTGAAGGGGTCCATTTCAGGCCCTAGAAGGCATGTTTGAGAGGGCCCATTTCACGCCTGAGAGGGGCCCATTTCAGGCCTGAGGGGGCCCATTTCAAGCTTGAGACGGCCCATTTCATGCCCTAGAGGGCCCGTTTGAGGCCTGAGAGGGTCCCATTTCAGGCATAAGAGGCACCATTTCAGACCTGAGAGTGCACAGTTACGGTATGAGGGGACCCTTTTTCGATATTGTTCGTGTGATTCGTGGTCGTTTACTCTGACCCAGCACGGCAGACCAAAGTGTTCATGTAATCGTCCAGTTCACTAAGAATTGCGTAGCTGATCGTATCCTTTCATTAACCGGAGGACCAAAAGAGTTCTTTGATGAATGTCTATTTCTGGATTACTCGTCACACACTGCACGTCAATCGAATCGTACGACGCCGGCGCCGTTGCGCCGGCGGAGCCGCGTCGCCGTCGTCGTCGTGTCGCGAACTGCCGAGCCGGCCGGCGGCGGCCGGCCCGGCGCGTTGGGGCCGGTCAGCACACATATGTGCTCCAGATGACCCCCCAGGCCCTGTAGAGGACCACGTGGACGGCGGGGCTCGGCCGTGCCCGCCGCGCGCTGCCGTCGCTGTGCGGCACGGTACGTTTTCTCTCGAACATGGCCGGCCCGAATTTTCGCGTCGCTCGCGGAAATTCTAAACGTAAGAGAGAAAACATTAACGAAACAACAAACAGCTGCTCGCAAGCAGCGTCTCCGTCCGTATCGTACAGCAATAAACGAACGCTAAAGCTAAGGCTGTAAACTACATCGGTTGCGCCGCGCGTCGGTCCCAATCTAAGGCTGCTACACTCTAAGGCCGTAAACTACTAGCTCGTACAGTGTGTCTAAAAAGAATGTACCGTCGCCACTACGTGGCGCTGGTGTCGCGAGCCGGTAGTTGGCTGAATCCGCACCAGACCACACATTCCCAAGCGCTATAAGGTGACAGCTGCGCAGCGGCCGGTAGTAGCGTAAGCCCGAACCTTCGTGACACGACCCCGGGGGGGGGGGAGGGAGGGGAGCGGACGGGGCAGCGCGTGTAGGGAGGGGTGCTCCGGCAAGCTGGCAGTTGTCGCGGCCAAAGGTCAAGGGGTCACACACCAAGCGAACGGACGCTGATGTGGGTTCGTGGGGATCATGAACTTGTGTGTGGTAGGTGCGTCTTGCGATGCACGGGTGATACGCCAGGTCTAAGCCAAAGGATTCAGGGCAGAGCTGAAGAAAAACATCTGGTCAACTACGGCGAATAATGGTGCTGAAAAATGGAAAGTATGGGTCAATGCAAGCCTTCATGACTATAAACAACTTTTCTGAGGACGCAAAGGCCAGCATTGAATAACGATATCCGGATCGAAATTAGCAATGATTTATAATTAAATGCCGAACTAATAGCGCTGCAAAACCCTCCTAGTAAATTGTCAAGTCGGATTATACCCACTTGAATTAAACTATCCTAAATAAAATTGTTGATTAACTTTCTAACACTGACGTTCTTTATCATACGATAAGTATGGGGTTAACCAAGATTCAGCATCTTCCGCGTTCAAACAACCACCTGTAAGGTTAGAACATTAACCCGCGCCCTGGTGGGGTCTGTTTATAACGCGACTTGGTGGGGGGGGGGGGGCTATTTTTTGCCCCCCCTCGTATCTCCGAAACTACTGGACGGATCCGCAAAATTCAAACGGCGTTCGATAGCCCTGTCAAATTTGTCGAAGGAAACCACATTTCATTGACCTCGGGGTCACCGATGACGTCACAGGTCAGGTCAAAGATAAAATGTTTCACCGTTCACGGGGCTTCTAGGGAAAGCGCTATAACACCGAGTAAAACGCATTTTGTCGAAAATCAGCGATAAGACGTCAGTTGTCTAGTACATATGTTGCTATTAGAGGTCACTGGTCATACCAGGTCAGGTCACAGGTCAGGTCACCAAAGGTCACCAAGGGTCACCCCATGAACCCAACTTTACTAAGGTTGTGCGATGCATGTTTTATGGCCAGTTTTTCATTTCCAACCCAATGGTGTTGGTTATAAGACCATCAGGTACGGTTTAGGTCACTTTCTGGTGGAGGTCAGGTCAAGGTCAGGTCAAAAAAGGTCAAATTTTAAAGTTGATATTTTTGCATTAAATTGGTATCAATTCGATGCAGCTCGTCACGGGGAGTCTAATGGTGGTCTTTGTTTTGCACTACGAGGTCTAGAATTGCTAAAAATTGAGTTTGAAAATTTTGACGTCATCAATTTTGAACAGTTTTTTCGCTATAACTTCGCCAAAAAAAGAGGTATCAATCTAAAATTTGGTATGTGGATGGAAGGCGGTAAGGACTATCACATATATTCCGATTTTTGCGAAATTCAAAAAACTTTTTGGATTTTTTGACTATTATATCCCAAAAATCTATTTTTTTGATTTTTGGGGGTCAAAATCCAAAAATTTCAAAAATCCGAGATAGCAGTTTTGTAGCCCTGTTAATTCTACAGCTTTTATGTCCTTATCATTTTTCTGTATTTGCAAAGCTATAGGCCTGACAGCTCTTCCCGCGGAACCCTTTTTTGGGTCGAAAACGGCAGAACATGACGTCACTCTGACGTCATTTTCGGCCAACCTATCATAGCCTTTGGAAAAAATTTTGGTCACCATGTGTAAAATTGATGTCCGGGAGGGTACTGAAAGTTTGGTGACGATCGGCGCAGCGGTTCTGGAGATATATCGAAAAGTCTGGAGGGGGGGCAAAAAATAGCCCCCCCCCCCACCAGGGCGCGGGTTAATGGCCAGGTAAAAACATGGTCGGGATTTGATTAACCGGATTATAAGTCGATTTTTTTTTTAGTCGGGATTTGATAAGTCGGATTTTTTACGCCAACCGCATTTTTAAGTCAAGTCAGGTCACTGATCTATGACGTCATAAATGAGCAGTCCTAAAATGAACTGTGTGAAACTGTCCTAAACTGTCCTAAAATGAACATTTTAGGACTGTGCTAAAATGTTCCAACTTCGCAACACCCTCAGTGCAGAGCTTTCATAGGGAGATGAAACTTACAGGATCTTATAGTATGATCGAGAGGTCTCACAACTTGTATAAATGTATATCTAGGATTTTCTGAAGGGTCGCCTGAGATCAGGTCAGTCTCTCACCATTAAAAGTCAGGGGAATATGGAAATTGCTAGTTTGGTCCGTCCGGAAATGATATACAACTATCTCAAATTCTCAAGCACACGGAATCGTAATTTCATGCGCTGCTTGCAAGGTCTGATGCTTCAATTTTGCTTTGTTGATCTTGCGTGACGTCATTTATCACGTAACTAAGGCTATCAGTTTTTCGTCAATAACTCCCGATCAACTAAAGCTACCGAGTCGATAAAGCCACTAATGGACATGAAAAGACCTGCCGAATCGATTGATATGCAATATGACCTCCTTTGACCAGCTTCGTGACCTGACGGGCTGTGACCTGACCTTGACCCGAGGTTAACACCTTAACTCTCGCCCGTATTGGTGTTTTTCCAGCCTCAAACGTATAAGGGTCCGTTGGACCCCCCCCCCCTTGCCGTTTCGCCCCTGATCGAGCTAGAGCTTCGCGGAAAAAAACGAGCGTGTTGGCCGTGACGAGAGGAAGTCGATGATACCCAATTTTAAGGTTCTAGGTCATCGGTTGACTTTCCAGGTCAGTTCAATGACCCAAAAGTCGGGGAAATCGGGACCTGTTAGAAAGTCGTAAAGCGTGGCTGCTATGGGGTTTTCGGGGTGCTGATCACGAATATCATGTTAGTTTTGATCGCAGATGATGTCTTCATGCATTTAGGCCAGGTCGGGTCAGGTCAGGTCAGGTCAACCAGTAAGGGTATTCGTAGTAGGTGGCAACCGCCTCTGACAGCTTCGCAACATGTTACGAGGGCACCAAAACTACTTCGTAAATGTTCATATGGCTGCTAAATTCGAATTAAGCTCCTAAAACTGGCCTAGAAACATGTAAAACTCGAAAAAGTGAACCGAGGTCATCAAAGGTCAATGACCTGACCTGACTTTCCGGTGACCTTGACACCCACCCTTATGCATGGAAGCAAGATCATATCCCATGTTTGAACGCTTAAAACCACGAAAAGACTGCAAACGCGCCGCTAATGCGAGCCGACATACGCCGAATCGCGATTCCGGCCAAACATGGTCTCGAAAAGTAGGTCGCAGGTCAAAGGTCATTAAGGTCAGGGTCATGACAATTTCAGGGTGGGTGTAAAATTGATTAACGCGAGGGTACTGAAAGTTTCGTCGCGATCGGCCGCTTTTTACGCGAGTTATTCGCGAAAAACCGAGGGAGGGGGTCCGTTCGACCCCCCTCCCTCTATACGGGCGAGGGTTAAGTTGGTCTCACCCGAAGAAAAAGTATACCATTCGACACGCCTGAGCTAGACAAACACGATGCTGCTAAAATCGCGGATCTGCGATCATTTTTAGCGAAGTTATTTACCAAAAACCGAACCTGTGCCTTGGGCCACTTGACCTGACCTCCGAAGTCATCGGCTGACCCTGGTCCTTAAATCGGAGACCAATCGCTGCATTTCGTAACGACGCACACGATCGTTTCTTTCGCGAGGCTCTAGCTCAATTAGGGGCGAATCGGCGAAGGGGGTTGTTTCCTCACTTCCAACCCCCAACGTCCCCTCGGTATTCAGAAAACCTGAAGGTCCGGTGAGGGTTAAAACGTTTCTCCTGAACGAGGAAGAAATGTGAAAGTCAAAGCTCTATAGACGTCCTGTAAAAGTGGCCATAATAATAAATTCGTTAGAAATAAGATGCTTTTTAAACGACTTCCTCATATAAAATCGGGTGCTGGGACCAATCTTATAAACGCTTTAGAATGGACAGGGTGTCACTGGCTAAAGTTTGGGTGCAGAAAACGGCTATTACCTAAATGCAAAATGGTTTTCATGCATTTCAGTCAATTGTATATTGTCGGTCCCAGTGGCCGAGCTAAAAAAAATCGGTAGTGTTTTGCATCTTTTACGCCCTAAGAAACTACACCATCTATCGAAGTGGGCGGGCTTATTTGAATGGGAGGGCGCATTATGCACGAATCGTGTGCTTTCGTTTATTTTGGACTGTATTTTACCACATCCACTGCTGGTATCACTATTAATATAATCTAATGCCGTGAATACGACAGCATTCCATTTATAAGATTGGGCCAATGGAGTCGCGCCCCGCGAGCTCGGTTTTCCGCTGGGCCGCTACAGGCCAGGAAGTCGGTCTTCGCCTGAGGGCAGGACAAAGGTCAGTGAGGGAGCGCGGGGTCAGCCAGGTATCGCCAAGTGCCGAGCGAAAGCCGCTCCCTCCCCTCTCTTCCGCTCTTCTCCCCTCCCCACCTCGGTATAGATGGGGAGGGACCGAACTGCCAATGACATGCGAGCGGTCAAGGCCGCTCGCGCGGCAGCGACCCTGGCGGCCGGGTGCCGCAACTGGGATTCAGCCAAGTTACCGATTCGCCTCCTGTGGGAGAGCCAAACCAGGGGACATACTTTTTAGATATACTGTACAGGCCGACCGGCCGAATGAGCCGGGAGGGCACTATGACAGTGTGAACGCGTAGCACTGTCGAACGGCTCACAGCTGTTAGCTAATGGCTAATCACCAAACAAATGACAATTGACACAAGCGACAGCGCACAGAATGAGCGGCTCATTCTCACACACGCACACGTCAACCTAACACGAATGACGGACGCAGTTAACACTCACAAATATCCAGACTCCGACGCTGCTCGGCAGCGGCTCACAGTGGTCGTAAAAGACTCGCTAGTCGCCCCACTCGCGCACACATCATCCGTCTGAGTCCATTTACTGCCCGTCACCATCGCACTCGAGACGGCAGAGACGAGAGATCGGCCGCCTAGAGCGACGAGTGGCAGTGGCCATTTCGACCACCCGCCCTCGGCCGTCGGCGCCAGGGAACACGTTCACCACGCGCCCCACAGGCAGTGCCCGCGAGGCAAATTGTCCTTTGTCACCGGCGCTAATTCGTCGAGCTGCACGTCTGCCGGGTCTGCGCGTCACTTCATCCGTGTGATAAGCGTCCGGAGGTGCGGCTCGGGGCCGGCTCGCCCACTTGGAAGCCTGTAGGTCACTCGTTAGCGGCGGCGCTGGCTGGGCTGACCGTTTCCGGCACGGCGTGCAGGTAGGTGTGTACCGCTCCACAGCGGCCCTGTCACTGATGACCCAGAATTGGTTCCGCAGGTGAGCCAGAACGTGCTCTGCGTCAGAATGGGCGAGCTTCTCGTGTCGGTCGGTGACGATCAACCGAGTGATGTCTCCGCGTGCAGGTAGAATCACCCGGCGCTTGACCTTGAAGTCGAGCTGGGCGTGGCGCAGCTGGCCCCCGACTCTCAGAAGGCCGTTCGAGTCCAGGAATGGGTTAAGCCGGTGCAGCTGGCTGTTCGAGGGAACCCGCGTTCCGTGCTGGAGAGCTGCGATTTCATCGCCGAACTGCTCGGCCTGTGTGCTGAGCAGCCAGACACACTCAGCTTCTCTCAGCTCTTCAGCAGTCAGCGGTCCCGTCCGCCGATCAGCAGCTGCTCGGCTGCGGCTGTTGTGAGCGAACCTGCGCACCCACGCTGTCACACGCAGCAGCCTGAGCCATGATGAGAACCGGCTGGGGTTTATGGCCGGCTCTGCTCCCCTGATGACGCAGGCTGGTGCTCTCATTTCGGCCGTTTCCTCGTCTCTCGGGCGCTTTGTCGGGCGGGGCGGCGCGGCCGGCCGGTCCTGGGGACAGCGCGACAGGACGGCGCGACCTTCGCTCCACTCTCCGCTCGGTGCCACCTCAGTCACCGAGCAGCCTCGGCTGCCTATGTTCGATGAGTTCAGTGACCCTGGCACGTATTGCCATCGAGTCACTTCCGAAGCGTCCTGGGTTTCCTCGCTGACACGGATATGATGCACGTCCTTGTTGACTGGCAGGTTTCGATCCGGCGCGCGGCCGGTGACCGTCCAGCCGAGCAGTGTTCTCACGGCGCACGGCGCACCCGGTGGTCCGTCGATCACCTCACGTGCCACGATCAGTTCTATGACGTCAGCGCCCAGAAGTACTTCTACTGGACCTCGAGTCGCACTCGGCAGATCCAGGTCAGCGAGATGAGGCCATTTGCCCTTCTCCCGTGACCAGTCCATGGCGTGATTTGACACACTCAGCGTCGGCGTCGTTTGGGCGTTCCGTATTTCGTGACGTGTGCCACCGCTGCTGACAGGCTCGATCACGAAGGACACACGGCGTGATCTGAGTCTTTCACTTCCGTTTATGGTACTCAGGACCAAACTGTCAATGGGTCCAGAGATGCCGAGACGGTCGCTCAGGCCTTCGGTCACCAGCGTTACCTGGCTCCCGAGGTCGAGAAGCGCGTGGGTCGTGCAGCGCCCAGCAGGACCATGCACCGTTATCGGCAGTGTCTGCAGCAGCACCTTACAGGGCGGCTCGACCACCGCAGTGCCGACATGTTTCACTGGTGACGGCGCGCTGCCGGCAGCACTGTGCCGTGGAAACACACGGCCTCCGTTGTGCAGAAGCGTGTGATGACGTTTCCCACAGTTCTCGTGTCCACAATTTGTACCGGACGGGCACGCGGCGCTGATGTGGCCTCGCACGAGACAATTGAAGCAGAGCCCGTTGCAACCGGCGACCTCCGCCCTCTCGCTCGCTGTCAGCTCCAGAAACCTGTCACAGCGCTCTACGTCATGTGCCCCCTGACAGACTACACATGCCTCCTCACTCGCGACCGACGCTGCCTTTATTGCACTAATTTTCGGTTTTACGACCTCTCGGGGCGCGGCCGGCGCTAGCGCAGTCGCGTAAACACGCCGCTGCCGGCTCTCCCCACTGTTGACCTCGGCCTTGGATTGCTGGTGGCCCGTCAGGGTCAGGGACGCACGCCCTGCGGCCACGTAGCGGCGCAGCCAGCTGTCCAGGTCGGCCAGAGTGGGGCGGACGAGATCGCTGTGTACAGCGTGCTCGCCCCACTTCAGCGCCAGCGCAGCGGGAAGCTTCGAGATCACGGCTGTTACATTGGTGGCAGCCGAGATGTCCGCGTCGTAGTGAAGGCACTGTAGCACACGGACCGCGGTGCGAAGGTCACGTGACAGCTCTGTCACAGCCGACATATCACCATCTTTCACCGGCCGCGAATCGAGCAGTTTTTTCATCGTCGCGTGAATGACCCGCGCCGGGTCACCGAACTCCTCCTCTAGCTCACGCAGAGCCTCACCGTACAGCGAAGAGTCACATAACATACCGCGCACTGATTCCTTGGCCGGCCCGGTGAGATGAGCCTGGAGATAGGTCAGGCGCTCGACGTCAGTCAGGTCGTCTCGATCGTGCACTAGAGCCCTGAACAGCGCGATCCATCTCGGCCATTCCAGAGCGGAGCCGCTGAACTTATCCAGGGTCACTCGAGGCAGCTGTGGAGTCGTTTGCTGTCTCACGGGCTGTAGCGGGCGTCGTGCTTCCTGCTGGTGACGGTCGTCGTATGGCCGCGCGCTCACCAGTTGTCCGTACTGGGAGGACTGCTCCACCCAGTCCCGGGTGCGTGAGGACCTGTCACCCGGCCGCAGCGGCTCACGCGGCTGGGCGGCTGGCTCACTTGGAGCTGCGGCAGCAGGCCGAGCTAGAGCCTGACGGTCGACGGCAGATGACTGGTGGCCATGCTCCTCCTCCTCGAGCAGCTCCAGCTCCAGCTGACGGCGTTCAGCTTCGTCGGCGAGCTGTTGAGCTTCGAGAGCTGCCCGTTGTCGTGCCAGTTCTGCCTCCTGCCGCGCCCGCTCCGCCTGCGTCTCCGCCTCCTGCCGCGCCCGTTCCGCCTGCGTCTCCGCCTCCTGCCGCGCCCGTTCCGCCTGCGTCTCCGCCTCCTGCCGCGCCCGTTCCGCCTGCGTCTCCGCCTCCTGCCGTGTCAGCTCCGCCTTTGCCGCGGCCGCGCGCTGGCCTTGCTCCGCTGCGAGCTTGCTTAGCGCGGCTCGACGGCGGGCTGCGCTGATGGTGGACGACGCTGCGCTGCCGAAGGTCTCGCTGCGGGTATGACATGCCTGCGAGCTGCGCGTAGATTTAGCGTCACACCGTGCGACCGCCTTTGCGGTCGATTTCGCGTCGGACTTCGCTTCCGACATCACTGCGTCGGACTTCGCTTCCGACATCACTCATTCACTGCACTCGCGTCGGACTGTACGTCCATTCACTCACTAGTTAACATACATCCGGCCCGGAGGACCAAAATGTTCGTGTGATTCGTGGTCGTTTACTCTGACCCAGCACGGCAGACCAAAGTGTTCATGTAATCGTCCAGTTCACTAAGAATTGCGTAGCTGATCGTATCCTTTCATTAACCGGAGGACCAAAAGAGTTTTTTGATGAATGTCTATTTCTGGATTACTCGTCACACACTGCACGTCAATCGAATCGTACGACGCCGGCGCCGTTGCGCCGGCGGAGCCGCGTCGCCGTCGTCGTCGTGTCGCGAACTGCCGAGCCGGCCGGCGGCGGCCGGCCCGGCGCGTTGGGGCCGGTCAGCACACATATGTGCTCCAGATGACCCCCCAGGCCCTGTAGAGGACCACGTGGACGGCGGGGCTCGGCCGTGCCCGCCGCGCGCTGCCGTCGCTGTACGGCACGGTACGTTTTCTCTCGAACAGATATGATAGGGACCATTTCCGGGCTGAGAGGGCCCATTTCTGGTCTGAGATGACCAATGTCAGGCCTGAGAGGGCCCATCCATTTCAGGCCTGAGAGGGTCCATTTCAGGCCTGAGAGGGCCCAGTTCAGACCTGAGAAGGCTCATCCCAGGAATGAAAGGATCATCCTATGTGCGGGAGGGTCCGTACTCCGTGCCTGGTCTGGGTCTGAGAGGGCCTATCTCAATCCTGATTGAGCCGATATCATGCCTGATATAGGTTAACTCACTACATGTACCTATATTGATGGCCCAGTTTATGTCTAATGGGCCCATCTCAAGACTCAGAGATTTTATGCTGGAGGAAGCCTACCCCAGGCCTGAGGGGGCCCAT
This sequence comes from Amphibalanus amphitrite, assembly GCF_019059575.1. Lineage (NCBI taxonomy): Eukaryota > Metazoa > Arthropoda > Thecostraca > Balanomorpha > Balanidae > Amphibalanus > Amphibalanus amphitrite. Next base: position 78,926 of record NW_024881924.1, read on the forward strand.
AGAGGTTTTTGAGGCTCATGGAGGTCCCTCAGGACGATATGTCAGCCTCTGAGAAAGCCATGCAGGGCCAAGCCGACATCTGAAAACTCCTCTTCTCTTCAGGCATGTGCCTGCCTCACCGCCCGGCCCCACCCCGACGTCTAGGAATTAGACGCCTAGGTATTCATCAGGACCCCACACTGGTCCATGATGACTCCAAACTGACACCTGAGGCACCGGCTTTTGAGAGGACCACCCAGGCCCATGTCACTCCACTTTTGATGACATCATAAGGCGGCCTCAGGACAATTAATGGCGCGGTGCGCCGCAATCGCTCCAAAGTCCCAAGCTACTTGTCAACAGCTGCCATTTTTGAAAATATTGTTTTGAAATAAAGTTTCAAGCAATGAATATATTGTAATAAAGTTGTAACTTAAATCTATACCATATCTAAGAACTTACTGAAAAATGATTTATCCATAGTTAAAATATAAGCTCGATGCATTTTTACGTTGCTTTCCTGCTGATGCAGAGGGTTTTTAAATCGTCTATATCTTCAAAACCGGCCATTTCTTAGCATATTGTTGCTCTTTTTTGTCGCTGGAAAATTAGTTGGGCTTTCCATTGACATCAACGGCTGAGCGGTATGTGTAGAGTGCCATCAATAATCTTCAAATGAAGTTCGTCATTTTTACGTTGCAAAGGAATGGAGTACCCCTTGCGAGCATCAGGTGTGACGTCACTCAGGATCTGTCTCTGATTGGTCGGCTGGGGAGTGACTGTACCTTCTATAGATGGCCTTGGGCCCACCGGCCTCTGATAGCCGCCACGCAGGTCTCAAAAGACCATGTCGATTGTCGATATCTAAACCCCCAAGTCTTTGGAAGGCCTGCGCTCTATGCAGACTCTTGGGCTTTACGTGGGCTTGTAAATGCCCCAAACTGGCCCTAGCCCAGCTCGACCGCGCCCCGCAGAGCAGGGCCCCAGGCTTTCCAGTTTTACGCCCCTGAGGGGTGTTTGAATATTCCCTTCTAACCTGACTCCAGGGTCACGTAGCGACAAGCGCGGCGGTAGGCGGCTTTCTAAAGAGCGTTGAAAATCATGAAGAAATTACTTCAGGTCATGTAAATGTTGCAGTTCCGACCAAAGCCCACGGCCACGTCGTCATGTTCATCGAAGGAAACGTTTCGCCTATTTTGACATTCGAGGACATATAAAGCTATAGCGCGCTGAAAGTGGGTTCGATAGCTCTAACGCGCGCAATCAGCCATGGGTGGGGTTGGGGGAGGGGGGCGTATTGGCCAAACCCGATGATCTAACAAAAATTTAAGAAGGCTAGAAAGACGAGAAAAAGCAACGGATAGCTATAGGATGCTTCAGAATCGCAATGGTCATTTTTCGATTAGGTCATCGCTAAGGTTATTGAAGATAAAATAATGATAAAATTACGATAAACGCAAAGACAAGATAACGACCAAAAAAATATTTTTATTTTTGTCACAAATAACCGTATAACTCGTGAACCAAAAAAGCTAGAGCTTCGCGGAACAACTCATTCGATAGCCCGCGCCGGGCCGGTGCTCCGAGATTCCGCGCCGGGCCGGGGGGTCTGAACACCCCCTTCTAACTCGGCTCCTGGGCCACGTAGCGACACGCGGTAAGCGGCAATTGAAAGAACGTCCAAAATAAGGAAGAAAACACTTCGGTCATTTTTGGGTCAGGTCAAAGGTCAGGTCACCAGAGGTCACCAAAGGTAAAATGTTGACTATTTCAACATTTTGGAAACTGCCGACGGCTATCTCGGGAACCGATAGAGCTACAGCGCCGCGGAAAAGCGCATTCGATAACCCTTTTACAGGCCTTTCTGAGTAATGTTCTCATATTTGACCTCAGGTCAACGGTTTGGCCCCCAGAGGGAAAAAAACTCCAAAAATAGCCGGTTTTACGAAAAGCGTTTTTTTCGGCAATAACTTTTGACTCAAAAGAGCCATGACATTACCTTTGCCAGCATCGTGTTACTCTCGTCGAGATGCGTCGAATGAACTATGATTGTACCTTGAAAGGTCAACTTGAAAAGTTGACCTCAGGTCATGGTGATGACCTGACCGGTAAAGGTCATGTTGCATATCAGTCGATCTGCAACGTCGATCCCAACACATCTAAGGCGTTTTCAGCGCTCTAGCACGCCTCTATCAGGAGTTATTAGCGAAAACTGTTAGATTCTGTCAGGGGCGGATCCAGCCATTTTCAAAGGGAGGGGCCAAAACCGGCCACTTTCCGAGCCCATTCAAAACTCCATACTGAGGTTTAGGATGCACCGATTACCCCAACCCACCCCGAAAAAAAAAACACGGTGCAGGGTAAGTTTAACACGCGCCCTGCTGGGGTGCGAGTTATTTCTGGCATTTCTGGTATTTCTGGCAAATTTGATCATGCATCTTTTCTGCACATGTGTAAATTTCAGACCGAAGTCACTCAAGGTCAGGTCGCCAGATCACGTGAAGTGACCTCACCTCATAAAAAGTTTCGATGTCTGCCATAGCTACACCGAGTGAAAGATCGCTTTGAAACTTCCAGCGATTGATAAGAGCAACCGTAAGAGCAACTGTACCAAATGCTTATCTCGAAATTCTGACATCGGTGACCTTAGGTCAGGTCAATTTTGTGACCTCTCCATTATAAGTCAATGGAAGGAGCATGAAAGGCGAATGCCACGCAAATTCTGGACGAATGCCACGCAAAACAATTCTAAATTCAAAAACCGAATTACAAGTAAACATGCCACGATGCACCGGAAAATGGCTCCCGTGACCCCTCTTTCTGTCCCTGAGGTCATATCACGTCACGACTGGTATCTAACAGTTCTTCGAGAATAACTTTTCATAGAGGCATGGTAGAGCGATGGAAATGCCTTAGGTGTATTCAGCTCGACGATACGGATCGACTGATAGGCAGCATGACCTGTGTTCATAGTTCATTCGATGTGCCATGACGTGAGGAACACGATGCCGGTAAAAGTGGTGGACGGTGAAAACAAGGCGCCTGGGGTGATTTGATCTAGGCTTTTGAAATTCACTTGCATAGAGCACGTGACAATTGGCGAGTGGAAGGCATAGGGAGGGGGAAAACTTCTTGATGGTCACTAGCTCCACCAGGGATGAAACGGCGATGGAGGGGGTCGTAGCCGCCCCCCCCCCCTCGGCCGGCGCGTATGTAGAAAACCAATAGGTCCGGCGAGGGTTAACCCGCGCCCTGGTGGGGTCTGTTTATAACGCGACCTGGTGGGGGGGGGGGCTATTTTTTGCCCCCCTCGTATCTCCGAAACTACTGGACGGATCCGCAAAATTCAAACGGCGTTCGAAAGGCCTGTCAAATTTGTCGAGGGAACCCAAATTTCATTGACCTCGGGGTCACCGATGACGTCACAGGTCAGGTCAAAGATGAAATGTTTCACCGTTCACGGGTCTTCTAGGGAATGCGCTATAACACCGAGGAAAACGCATTTTGTCGAGAATCAGCGGTAGGGCGTCAGTTGCCTAGTAGATATGTTGCTATTAGAGGTCACTGGCAATACCAGGTCAGGTCACAGGTCAGGTCACCAAGGGTCACAGGTCAGGTCACATGAGCCCAACTTTACTAAGGTTGTGTGATACATGTTTTATGGCCAATTTTTCATTTCCAACTCAATGGTGTTGGTTATAAGACTATCAGTTACGGCTTAGGTCACTTTCTGGTGAAGTTCAGGTCAAGGTCAGGTCAAGGTCAGGCCAAAAAGGTCAAATTTTAAAGTTGATAGTTTTGCATAAAATGGGTATTGATTCGATGCAGCTCGTCACGGGGAGTCTAATGGTGGTCTTTGTTTTGCGCTACGGGGTCTAGAATTGCTAACAATTGAGTTTGACAATTTGACGTAATCAATTTTGAACAGCTTTTTCGCTATAACTTCGCCAAAAAAGAGGTATCAATCTCAAATTTGGTATGTTGATTTAAGGCGGTAAGGACTATCACCTATGTTCCGGTTTTTGCGAAATTCAAAAAACTTTTTGGATTTTTCGATTATTATATTCAAAAAATCTATTTTTTGATTTTTGGGGGTCAAAATCCAAAAATTTCAGAAATCCGAGATAGCCGTTTTGTAGCCCTGTCCAATCTACAGCTTTTAGGTCTTTATCATTTTTCTGTATTCGCAAAGCTATAGGCCTGACAGCTCTTCCCGCGAAACCCTTTTTTGGGTCGAAAACGGCAGAACATGACGTCACTCTGACGTCATTCCCGGCCAACCTATCATAGCCTTTGGAAAAATTTTTGGTCGCAATGTGTAAAATTGATGTCCGGGAGGGTACTGAAAGTTTGGTGACGATCGGCGCAGCGGTTCTGGAGATATATCGAAAAGTCTGGAGGGGGGGGGGGGCAAAAAATAGCCCCCCCCCCACCAGGTCGCGGGTTAAAAGAGCCTTCGCATGTTTTGTTGGCATGCAGTGTTCTCAAGCTCTGCTATGTTCATGAACTGTGATAAAAGTGAACGCTTAAGTCGCAGAAATTAGACTTTTGATGGTCTATGGTGATTCTACCACTGAGCTTGCCTAAAACATGAACGAATGTCTCCGATCACATTTGCCGCTCGGCATTTGGCTCCTGGCCTAGTAGTCCAGTATCCGAATTAGAAGGGACGTGAAACGCCCACCCGAAACGCCCACCTCTCGACTCAACGTGCTACGATGGGGCCACCACCCTGGCGCGGGTTAAGTTTGGGGAGCCTTGAGCCCCAGCAGCTCTTTCTTGATGCTCTTGTTTATCACTGATACTACTCTAGACATGTCTTGTGATGCTAATGCAGTGTCATCTTACGATAACGGCCCTTAAATAGCATTTACCCTGTTTGATCAAACTTGTCGGGCTCCGCGATGAAAAAATTTGAACAGAAGTCTCGTTAGTCGGGATAAGCTGAAAGTTATCCCGGTCACGGCCGGGGTGGCCGGGGCGGGTTTTCCACCCATGCCTCTGACACTCAAGCTAAAATGTAATTTTGGGACGCTGTTCCAACGGTCATGACAATGTCCCATAACGGCTTCAAAGGCACGACACTCTTCCCATCCCGTGGCCCGGGAACGCATGACACTTCGGAGGGCCATGTCTGGTGAACTCGTTGAGAAAAACACACTTCTGAGACTGAATTAGTGTTCATCGTCTCGCGCATGGTCTCGGTTCGGTAAATGATTTGGGCAATTTGGAGCAATCCTGGAAATACCATCAGAAGCCAGGACAAGTATCTCTAAGCGTTGGCTTCAATGAAACAAATGAGAAGAGCATATGTCAGATATATTTTGGGGGCAACGCGCATTAAAACTTATTTGTTGGTCTTGGGTCAAATAGATGAGCAGTAGAGGTCTGCACCGGCCGGCTGCAGCCGCGGCTGGCTGCAGCCCCACGGCTGTGGGCCGGGGCGGCTACAAATATCTCCAAGAACACGGCTACGGCTGTGGCCACGGCTGTGAGATTTCAAGCTCAATCTTAAGTACTCAAGTATAAAATTTTAAATCCTTAATCTTACATTCTGATGAGCAGTCTAGCCTGTAAAAATCATGCAAAGGATGCCCAGCAACATTGAAAGTGGTGAAGCCTTTGAAAACCTGTAATGGTTTTATCATTTGCCGTAGGAGGAGTTTGCATTCTGGTAGTTGGTACAGAATACTAATTATAGGTGCCAATTGTTCCTTCATCATCAAGAGCTTGACAGTTTCAGAAAATGCAACATGTTGCATTGTCACATCCCTCTCCAATCTCACCTGGTCATTAGGAGAGCACCTTACAGCTATTGAAGACAACCGTTCAATAATTCTTTCAGGTAATAGAAAAATAAATAACGCCTAGGTAAAGGCAGGTAAAGACTTCATAAAATATTATCTAAAATAACTCTTAGATGTTTTTCTGGATTTTCGGCAAGTCCAATTACATAATATAAAACTGGCGCTTTATGTTCTAACTGGTGTGTGAGTGACCGCTAACAGAAAATGCTGATCAACGAAGCCAATGGAATTAGATTATAAGGGAGCATCAACCATACTTACGGTTAATTCACATGACGGTGAAAACCCTGAACACGTAATTCACATGACGGTGAAAACGCTGAACACGATATTTCTTTCGCGAGCTGTTGACTTTACTAATAAAATGACGTTTTTTTTCTAAAACTGCAAAAATTTATACTAAATCTTTGTTTGAGAGCTAGTTTTTTTACTGTATAGTCTCATTATGTAATAATTATAATTTTTATGGCTGTTTATAGAGACACAAAAAAAATTATTGCCACTTCTTTGCTATTGACGTCATCAGACTCAAATGAAATTTTATTTATTTATTTATTGCGGGTCTTTGTGGTATCCAATACATGACTGGCTTTTAAACCACAGTGTCATACAATGTGCAACCGAGGTATAAGATAGGTAAAAAACATAATACACACATTGTACACAAACATTGAAAAGGTTAAAACACGTAAAAAACATTGACACTCTAGCATGAAAAAGTTGAGACGGTGGAGCTGAGAGGTCGGTGCGCAGTATTTAAGTGGGTGGCAGTCGCACATCGCCGACAGGCTACTTCACCGACATTAGAGACGCTTTCACACGCTTTTTAAAATGACTGACTTTGTCGTTTCCGCGAACATTGTGATGCAGCCGGCTCCAGTTGCGCACAGCGCGGACAGGCACGTACATCCTGGTCGCTTCCAGGCGGCATCGGAACGTTTCTAGCTGTCCGGCGGTTGCTGCTCGCGTGGTTCGCTGGGATACGTCGGCTCTGTACGAGACCAGGGATTTCAGGCGCCGCCGTCCCTGATCCTGGTGTAGAATTGTGTGCATCAGTACAGAGTCACGATAATCGATCATCGCACTGAATGACATCCACCCTAACTCACGCCTTGCGGTTGAGATGTGTTGACGTTGGCGGATTCCTGTCACGAGTCGAGTGGCGAAGTTGACAACCTTGTCAATACGTTGACGCTGCTGCTGCGTGGGCGGCGCCCACGCCGGTAAACAGTAGGTGATATGCGGGAAAACGAGCGACTCAACGAGATGTTTAAGCGTCTTCCGCGGGAGGGTGTCTCTAAGCTTGCTGATGGTCAGAAGACTCCCATAGCAGCGTTTTGTCACGTTGTTTACCTGCTGTTGCATGCTCAGTTCCGCGTCTAAAAGCACGCCAAGAACTTAAATGCTGTGGGCTGGAGTCAAGCTCACACCGTCGAAACTGATTGAGAAATTTGAAGCTTTTTTGAGCGACGGTGCAGTTCCGAAAAGTATCAGTTCGGTTTTAGAGGGGTTTACTTTGAGGCCACTGGAAGTGTACCACGCTGACAGCTTGGTTAAGTCTGCCTCCACGGTGAGACGCAGCTCAGCCAGACCGGAGGGCGTGGGTAGTGCACAATGTAAGATTTGAGAATCGTCAGCATACGATACTACAGAAGCATGACGCGACAGGTGACATGACAGATCGTTGGTGAAGATGTTGAACATGATGGGCCCGAGGATGCTGCCCTGGACCACACCATGCGTAACCTCGAGGGTTGCGCTTCCTACTACAGACTGCGTTCGGTCGGTAAAATAGTCCCGGAACCAGTGGATCGAAATACCATACCATCCAAGCTTCTTGAACAACTCATCCCTGTCTACACAGTCAAATGCTTTGGACAGATCACATGAGGTCACACACGTCACTCGACCCTCCTCTCTGCGCAGAGATATGGCGCTAACTAGGTCGACTACCGCAGCCTCGGTTGAATGATAAGCTCTGTATGCATATTGCGTTGGTGACAGAATGTGATGCTCATCCAGGTACCTACATAGTTGAACACTAACAACTTTTTCAGCTACTTTAGATATCACACTAAAGATGCTTATCGGCCTAAAGCTCGCCGTTTGCAGCCTGTCGCCCGACTTGAAGATAGGCATCACTCTGGCGTGCTTCCACGCGGCCGGCACCCTCCCGGTGATGATGGAGGCGTTGATGACCCGCAGGACGTGGGGGCCGACCACCGGGAAGCAGCGCCTGATCAGATGCAGCGACACGCCGTCATCGCCAGTTGCTCTGGAGCCACTCATTCGCTTCAGAGCGTCGCTGAGCTCTGGGAGCGTGGCCGGCCTGACGGTGAATGCAGAGCTGCGGTGGGCGGGCGAGGTGGCGGCGCCGGGCCGTCCTCGCGGCGGGCGGCCAGCTCCGCAGCGATGCGGCGGTTTTGTTTTGTTTTGTTGGGTTAGGCCCTTTCGGTCCAATGAGACCATTTCAGAGCCGGGAGGATGATAGGATATAGGGGGAGACATTGGTCTGGGCAGGCACCCTAGTGAGTCGCCGGGGCTGAGCCCGTCCAGAAGACAGGCCACCCAGCCCCAAGGCACTCACTGCACCCGGCTACGGGGTGCGCTCCCTCGGGGGCAGCGGTGCCGCGCCAAGGGAGCAGCCCGCATGAGATAAAGTTGTTTGTCCAGCCCGGAGGGGGGTTGTGGCCTGGAGGAAAAGGATTTCAGTATCCTGAGGATAGAAGCACGGAACGGTGATGCGGGGGCCCACCCCGGCGAAGTAGGAGTTGAACCGGTTCGCTGCCGCTGCATCTGGCACGTCGCCGGGACCAGTTGATTGTGAGGGGCCCAGGGCGTGTTTGCGGAGCTCCTTCCACATCTCCGTAGCAGTTGAAGGTGCAGAGAAGTACTCGACGCGGGCTGCTGCGATTCGTCGTCTGAACTCCTTCTTGAGAGAGGAGTACTCATTTTCGCTCTCGATAGTGCGAACGGCATCCCTCCGGCGTCTGGCGGCGTCTCTCTGAGCCTGTAGTTTTCTAAGGTCGTCGTTGATCGTCAGCCACGGCCGGTCGGGATGTCGCAGTTTGACGCTCTTCAGCGGGCAGTGCTGATCGACTGCAGCGTTCCAGATCTCTAGGAATGTAGTAAACAAATCGTCGATTGAAGTCGCATCGCTGTCGTACAAGCGTGACCAGTTGGACTGCAGGAGATCCAGACACAAGTGGTCATAGTTAACGTCACGCGTGGATCGGGTCATTAGCTCTCGTGGTTTCCTCTTAGGTCTGGGCAGCGGTGCATTGACGATGATGAGGTCGTGATCACTGACGTGTGTCTGAACGACGGCTGCTGCTCTGTGTGTGATGCTGGTCATATTGGTGACCACGTGGTCAATCAGCGATGGCTCTCCGGGATGTGTTGGGTCTTGAATGAGCTGAATAAAGTTCAGTTCTTGAAGCATGGTGATGTATTGGGCCACCTGTGGTTTTTCGGGTCGGATCAGGTCCAGGTTGATGTCTCCCAGGAGATAGACCGGCTTGCCGTGACGGGACACCTCCAGGAGCTGATTCCGAAGGGCGTCGATATCAGGAGTCACTGGTTCTCCGGGTGGCCGGTAGGTGGCTCCGAGGACGGCGGATTGCCCGCCAGGGGCCGCCACCATCAGCCACAGGCTCTCCAGTCGGCTGTCTTTAGGGGGCGACATCTTCAGCTTGCTGGCCGTGATGTCGTCACGAAGAACGATGGCCACTCCTCCGCCCCGTATCCTCCGTTGCCCTGGTTTGGCTTTTTTCCGGTCTTCTCTGAACACCTGGTACCCTGCGAAAAGCAGAATATCACTGCTGACCTCGTTGGTGAGCCACGTCTCGGAGATGCAGAGAGCGTCTAACTTGTTCTGGCGGATGATCAGCCGAACGTCATCCAATTTCGGTGTCAGCGAACGAATGTTGATGTGACCGAAAGTCAACTGCTTGGACGAAACAGCCGGGTCCGGCCGCTCCGCTATCAGCCCGGTGTTTCTCACGATGGCCGGGTACACCAGTGTTCTGGGCCTCTCCTCGGGGGCGAGCCGCCGGGCCAGTCGTCTGTCCCAGATCACCGGACAGCCGCGCTCTGTCTCGGCGGCGGCGGAGAGCTGACGGCGGCGCCGATCGCGCCCATTTTTGATTGAAAGAGGCAATTGTGGCTCGCACGTCCTTGGTGATTTGAGCAAAGATTGAAGAAAAATGAAAATAAAATTGGAAAAATCAAAATAGATGAATGTTTTTCTTTGTTGGATGCTCACTAGTGTTTTGATGCCTTGCATATCACATTAGTTTGAGACTTGCTCAGAAGGCTGCTTCAAGCCTAGCATATCACACCCCAGAAAATATGCAAGGTAAGAAAGAAGCAAGAGTCTTGACTAGACAATCACTGTTTGACAGTCCATCAACTTCAGTTTCATTTTCCATAACATTGATAATGAAAAGCATCAGGGTCTGTTGTTCTGTCCCACAACCATGCTTCAAGATTTGGCACTAGATGTCTACACTGCTAGTGGTTCTATTCTGGTTCGTTGTTTATGTTTTCTGCTGATGTGGGTACCTACCTGATACCTAGGTACCCATCTTTCTTAACCCCTTGCAAGGGCTTGTGTAGGCATGCCTTGCGCATCAGGCTTCAGGCCGAAAGGCTTCAGGCCGATACACAACCACTTAACCTATGATGCTTCATGAGCTTGAGAATCTATAGCCCATTGCAATGTGCTTTTGGCTATATGTTTTAACTAAAAACAACTTTTTATAGGTATACTATTTGGTTGCATTCAGGCCCATGTCACTCTACTTTTGATGACATCATAAGGGGGCCTCAGGACAATAATGGCGCGGTGCGCCACAATCGCTTCAAAGCTACTTACCAACAGTTGCCATTTTTGAAAATATTATTTTGAAATAAAGTTGCAAGTAATAAAAATATTGTAATAAAGTTGTTGATTAAATCGATACCATATCTAAAAACTTACTGAAAAATGATTTATTCATAGTAAAAATATAAGCTCGATGTCTTTTTACGTTGCTTTCCTGCAACTGCGGAGGATTTTTAAATCGTCTATATCTTCAAAACCGGCCATTTCTTAGCATATTGCTGCTTTTTTATCGCTAGAAAATCAGTTGGACTTTCCGATGACATCAACGGCTGAGCGATATGTGTAGAGTGTCGCCAACAATCTTCAAATGAAGTTAGTCATTTTTACGTTGTAAAGGAATGGAGCACCCCTTGCGAGCATCAGGGGTGACGTCACTCAGGATCTGTCTCTGATTGGTCGACGGGGGAGTGACTGAACCTTCTATAGATGGCCTTGGTTGCATTTCACTGAAAGTATCCACGGCCGGCTGACGGCTGGCTGTCCACAGTTTGCCACGGCTGTGGGCGGCTGTGGCTGTGGAGCCACGGCTGCGGGGCGGCTAGGCTGTGGAAAATTGCAGCCGTGCAGAACTCTAATGAGCAGTAATCGCCACGCACTTTGAGAATGTAGATCGCTCATGATTGTTCAATACAATACAAATACAATACAGATGCATCACTGGAAATATCTATGTAAGCCTCGGAAGGTGGCATTTTACTATGTCCAAAGTGGTTTGTGAGGAGTCATTTTGGATAAAATAGGACACGTCCGTATGTAACTTTCATTGATCCTTTGGATGACTGAATTCAGTGGATAGATTAAGAATTACCAGACTTTTGAGACAGGATTCGGGTTCACTGTTCAGTGTGATTAACTTGGCCTGCGAGGGCAGTCAGCGTATCCCAGTCTGTTGCTAAGCTGACGGCTTACTGCTGTCCATCCACTTCAGGAAGCAGCTAGGTAGGTATTCACGTGAGTTGTGAGGACGACGCACTGAGTAGTTTGTCTAGCATGCATGTTTGCCGATCGCGGCCCAGAGGCGATTTTACAGGGACGAAATCAGTAGCAGAAAGGGGGGGGGGGGCAAATCCCATTTTGGCCCCCCCCTAAACCTGATTTTGGCCCGGTTGGCCCCCCTTGGATCCGCCAGTGAATTCTGTTCGTGATCTGAGATGACCTCGGGGACTATAACGAGTGGTCACATTTGCCATTTTCCGGCTCAGTTTGTCAATTTTACCTATATCTCGATGTTTGAGAGTGTCTAGAATAGCGTTCGTGCAAAACAGACGCTTTTCAATTTTCTCCGATTGACTTATAATGGAGAGGCCGCAAAATTGACCTGACCTGAGGTCACCGATATCAAAATTCCGAGCTAAACATTTATGCACCTATCCGCCCCCAGGAAAGACATCTGCTTGTGAATTTGGATTGTATTCGAAATGGTACATTTTACACATCACATGTCACTATGGGTGATGTGGCCCGCCCACCATGACAGTACGAATACATTCCGAAGTTCCAAACACCCGAATGATTACAGTATTGCGTATTGTGGTGAAATTCACCGACTTGATAGTTGATAAGAGTGCCAACGGACGACATGAATTATTTGAATGTCGCTGAAATAGCTATTTACCACCAAAACAAATCTATGAACATTATATTTTGACCACGGCGGATGATGGGGCGGAGGTGGGATGCGTGCACGACCGGTCGCCACCGAGACCGGTCACGAAAAGAGCCTCGAGCCGTTCCTCCCGTCCAGACGAGCTCGCGACCTGTGACGTCACACATTCCAGGGCGTGGGCCAGTCCATAAATGGGTTGTCGGGGGGAGGCCATACGGCTCCCCCGAAACCGGCATTTTATAGATAATGTTGCTCTTACCAATCGCTGAAAGTTTCAAGGCGATTGTTCAGTCGGTGTAGTTTTGGGTAGAAAAACACGGAACAAATAGTGCATAGACGCGTTTCGATTATTAAATCTTCATCAGCATGACATAATCACTGAGAAAACAAGATATAGCACACAAACATTCGAGCTCGTCACAGTGCAATCTTTAGTAGTGTGTTATTCAATCAAACAATGAAGTTTATCCAGTGTGTCGTATGGGGATGTAGTTCATTATGGTCGGGATCAAATCGTCTCGGAAGAATGCTCGATGAAATGATGGAATTCGTACCCTTCGCATCAATGTTAAACGTTGAAGTTGTCGCTCTTAAATGTTACCGCAAAACTTGCATCGGGAAGCTTGTCTGCGAAGAACGAACGGAAAATAGCGGTGGAGCAGAAACAATATGCATAGGACTGATTTGAGTATAAGTAGCTGGGACAAACATCCGGCCCCCAGTCAATGGCATCGGTAGCTTCTGTTGCGTTAAGGTGTATGGCCGCCGCGCGGGTAGTGTACAGTGGATCTAGTAAGGATCTCCAGACGTAACTACAGGGTGGGGCAGCATAATCGGGAATGCTTTTTGGGCTCTGGTCATGAGTAGGCATGGCATTATTTTGATAAATTATATCATGGCAATGAAACGCCCAAAAGTTGTGCATCATCTGACATGACTACATCCATGAGCATGCAACTTCCTGGAAAAGAGCAGCAAAATAGTTCGACGGTGCTCCAAGTGCTTTGCGCGCGCCCATAGACACTAATGTTAAACGAGTAAAACAAGAACATTTTGTTTAAAACAATGCCATTCCACGTAAAGGTTGCTGGACAGGTCAACGTGTTATCACGGACGATAAGGATTGTGTGGGGATACTTAGGACAAAAAGTTAACGTAATCGTCGTAAAATAACTCTTAGCAGAGGACATACAAGATGACTCACTTGAATATAAGGAAGAAGCTCTTGAGCATATTAAAAAGAAACAATGTTCAAAACTTCAGCGACCAAAAATCTTATCACCGACTGGAATACGATAAAAAAGAATGGCATGCCATATAGGGGATTGTATCGAGAATATTGCAGCGGTCATGCAAAGTAAACATCCTGTTGAGGTGATGGACCTATGGGTGGTCTTCAAGGGAGGTGCACGTGGTGCACCCTACTTCATCGAGCCCGGATAAAACGAGCACCTCTGGTAAATACATCCACACTCTGGCAGACTCACGTGGAGTCGTCGGAAGAGAGGATCACTGACGGTCCAGATCACGTCTTACGAGGACTCTGTCCGTGCTGGTACTGCAGTGAGGACGACATGTTATTGTGTAGGGCACCTCCACCTGAGATGAACCAAAAACTTCTGGTCCTTCAACTCCGCCGATTTAAATCCGACCAAATTCTTTATATGGAGCGTTTTTTGGTAGAAGTTTAATGAACAACTTATCATCAGTAAAAACGGTCTTCAGTGCAAGGTACGAAGCTGATGGGCGATCATGGACAAGCAGGAGGCTGCACGTGCATGCGCGTGCTTTTGGACCCGCCTTGAGAAGGTCATCGACGCGAAGGGCGGTCAAATAGGATGAGGGATAGGTAAAAGGTGACCGATTGATGGGATGTTGTTAAAATAGTGCTTGGAGCTATATTTTTAAATTCATGACCAAATAATCCCGTTTGATATTTATTCCCGATTATGCTGCCCCACCCTGTACTGTTAACGCCAGACCCCTTGAGACCCTAATTTTTCGCGATTATTTTTAAATGCGTGGAAGAATTTCAACAAGCTCAGGACATGGCCGTTTCAAGACCTGCCGAAACTTTTACAATTTAGATATTTTATCGCCATTTTAATATTTCAGGCACTTGTCATTGACTCGTAATGTTAAATTTCGAGCAAGATTTTCACCCGGTGTGTAGAGGCTATCACCAGTCAGTCTGTGATACGTTATGACGTCACAGCTACGCCCCGCCTCTGTGGTCTTGGCCTGCGGCGGTTTCGGGCCGGCGCGCGGTCACTCTCGCTGTGGCGGGGAGCGGGGACGGTCGAGCGGTGCCGAAAGCCGGCGGAGTTGTGCGTAACGTCTTGTCTGGCAGTGCCCAAAGAGCGACATGATGACCGAGGAGCCATAAATGCTCAATGCACATTGCTTGTACAATGCTGATATGTTCGCTGATATTTGTTTTATTTTTTTTATAGGCTGCAAATGACGGGCAGATAGCATATACCTAACTGACATAAGGTTAGGAAATATTCACCTATATTTAAAGCCCATGGCGTTGCAGATAATGCGATAATGGGATGCCGGATGTCACTAAGTAGCTGCCGATTTGTACATCGCTATGCAACCATCGAACAACGCAATAGGTATTAAGTTGATTGCCTTCGCTTCACATCATAAGGCTCGCTCGTATTTCAAACAGATACCTACCCTACATCGAAAATGGTATTTGTTAGGAATCGTTAACGTTTGTTCGAAGCGTGTGAGTAGTAGGTTTAGGAGTGATGGTCCTCTTGGTCCTATGTATATACCTACAAGAGTCAACAAGAGCCTAACATTTACTTGACCGTCTGCTGCAATTGATTCATAGCACGTGAAGCGTCAGCGAAATTCATAGTCCTTTACAGATGGCAGGGGTGTCGTTTGTACAGAGGTCGCTGATGGGCACGGGGCAATGCCGCAGTCGTGGGCGGAGCCTAATGTCATGACGTAGAAAGCCTCTATCCAGGATGGAAAAACAGTTAACATTACGAGTCAATGACAAGTGCCACAAATATTTAAGTGACGACAACATGTGTTTGAAGAAAAAGTTTCGGCAGGTCTTGAAACAGCTACTTCCTAAATATGGTTGAAATTATTCCACGCATTTAAAAATAATCGCGAAAAATTAGGGTCTCATGGGGTCTGGCGTTAACAGTAGATGGCGTGGTCACTACCGAGCTGGGCCCGATGGGGAGGTGGACGGGGGGTTGGCGAGGTCACGGTGCTGGTGACCTGTCAAACAGCCCCGGCGTGGTGGGGCACTGCCGCAGGCAAATGGCGCACTCCAGCGTTGTTCCATATGGTGGTGATGGGCCGGGCGGCCGGTTAGCTTGGCTGCTTGGAGGGAAATGATAATAAATGAGGCATGGGTTTGCTGTGGCCGGTTCATTTACTGTCAACTATGATTCACCCAAAGTAATGCAAATGTGATGTTGGTAATGCAGCTTGCAATGGAAATTGAAATGCCAGCGAATGCTCCAAGCGCCCAGTAGCTATAAGGATTAGATTATTTATGTCTCCTGAAATTTTCATTGAATCTAATTCAAGCACTAGAAAAATCGTATCGTTCACCAGTTTTTTAACTGGCGAACGATACGATACGGCTGGGAAAACGCATTTTCCCAGCCCCGGTTGGGAATTCTACTATACACCAGTCAAGGGCGGATCCAAGGGGGGCCAACGGGGCCATGCCCCCCCCCCCCCCCAAGACGGTCAAGGGGGGGGGGGCATACTATCTTTTGCCTCCCCCCAAGACGTAAGTCAAGAAAACTAAAAAAAAAAATATTCTCAAAGTTCCTATGCTGAAAAACTGAAATATTGCTTTGATGATTGAGTGACCTTGGGGCAAACGTGAAAAACTCTGCCAACCAGAGTCAAAATGGCCTGTGCCGGCGAGGGTTTACATATAGGAGAAATCGACATTATATTGCATTGTTATTCGCATTCATAGGCACGTGTTCTGTATTGTGTACTGGTTGGTTTTAATTGCAAATTTGTTGGAAAATAAGATTGTCATTAGGCACTTTTTTAAAGAAAAAGGTATTTTCAACGTTTGCCATGGCCTAATGTGTGATTCTTGTCAGAAAACTGAGGAATGATCATAACAACACTGAGTATAATCATGGATGATATAACACTGGATTGGTGTCTCGTGGAAATTAACATTGGGATCCGCGACATTGGGATCAGGCCTGCCATCTAGCGAGAGAATTATCGTAAGTTAGGAGCAAGCCGAGTGAACGCCATCTCTCAGCATTATGACACACGTGGGTGTGAAGTGTTAGTTGGCTCGAAGTGCATATTCCCACGAGCTGGAGGTAATCTTACTGGACCTGAGACGACAAAAAATGTCTTAAATGCATGAAAGCCAAAAACGTCAAGCAGCCTTTAGGTAATAACGAAAATAAAATGCGTAAGACGGTGTGTATTGAAACGCCCAGTCCCATCGGCTTGTACAGTCACCAGCACTTGCTACTAATCACCTCGTTTTTGTTCAGTAGTTTGAAGACCGATCAATTCTCAGTCGCGCAAGATACGTCAAACGATCCGTTTGGTCCTCCGATTTTCGAATATCTAACTTGTTTTTGTATATTCGAAGCATTTTGGGATGGAGAGCCAAAAAACCTCTTTTCTGCCCTAAAGTGTGCCCCAAGAAGTCGTAGAACCTAGCCCCGCCTCTGATCCACAGACCACTAGTGCCATCTCTTGTCCGCCGAACAAGCCGCAGAAGTAAATAATGTCACGTGACCTTTGCACACGCTACAATTACTACGCAGCTGTAGTGGGGGAAGCGGGGCGGAGGCGTGGAGGGGGACGCGATCGGTCGGCTGGGGTCAGGTCGCCGACGTCAGAGGTCATCCGCCGGAGGGTGTTTGAGTGGTTGGGCCGTGTGGGCTGGGGCCTGCGGAGTGGAGAGCGCCTGGACCTGTCTGGAAACAAGCCCTACAGCGCTGTGACAGTCGAGAATATTGTGAGGAAAGAGAGAGAGGGAGAGGGAGAGAGAGAGAGGAGAGAGAGAAAGAGAGGAGAGAGAGGGAGAGAGAGAAAGAGAGAGAAAGAGAGAGAAAGAGGGAGGGAGATGGAGACAAAGAGAGAGAGAAAGAGAGAGAGAGAGAGATAGAGGGAGAGAGGGAGAGAGCAAGAGAGGGAGAGAGCAAGAGAGAGAGCGCGAGAGAGCGAGAAAGAGAGAGAGGGCGAGAGAGAGCGAGAAAGAGAGAGAGGGCGAGAAAGAGAGAGAGGGCGAGAGAGAGCGAGAGCGAGAGCGAGAGCGAGAGCGAGAGCGAGAGCGAGAGCGAGAGAGAGAGAGAGAGAGAGAGAGAGAGAGAGAGAGAGAGAGAGAGAGAGAGAGAGAGAGAGAGAGAGAGAGAGAGAGAGAGAGAGAGAGAGAGAGAGAGAGAGAGAGAGAGAGAGAGATAAGAAAGACTGGAGGGAAGGGATAAGGACGGAAGGAGAGAAAAGAGAGACAGAAAAGGAAAACCAGAGAGGGTAAAATGAGATAGAGGGCAATGGGTAAATCAGTGAGAGGGAGCGAGAGAGAGGAAATATTTAGTTGTGTCAGCTTGTTTCACATGCAAAACGTAAAATTGCTTTTCATCATTACAGCTTCGGATTTGAAATTAAATCTTAGCATCCTTATGATAAACCCACGTTGACGGGATGCAGTAGCGGCGGAACACCTTCAATGAGGGGGGGGGGGGGCACTGCCGGCTTTTGGTCCTATTATTTCTATGCAACGCTCATAGGGCTAATGTTGAAATGCAAAAATCAAAGGGGGCACGGTGCCCCGGTGCCATTCCCGTTCCGCCGCTGACGGGATGGGGACGCTTTTATGGTCGTCGTTGGGAGCTCGGCACTAATGGGGTCTGGGGATGATGTTGAAGGTTTCGCAAATGTTTCATAAAAGAGATGCTATTTTTGCACAACCTATTTAACATTTTTTTACGTTTGCTGTGAAAATGTTAGGCCCAGTTCATTCAAAATCAGGTCCACGACTCCACAGCTTACAACAGGAGCTAGCTAGCATAACAATTAACCCGTGCCGTGTTGGTGGCATGAACTTTCCGTCGAGTGCTGGGGGGGGGGGGGCGTTTCACGCCCCTCCGTCTAACTCGGCTCCTGGGCCACGTAGCGACACGCGGTAAGCGGCAATCGAAAGAGCGTCAAAAATAAGGAGGAAAACACTCGGTCATTTTAAGGTCCGAGTAAAGGTCAGGTCACCAGGATTCATCAAAGGTCAAATTTTGTTGATTTCAACGATTTTGAACACCCGACGGCTAACTTGGGAACCAATAGAGCTACAGCGCCGCAGAAAAGCGCATTCGATAGCTCTTTTAACGCTCTTTCGCCAACATGTCCTCAAATTTGACCTCAGATCAACGGTTTAGCCCCCAGAGGGCACCGCTCTGATTGACCTCAAATTTGACCTCGGATCAACGGTGTTTTCACCGCTCTAGCACGTCTCTGTCAAAAGTAAAAAACTGCTGAAGACCTTTTATCTCCTAAAATGACCTCAGGGGCACACACAGGGGTCACAGATGCGATTTTCCGATTCAGTATGTCATGTTTACCTATGGACCGATGTTTGAGTGGGTGTAGAACGAAATTCGTCCAAAAGAGGCGCATTTCAATTTTCTCCCATTGACTTATACCTAATGGAGCAGTCGCAAAATTGACGTGACCTTAGGTCACAGACATACAAAATCCGAGGTATCCATTTTATACACACTATTACCCTAAGCAATTACTGAAAGTTTTAAAGTCCGCTCAGTCGGTGTAGCTACAGCGAGCTTTCGATTTTTTTTCTGAGGTAAGGTCACTTGACGTTACGGTGACCTGGCCGTCGCCGTTTTTTTTTTTAGATATTCGCGAAAAACCTGAGAGGGAAGGGTGTAAAACGCCCCCCCCCCCCCCAGCATGGCGCGGGTGGTCGACATAGCGACTCGGACTGAACAAATGCCTTTAACGTTTAAACGGTTGAATGATCGGTGAGAGGATTGAGGTAGGCTTGAATCGGATTTTCTTCTGCTTGTCGGTAGTTTAGGTTGAAGTTAATTTCGCGAGCTGTCCATAATCATTTAACAGGGAAAATTCAGCTGCACATCGTTCGGGTCAAAGTAATACCAAACATTCTCAAATTTTGTGGTAAAGAGCCAGCAGTTTACGAATATATTCAAAAAACAAATAGAAAAAGAATAAGCGGACCGGTTTCGTCTATCAAAGACTTCTTCGGCGCTTTTTCAAAAAAGTATAAGAAAAAAACTAGCACAGTGAAAATCGTTTGAAATAAAATTGGATTCAGTAAGAACTAAGAACTTCATTGTCCGAAAACCGCTGACAGTTGATAGCTCAATGACACTTAGAGCCGTGCATAAGGAGGCGTGAAAACACTCTCCTCATCTCGTTCTATTACGAGAGGACCATGTCATGGCGTGAGAAAGGTGTTCTCAAAATAAATGACACTATATGAGTGAATAAATAATCCGCGCCCCTTGGGCTATTGGCGGACCCTACCAGGCCTGATCAGGTGGTGCAGCCGTTTCGCCTTCCACCTGAGATCTCGGAAAGTTACCGACCGATTTTGAACATTCAAAGAGCGTTCGATAGCCCCACCAGGGAACTACCTTGCTACCAGGTTTTGTTGACCTAGGTGCAACCCATGACGTCACAAGTCAGGTCAAAGGTCGCATTTTTCACCGATTTAGTCTAAGGAATGCGTTACAGTCAGTTAACACATCAAATAAAAGGCATGTAATCGAAAAACATCGATGGAGCGCTGGTTGTCTAATACATATGTTGCCTAAAGAGGTCATTGATGCCAGGTCAGTTCACAGAGTAAGGGTTACAATATGATATATATGGTCACTAAGGGTTACAATATGAACCCAACTATGCTAGGGTCGTGTGATACATGTTTTATGGTCAATTTTACATTTATAATTCAATGGTGTGGGCTAGACGGCCATTGGGGCCATTTTAGATTGCATTCTGGTGAAGGTCAGGTCAAGGTCAGGTCAAAGAAGGTCAAATTTGAAAGTTGATATTTTGCATAAAAGGGGTATCTATTCGATGCAGCTCATCACAGGAAATCCAATGGTGGTCTTTGGCTTGCTCTGTGTGTTCTGTGACGGCTAAAAATTGAATTTGAAAAATTTTACGTAATAAATTTCGAGTAGTTTTTTTTTTGGCCATAACTTTGCTAAAAATGGAGCTAACGAGTTTAGGTAAGTTTGGCGTATCTAGAGCAGATAGTTCTATAACATATATTTCAGTTTTAATTTTGAAAGTTGTTGGTATTTTCGGGGTGTTTACTTCTATAGTTTTGATGGTCAAAATCAATTTTTGTTTGGAAATAAGAGTTAGCAGTTTGGTAGCGCTGTTTATTTTACATCTTTTTGATTTGGAATATTTTTTGCTATCTTCAAAACTGTAAGCGTGACAGCTCTTCCCGCTAAACCTTTTATTGGGTCAAAAATGACAGAACATGACATCCCTCTGACGTCATTTGTGACTAACCTTTCATAAGAGCTCTGGAAAAATTTTGTCACAAGGTGTAAAAATGATGCCCGGAGGGGTCTTGAAAGTTTGGTGGCGACATTTGCTATACTGTAGGAGATATCGACTGAAAAGGAGAGAGGGGGCCATTTCGCGCCGCCCTCCCCCCCCTCAACAGTTTCAGTTGCTGCTCTCACTGAACTATTGGTAATATTACAACGTAGTGGAATTGCAAGTGGCAATATAAGCTTCCTGCCAGCGCCGGACCAGAGTTTAAACATGCAGGCTGAATTTTAACATTTAACTTTTGAATTTTTAAACCGTTGAGCTTTTTAGAAGTTGCCTATGAACTGTTCAGCTCCTTTTGTGGTCCGTCACAGCGGGCTTGTATGTCATTTGTCAACCAAAATCGAATTAAAAACTTTTTATTTGGTCTGGCTACCTCACCAACTTCTTAACTGGATCGTTTAGTAGCTTTTGATTGGGCACTGCCCACGTTGTCTGTCTAGCTTTTCGTGTCATAGACACTGTCTATGACACGAGAAGAGGCTGCTGACATCGTTTGTCGCGGTTGGATAATACCAATCCACGTCCCAGTGGCTGCTCGATCGCACTTTCCCTGGCCCACCTCTCCCACCAGGCTAGACTTTGCCCGGCACAGCCGTCGCCTCGGTGCCTTGGGCGGTGACCCGTTCAAAGGGGCTCACAATTCGTATGGTGCCGTGGCTCTCAAACCAATACAGAACAGTGAAACGCAAAGGCTCACTTTCCATATAAGGCGAACGGCTGATTCTGGCGCCGGGGCTTCATTCATGCTAAGGCGCCCAATCACAGCGCCGCATTTCAGTTAGTGTCGGGTGCAAAAGCTACTATGCTCCGCCCCTCCATCACGTGACCCTGCCCTCACGTGGCCTCAGTCACGTGGTGTTTCCACTTCTTGGCGCATGGCGGCGCTAGTCTCGCAGGGGCGGTGGTAGCTTGCTCCCCCGCCGTCCGGGGGTGATGGGTAGCAACTGCTGGTGACTGTACGAGCTTTTATATGCCATTTACTCACTATGGTATACAGCAGTTTGACAATATGTCATACACATTTGGTAGGCTTATTCCTTCTTGTCCGAATTTCGCCCGATTTTCTTCATCTTAGTTAATGTTACGGCACGTGTCACGTGCCAACTTAGGGGTGTCAAAATTGTTCCACATAAAGTAACTCCGCAATGGCTGGGCCCATTACCGTAAAACTTCGTCAATAGTTAGGCACCCAGTGGCCAATGCATTTCCATGTGTCACTATGGGGGTGCTACTGCACGTGCGCACGTGCGGGGTGCCGCTTCCATATCTCAAGAACGGCTGGGCGGATAACACTCAAACTTGGTACACAAATGTCACATCGATGCTCGCACAGCATTGATCAGTGCTTACATTGGAGTCGTTAGGAAAACGATGAAATGAGATGCGTGGTGTTTATGCCTTTCTGTTCCAGCAGCCGATTGATCCGCAACAGGAGATCCTTGTTTGTGAAGGCTTCGTCTCCCTTTTCCACTCCTTGTTTAAAATAACATTCACAATGTACGAAGAAGATCACACATCAAAGTTGTTTTAGGCGGCTATCTTGGGCCAGGGCTGCGGAGTTGTAGTCAGAGCCAGTGGTTCTGTTCCGACTCGGAGTCGGTTGATTATTAAAAGCTGTAGCCGGAGTATGAGTCGAACATCACCGAAAAGTCATCGACTCCACAGACTTACCAGGGCTGCAGAGTCGGAGTCAGAGTCGGAGTCTGTGTGAATCGACAGTTCTGCCCGAAGGAGTCTGAGTCGATATCTGGATACCGGAGTCGGAGTTGGAGCCAAAGTCACTGAAATTTCATCGACTACGCAGCACTGGTTGGGTCCTTTTCATAGAGCGTCTTGAATGACATATTGAGCGGCAATGACGTTAGCAATTCCGTTTAACTTTTTTCATTAGACTTATAGATAGTAGGGGAGAGCGGGGCCAGTTGAACCACTTTTTATATATTGACATGTACAGCGAGATCTAGTTGTCATATTGAAAAATGCACAATACCATGAAAAAATATGCTCTTTTGGCTTTATTTTAAGATATGTAAAATTATGTTTCAAACATATTTTGCTGCCAAACGCATGCTTATAAAACAGCTCTACGTCCGTTTCAAATGACCCCGATGCGAGGGTCAATTGAACCAGCCCATGGGGTCAATTGCACCTATCCTTAACAATGGGATGTTTTCCTCTTTAAGGCCACTTTCTTAAGGAGATATTTTGTCCGGTTTACTTTTCCAAATGCTACATTCAATAGGTCGTTGGAAAGCTAAAAGTGCAAAGTTCCTCATAATAGGTGACATAAAGTACATAGACTATGGTAAAATAGGCGGATGAGGAAAATGAGAAATGTCTCAGGCTATAGTGTGCTTTCAAGCAAAAGGCTGGAGAAAAGGGGGTCAAAAATTGAGCTCTATTAAACTACTCTTTCAGTTTAAAAGCTCATTTCAAAGGTGGACTATTTCCTTTAATGTTTACAGCCCCTGAACAATAAGCATTGCAAAGGTCACCGGGGTCCATTGAAACGGGTTGTGGCCCTGTTTCAACTGACCCTCAGAGAAGCGTTTCAATTGACCCCATCCGCTCCCGCCATCTCGCACGCGCCGTAAAGCACATGTCAAACGAGCTGGAGGGACGGCATCATGCTGAATGAAGGACCAAATAAGGTGTTATTCCGGAGCCAGGAGTTCTTCTTTCAGCAAACAAAGGTATATGAGATATCACAAAATATTCATAAAAACGATTTCTCCCAAACGCCCCTCAAAAACACAAAAACAAGTGTCAAATCAAAATTACCGTCCGTTTGCCGCCCAAACGCCGTTGACAAAGGAAGTGGTCGAGCGCGGATGCGCAGTGGTGTCGGCAACGCCATATGTTGCATACTGTTGAAAATAAAGCCATGTTTCATCTGACCCCGTGTTTCAACCACTGAACTCTAATATATACTGGAAGGAGCATTGGTGACTTGTTTTTGTCTATCGATTTCCGCCATGTTGTGTATACCAGATATATAAATTGCTGTACGGTAGCAGAGGTGCAGTTAAGTGAGAGGTACACTACTCAAAAGTGCTGCTGCTTCATGCTTGCAGTTTGATTGCAGTGATCAACTTTTCAAGACTTTGGTATACACAACATGGCGGAAATCGTTAGACATTCTGGCCCATACACGGCCAAGGCGAGTGCCTCCCCCTGGTTTCAACTGGCCCCGCTCTCCCCTACTTACGTTCATTTTGTTCTTTGATTGGACAATTTGTTTGATTTAGGCCAAGTAAAGACTCATGTGAAAAATAGCGGAAACGACACGTGCTGGCGAAGCCTCCAATAACTCCCTGTTTCACGATTTAATGATGAAATAACATGGAACTGCTTATCTTATTACTGACCCTGCACATAAATCTACTAATTTCTTCGCTTTTGCTGACATATAAAGACATAACCTTTTGAAAAATTGCAAAACAAGCCTGCTACTACACGACACTCCCGTGTGTCACAATGCTAATCAGCGGCGTTCACTCGGCTTGCTCCTAACTTACGATAATTCTCCCGCTAGATGGCAGGCCTGAGCTCAATGTCGCCAAAAACTGCGAAGACACCAATCCATTATTATCTCATCCATGGTATAATCAACTTCAGCTTGAGAGATTTCAGAAGCTTCTTAATAGCTGAAGCTTCTTCATAGTTCATTAACCCTCGCCCGTATAGGGGGGGGGGGGGTTCGAACGGACCCCCCCCATAGTTTTTCGCGAATAACTCGCGTAAAAAGCGGCCGATCGCGACGAAACTTTCAGTACCCTCGTGTTCATCAATTTCACACCTACCCTGAAAATTTCATGACCCTGACCTAAATGACCTTTGACCTGTGACCTACTTTTCGAGACCATGTTTGGCTGGAATCGCGATTCGGCGTATGTCGGCTCGCATTAGCCGCACGTTTGCAGTCTTTTCGTGGTTTCAAGCGTTCAAACATGTGATATGATGTTGCTCCCATGCATTAGGGTGGGTGTCAAGGTCACCTGAAGGTCAGGTCAGGTCATTGACCTTTGATGACCTCGGTTCACTTTTTCGAGTTTTACATGTTTCTAGGCCAGTTTTTGGAGCTGAATTCGAATTTAGCAACCATATGAACATTTACGAAGTAGTTTTGGTGCCTTCGTAACATGTTACGAAGCTGTCAGAGGCGGTTGCCACCTACTACGAACACCCTTACTGGTTGACCTGACCTGACCTGACCCGACCTGGCCTAAATACATGAAGACATCATCTGTGATCAAAACTAACATGATATTCGTGATCAGCACCCCGAAAAACCCCATAGCAGCCACACTTTACGACGTTCTAACAGGTCCCGATTTTCCCGCCTTTGGGGTGATTGACCTGACCTGCAAGGTCAACCAATGACCTAGGACCTTAAACTTGGGTATCATCGGCTTCCTCTCGTCACGGGCAACACGCTCGTTTTTTCCGCGAAGCTCTAGCTCGATCAGGGGCGAAACGGCAAGGGGGGTCCAACGGACCCCCCCCCCCCCCCCTTATACGTTCGCGGCTGGAAAAACACCAATACGGGCGAGGGTTAACACTATTAACCAGGAACTTTCTTGTCTCATGCCTGAATGTATATGGATTTAAACCTCGCCCGTATTAGCGTTTTGTCAGCCGTGAACGTATAGGGGGGGGGGGGTCCGTTGCCCCCATTGCCGTTTGGCCGCTTGGCCGCTGATCGAGCTAGGGCTTCGCGAAAAAAAAAAAACGAGCGTGCTGCCCGTGACGAGAGGAAGACGATGATACCAAATTTCAGGTCCTACGTCATTGGTTCATGGTTCACCTTCCAGGTCAGGTCAATGACCCAAAAGTCGGGAAAATTGGGACCTGTTAGAGCGTCGTAAGTGTGGCTGAGCTTTTTCGGGGTGCTGATCACGAATATCGTGTTAGTGTTGATCCCAGAAGATATCTTCATGCATTTAGGCCAGGTCGGGTCAGGTCAACCAGTAGTGGTCCTCCCGGGTATTCGTAGTACGTGTCAACCGCCTCTGACAGCTTCGTAACATGTTACGAAAGCACCAAAAGTACTTCGTAAATATTCAAATGGTTGCTGAATTCGAGTTCAGCTCCAAAAACTAGCCTAGAAACATGTAAAACTCGAAAAAGTGAACTGAGGCCATCAAAGGTCAATGACCTGACCTGACCTTCAGGTGACCTTCACAGCCATCCAAATGCATGGGACCAACATCATATCACATGTTTGAACGCTTGAAACCACGAAAAGACCGCAAACGCGCGGCTAATGCGAGCCAACATACGCCGAATCGCGATCCCGGCCAAACATGGCCTCTTGAAATAGGTCACAGGTCAAAGGTCACTTGGGTCAGGGTAATTAAAGTTTAAGGGTAGATGCAAAATTGATTAACTCGAGGGTACTGGAAGTTTCGTCGCGATTAGCCGTTTTTACGCGAGTTATTCGCGAAAAACCGAAGGGGGTGGGGTCTGTTCAACCCCTCCCCCCTATACGGGCGAGGGTTAACAGAGGAAGACACAATTTCCCCTTACCTTTACTTGTTTTTGAAGTGTTTCAAGCGTCATTTTGAGAAGGTGCTTTATTCAATTAGGGGGTGCATGTGCACCCCTAAAACCCCTAATGCTCCACCATATGTCACTAACTAAACCCACTATTTGAAGTTATACTTAATGACACATGGGTAGTTTTCACTCAACCTAGTAGGATAATTAAACATTAAATGCAAAATTAGAGCTTGAGATTGTCCGGCATTTAGCCCAACAGGATACCTCTTCAATCGTCCTAGATGAACCCCCAGCATAAACTCAGCTTGTCTGAACTCGGACACGCCATCAACATTGCCGAGTCTGAATTTGAGCTCGACGCCGGGCCATGGGCCTGAACTTTGTGGTCATGGGCGCGGGAGCTGGGGGTCAGTGGGGGCAGCCTGCCCCCACAACTCTGGGGCCGTGGGGGCGCTGCCCCACAACTTTTCATAGGGCTAGGAACCGTCGGGGCAGCTTGCCCTCCCTGAATTAGCGGTTGTGGGTCACAAAGGAAAACTGAAGGGAAGAAAACATTTAAGAAAAAAATACCCCTAGTTTACCTGGCTTGTCAGCTTATGTGGAAGATTTAAGCCTTTATTCTACGTTACCAAAAAGGTAGTTCATTGACTCAGCTGAGACAAAATATCTCACTTTTTGCAAATAATTTCGTTTCGTTTTTTTTTTCGATGAAAAGGCGAAGGGTGAAAAATAAGTGGCCTAAAACCGGTGAGAAAACTAGATTTGGGGGTACCCTAGGTTTGGCTGGTCCCAACCGGTTGCCCCCCCCCCCCCCCCCCAAGACGGCCGGCTGGATCCGCCCTTGACACCAGTAATAGTAAAAACTAGGTGGGTGACGGCACGTGATCGCCTGAGGCGGTGGGGGGTTAACATATTTTCGTCATTTAATGCTCAATGCAATTGCTGCGACTTTTTACAAGACCTTCTTCTCGTCGTTGTTCCTTGCTTTCAACGACTGGTCCCCGAGTGATGACTATCCTCACGCAAGATAGGATGAATAGAGCTAGCAATTAAAGGAAATAGTTCACTTTTTAACATGGGTTTTGAACTGGAATAGCAGTTCCGTAGCTTGGGCTGAGACGAGCATAAATCAGGAGCTTTTACAGCCCAACGATCACCCTAGGCAAAGATATTCTATTTCTCGTCCCGAAAAAGGTGTCTTGCGTTGAGGATGTGTGCCTTGCATATATTTCCATCCAGTATGAAAAGAGCATGGGTCCCGAAAATTCTTCAGAAACTAGAGAAATTATCTACGAGAACTCTAGAGAAATTCTCGTACTGATCAATTAGGACATTCAGGGGAACATTATCAGATCGAGCAGATCGCCCAAATGCCGGTGGCTGCGATAATTTCTCTGTTTCTGAATAATTTTCGGGACCCATGCTCTTTTCATACTGGATCGCGTGTGCCTTACAGAAACTGAAAAGTTCTTCCTATATCAAAATATAGAAAAAAATATTTTGTTATAAAAAGGTTTTATTTTCTTTGCTGATTATTTTGAACATAAAAAATCATAAATCGTTGCAAAAAAAATAATTTCGTGAAAGTGAACTATTTCCTTTAAGCCCAAAAAAACATATTGAAAATGTTACCAAACACTTCTTTTGAAGAGATGAATTGAATGGTTTTGGAGCCTCACGAAACATGTTTCAGGTATGACGCATAAAACAAACTGACGCATAAAGACTGTGTTCAAAAAAGTGAGCGGCAGCTCCACAAGCACTTGTTGACAAATGAAAATCGTAGGTACTGCTCGGTCGCCATAGCAACAAGTAAGCGTCACAAATTTCGAACACTATCTGAGTGCGCCAAGTTCGACTACATCGAGGATTATGGGTGATGGTTGCCAGCTGATTAAATTAACGAAACGCGAATAAATTCAATTTTTGTTTGAGATTGCGAGTTAAATCTGTTTGTTAATTTCAAATATCATTGAATTAGTTTTTGTATATAAAATAACTACAAACGACTCTGTGCAAAGAATAAATCAAGGCTTATGAAAATCGTGAGTAGGGTTGGGAAAAGCAGAAAAAGGATCACGTGACTCGCGTCCCAACCTTATCTGTAAGAATCTTGGTAAAAACTAGGGTTACCCGCGTGCTCCGCAACGCGAAGAATGGTTATTTTTAACCCGTGGGTATTGGGTTGGTCTGTGTCGATTTGGTTGGTATTAGAGATGTCAATCGGATACCAACTTTTTGGTATACCGATACCAAACTGATACCAACTTGGTATTTGGTATTTCAATCAACAATTTCAATTTTTTCAACAGTGTTTGGTATTTTGTTGGTATCATAAGCCTTCACTTCACCTTTTTTCATTAGAATTAATCTTTATAAAATCCAATTTAATCTTTGGAACATTTGATTTAAAACATGTAACATTAGTATTAATCTAAGTAAAGTTTGATTTAAAACTTATAACGTTTGTATTAAAACTTATAAAATCGTATTTAAACTTAATAAATTTCATTGTAAACCAAGCAACGTAAACCCCAAAGCCGCCCAAAGTAACCGAAAATAATTATGCTTAGGGGTTCTAGCGGAACCTGATTTTCGATTGAATTTATCAGCTCTGCAGTTTTGAAGCATTTTATGGTGTTTCAAAACTGGTATCGAATTTACTATTTATTTAAGCATTTGGGGATTGTTACATTGTAGGAAAGTTACATTGAAGCTGATGCCACATGTGGCAAAGCTGTCAATAACGTTCAATAAACAGATATATGACTTAACCCGGCCGGGCCCGGGGGGTAATCCCAACCACCGCAGCCCGGGGGGGCGTTTTTCGCCCCCCTGTCTAACTCCGTAAATAAGGGAGCTACGGAAACAAAAGCGATACCAAACGAAAGGTCCTTACGAGACGATTCTAATGCACCTAAAATTTTTGACCTCAGGTCAATTTTCAAGGTCAGAGGTCAAGGTCAAAGGCCAAAACCGGCACATGTGTAGTGATCTCAAAGTAAGCCTTCTAGAGGACGGCAGGCTGCATCAAACCGGCAAAATTGGGTGTCAAACGAAAGAAGAGAATCTGAGGATTCTGAAAATGTGCTCCAAATCAGAGGTCAAGGTCAAGGTCACGCTCAAAATTGACCTCAAACTTGGCACTTTTTCGCACATCTTGCGTGCTAACTTCCAAGATGTTTTGAAATGTTTTGAGGCTTATCAGCTCCCTATTTGTGGTTCATCTTACGATACAAGGCTGCTCAAAGGTCAAGGTCACAGAAGAGTATCCCTGCTAGAGGCTATTTCACTGATTCAAGTTAGTAATAATAAATAAGACAATTTTGCCATCCGGAAGCTCTAAATGAAGGCTTAGAGGAAAATAGATGCCAGATTCGTGATCAGCGGGTACAAATCCATCATAAACGACCTTCATGTGTCAAGGTCAACCAGAGGTCATTCGAGGTCACATGAGGTCAACATGAAACTTGACCTTTTCCGAACAAAATATATATCATTCGACGCGGCTTGACAAGGCGAATGCGATGGTACCACTACCGTAGCTCTAGGACCATTTTTGTCGAAGTTATTTGCGAAAAACTAAAACCACATTTCGGGGTCGTTGACCTGACCTCTGACCTCAGGTCACCAAAACTATTTTTCTATTTTTCTCTAGGTCAAACGCTACACAGCCGTGCTCGTAATTTGTCTTTATCTCTAAAACTCTATTTTTAGCAGCTATTTGAAGTTTGCGTCTGTGACGCCGAAGTTTGCCGTGCAGGGGTCTAGAAAAATGGACCGTGACGTCATCAAGGGGGCTAGGTCCAAATTTTTTACTTCAGAAGATGTCAAATTGATGGGAGAAAAGGTACTGAAAGTTTCACCTTCCTATCCCTAAGCGTTCGGGAGTTGTCGCAAATATTCGCCAGGGGGGGGGGCGAAAAACGCCCCCCCCCCCCGGGCCCTCGAGGGCCGGGAAATTGGTCGGGACGCCGAATTGACTATACCTGATCCAGCCTACCTCACATGCACAAATACATTATTACTGAACAAGATGATTGCCAAATTTAGAGCCAGGAGCCCCAAATGGTAAATACCCCAGAAAACCTACCTGTAAAGTTGTAGCATTAACGCCGTTTAACCTGGCCATGAACGTAAAAAAATGACACGAGGGGAAGGATCGCGGGCTTTTTCTGGTGACCAGCAATGCACTCGCTTTTTCTAGAAACTCAAGGACGATCAGGGGCTGAACGGCTGCAGACCTATGTATCCCACACATTACCTTTGTGGCTGTGAAAACGCCAATAGTGTGAGTGCTTAATTTTTCATATATAGTTAATAAACTGTTTGCGTTTACGTTCATTCAAGTCATTTTCAATGTTCCAAGGTATGTAAGTAGTTATGAAGACTGGAGTCCTTTCCTTTCCAATAATAAGCAATAATTCCTTTAATTTTTAGCTTCCACTTTTCCTGTTAGGAAGGAAGTGAACATGAGATACAAATTTATACGAGAACAGTGAATCAAAACACACGTTCCACTCCAACCCATGAGTGGACTTACGTACCTACTCGTGAATCCCTATAGGGCGGCTTTGCGATGCATGTGTGCGCGGTTTAAAATGAATTTTATAATGTTTAAATAGGACTTTATATGTTTCAAATCAAGCTTTATAAGTCTTAAAATGAACTTAACATATCGTTGAAGAATAACCTTATGCTCACTATCTTTAAACAATCCAAAAAATTAGCCTAGAATCAATGAATATATTTCGGAAACGTTCCTTCTTCAGTTCAAAAAGTTAACTATACAAGCCACAGAAATGTACAAATAATTGAACGTCACAAAAGCGCCGAATTCACTGATCACACCAACGAATATTAGTCACATTCTCGTGCCATATAAGTAGAACGGCCTCTTTTAATCAACGCAAGACTAAAATAACAGGTATGCATAAGGTAGCGTAACCAAATACAACTGTATGAGATCACTTGTGACCCAACGAATAACTATGCTAGTCATCTTAGAAACACACAATATAATTACAACTAACATGCAAGGTGTACACCACCAACTACTCAATAGATCGATTGTCTAGCCAACAAACTAGCCATTCATCCAATTGATCAATCAACTAGTTACACCCATTACATTCAGTCATGGAGTCGACAAACCATTCAAATATCCATTCCAAATCATTCAATCAAACGTTTTATCATACAATCAAGCAGTCATTCAATCAAACAAACAACGATTTTATCATCCAATCAAGCAACCCTTCAACCATTAAATCAATCAGACCCACAGTCGTCCATTCAATCCTCTATCAATCAACCATTCAATATTCCATTTAATCAGACATATAATCAACCATTCAATGATTCATTCAAACATCGGCATTTAATAAGACATCTAACTAAGCATCTCAAAAGCCAAAAGATCTAACAGTCATGAGGCTATCCCAACATCTATCACGTCTGAGTCTGACAGTTCACACTAATCACAGAACTGCCCAAGATGCGATGTTGGTGTTTAGAGCTGGTCGGTATGTCCTTATCCATAGCGACTCTGCTATTTTTCTGTCTCTGCTGGTGTTGCATGTCTGTAGGATCTTGGCCGCGATGTGTTGGGGCTCTGGGCGACATCGAGGGTGGTCATCTCTGAAGTGGTCGCCCCACGGTGAGTCCATACGGTGGTTCTTCGCGTCCCGTAGATGTTCATTGTAGCGAAGTCGTATGTGACGTCCGGTTTCGCCGATGTAGCTCCGGTTGCACAGCGTGCAGGTAAGTTGGTATACCACTCCGGAACTGTGGCACCGGCCCTGTAGTCCTGCAGCACACGAGTGGCAGCGTGAGCCACCAGGACACGGAGGTGGTTTCAGGGCCGAGCGCACCAGCTGGTTCTTGATGGTCTGTTTGTTGGTCCAGGTCACTCCTAGGTTCTGTTGGCCACTCTTGTGTACGATGGCCTGTGCGGTTTGGGCTAGCTTGTCATCGATGAAAGGTAACACGAGCCTTGTTACCGGCGTTGCTCGTCTTCTTGGTCTTGGTCTTGAGGTCTGGCAGCAACTGATGGCTCTGCTGATGGTGCGCATGTTGTAGCCGTTGTTCAGGAACAGGTCTTTGATTTTCTCTATGCTGCGTTCACGAGCGCTGTTGTCACTGGAGATGTTGATGGCACGTCGTATTTGGGAGTGCAGCACAGCTCGCTTGGTTTTCCACGGGTGTGCCGAGTCAGCGTGTAGTATGATACCAGCCGATGTGGGCTTGATGTACAACTCAGTGGTGTACTTTCCCGTGGGTTCGACTGTGATGCTGGTGTCCAAGAAGGGAATGGATGGCGTCTTGTCAGTCGATTCGATGGTGAACTTGATCGATGGATGTGCGTCGTTGATGTGACGGAAATACTCTTGAAGATTGGCAGAGCCATGGGTCCACACTCCGAGTACGTCGTCGATATACCTCATGTATAGGTCGGGTTTGTGTGAGGCACTGGTGTTGAAGTCCCGTTCCAAGCTGTCCATAAAGATGATAGCAAGCGGTGGGGCCACACGACTGAGCTACATCGATGCAACCGGAGCTACATCGGCGAAACCGGACGTCACATACGACTTCGCTACAATGAACATCTACGGGACGCGAAGAACCACCGTATGGACTCACCGTGGGGCGACCACTTCAGAGATGACCACCCTCGATGTCGCCCAGAGCCCCAACACATCGCGGCCAAGATCCTACAGACATGCAACACCAGCAGAGACAGAAAAATAGCAGAGTCGCTATGGATAAGGACATACCGACCAGCTCTAAACACCAACATCGCATCTTGGGCAGTTCTGTGATTAGTGTGAACTGTCAGACTCAGACGTGATAGATGTTGGGATAGCCTCATGACTGTTAGATCTTTTGGCTTTTGAGATGCTTAGTTAGATGTCTTATTAAATGCCGATGTTTGAATGAATCATTGAATGGTTGATTATATGTCTGATTAAATGGAATATTGAATGGTTGATTGATAGAGGATTGAATGGACGACTGTGGGTCTGATTGATTTAACGGTTGAAGGGTTGCTTGATTGGATGATAAAATCGTTGTTTGTTTGATTGAATGACTGCTTGATTGTATGATAAAACGTTTGATTGAATGATTTGGAATGGATATTTGAATGGTTTGTCGACTCCATGACTGAATGTAATGGGTGTAACTAGTTGATTGATCAATTGGATGAATGGCTAGTTTGTTGGCTAGACAATCGATCTATTGAGTAGTTGGTGGTGTACACCTTGCATGTTAGTTGTAATTATATTGTGTGTTTCTAAGATGACTAGCATAGTTATTCGTTGGGTCACAAGTGATCTCATACAGCTGTATTTGGTTACGCTACCTTATGCATACCTGTTATTTTAGTCTTGCGTTGATTAAAAGAGGCCGTTCTACTTATATGGCACGAGAATGTGACTAATATTCGTTGGTGTGATCAGTGAATTCGGCGCTTTTGTGACGTTCAATTATTTGTACATTTCTGTGGCTTGTATAGTTAACTTTTTGAACTGAAGAAGGAACGTTTCCGAAATATATTCATTGATTCTAGGCTAATTTTTTGGATTGTTTAAAGATAGTGAGCATAAGGTTATTCTTCTACGATATTCAATAATGCTGCTCATTTTAGTACTTCGCCATCTTATTGAACTTAACATAGGTTAATATGAATCTTACATGTTTTAAATCAAATGTTCCAAAGATTAAATTTGATTTTATAAAGATTAATTCTAATGAAAAAAGGTGTAGTGTATAAGAGGCTAATAAATCGGTAAAAAGTTGGTATTTCCCTCAGTTTCCCAAGTTGGTTTGGTTTCGGTATTTTCCCGTGGTTTTGGTTGGTATTTGTTTTGGTATCGTTAGACCTTTTTTCATTAGAATTAATCTTTATAAAATCCAGTTTAATCTTTGGAACATTTGATTTAAAACACGTAAAGTTCATATTAATCCAAGTAAAATTCATTTTAAACTTTATAACATTAATATTAAAACTTGTAAAGCCCATGTTAAAACGTGTAAAATTCAAATTAAACTTAGTAATAATCAATTTAAACCATTAAGAGTATGTAACGACGGATGAACCTTTAAAGCCACATGTGTGGTTTCTGGGATATATATATATATCGGGTGAAACGTATGCAACGTAAGCCCTAGAAATCCGTTCTTTCAGAAATATAATTGAGCAAAATTTAAAGCTTTCTTCTATCTAAGAGAAACGTCTTGTTTGCATATCTCCCCTCTCCCTCTTTCTGCCCATCTCTCCCTCCCTCTGCCTTTATTTTCGTCTCTCTCATGCTCATCTTTTTTGCTCCCCGGCATGCATGAAAATATATTTTGTAAAACAGAATCAGTGGTGTATTTGATTTTCACACTTACACGTTGAACAATCAACAATGCACTGTAGTTAGGTTAGGTATTTCATAAGAAAATGCTTTGGTTGCATAGCCTGTAGGTGAAAATAGCCGAAACTCAGTTCAAACACAGAGTGCACTCAATGCATCGCTTCACTTGCTCTCCTACTCTCCTACGGGCAGGTCGTCCATGGCCAGGCACCTTGGGAAGTGCCTCTGCACATGGTTGCAGGCCCGCAGACAAGCTCGCGGGGTGACGGCAGCCATGGCGACATCGATCTTCCTTTCCAAAAAGCGCAGACGGTGCTCTGTCTGCGTCAGGTCTGGTGGCGTGTTCAGCATCTCATAGAACGAGGCTGACATCTCCTGTTTGATAGTGGCCTTCACCGATGACCAGATGTGCTCTATTGGGTTGAGCGGAGCACTGTATGGCGCCAGCCTGAGGATTTCAACCCCTGCGAACTCCTCTTCCCCCATCACTTCTTCAAGTGCTGAGTGCGCCGGAGCGTTGTCACATACAACGACGATGTCTTCAGGCTGTTCCTGGCACCGTCTGAGAGCCTCACTTAGCCATTGGCAGCAATCTTCTTTGCGGAACGATCCACGTCTGCGCTCCCAGTAGACGACCCCAGTTTGGGTGATGGCACCTATCACGTGAACGCTGGGTCCTTTTGAGGTTGCCACCTTAACACTGCACCGTGTCCCTCGCTTAGACCGGCCTTGAGACCTCCTGAGGAACAGGTTAGCGTTTGTTTCGTCCATAAACAGAACAGTCTTGCCATTACCCACTGCCTCAGTCACTTTTCGGGTGTAGGCAGCACGCTTTTCCTTGTTCACTTCACTGTTCATGCGTTCTGGCTGTGGCAAGACCTTCTTCACCGTGTACATCTGTCCATGAAGGTGCCGGTGTATCGTCGGTATGGACAGGCTGACTCCAGTGTCAGCTCTGAGCTTTCTGGACATCTCTTTGATGCTTACTTGCGGGTTTTCCTCCACGTATTCCACCAGCTTTGCCACATGAATGGGCTGGACTTTTTGATACGTGGGCCCACCGCGACGTTTTGCAGGGCCTTCCTCTTCAGGTCTGGTGATGTACCCGTAGGCGGTTTTTATAGCAACTCCGTTAGCAGTGGCAGCAACCTTCCAGTCTTCGCCCCTCTCATAACTTTCCACTATCCTTTGACGCGCACCCTCACTTCTCTTTCGGTACGGACCTCGCTTTGTCCCTCTTTTCACGCCCCTCTTCCGTAATCTATCTCCACCTGCTCCTTCCGCTTCATCCGTAACAGTGTCGGCATCCGGAACATTAACTTCAGGCTCCTCAACGTATAGGTCCATATCCATTCGACCATCAAAATGCCGTTTTACTTTTAGCTAATCTGACTGCTTGGAAAACACAGTAAAATACGCATAAACTAATAGTTTCGTTATTGACAAAACAGGTCATGAATATACAAAACCGTTCAATGACCACGGCCCCAATAATGGCATGACGAACGCACGAAACAAAATTATTTTATACGTCTCGTGGCCAAGCTCGCACAGTTGAAGTTGGGCACTCCTTCGTAATCATGTTGAAATCCTAGTTGAGATCCGTCTCACGATTTCCACGAGCAGCCGCATCTGATGCACGTTTGTTTAGAAGCAGAATGTGTCGCAGACTTTTAAAGGAACGTTTCATAGTGCATAAACGGCTGGTTTAATATTAACTTTAACTATCTTAAATTGAATTTTATAAGTTTTAACATGCGTTTTGCAAGTTTTAATCTTAATGTTATAAACTATGTAATACGAGAAGCTTTAGCCTTTGCTCATATTAATGTTCAAATAATGCACAAAATTGGATATATTAAAATAATACTGATATTTCGCCTTGCGGCATCATCATCAGAGCCGCAAGGCGAAATGTCAGTATTATTTTAATACTCGTATATCCAGTTTTGTGCATTATTTGAACATTAATATGAGCAAAGGCTACTACTTCTCGTATTACATAGTATATATAACGATGCTCATCACAGCCATCTATTTCATTTAATGTTATAAAGTTTAAAATGAATTTTACTTGGATTAAAATGAACTTTACGTGTTTTAAATCAAATATTTCAAAGATTAAATTGAATTTTATAAAGAATAAATCATAATATAGATTAATTCTAATGAAAAAGGTGTAGTTGGTATCCATTTCGTTCGTTACTTTTTGACGGCCAAGCATTTTGTAATAAAACAAAAAAGGACACATCGCATCGAGGTGCCCGTGTTCGTATTATCATGCGTTCTACTTTAGAATGATTCGAAAACTGGCGTGAAGTCTTTTGAGGGCCATCGATGAATTTCGCTAAAAATGACAATGTAATGGTTTGGAACATTTACATTTTTAACGATACTGTTGATCATCATGCAAAAATGAAGACTGAACCTCGGACAGAATTGAATGCTCTTTCCAACAGTGCCATTTTTAGTTGCCAGAGATATCAGATCATGGAACAAAACCCGTGTAATTAATAAAGTGTCACAAAATTGATAAACACCATTTTCTCCCGTGATTTGTACCATCTTGATTTGGATCAATCGGCTTTTCACAATTTTTCCATGAGAAGCGGTACATTCCTCTTGCCAATAGGCGTTGTTTCAAGTCGCTCCGTCTGACGGTCACCTGAAAATAATATAAATTCCCGAATCCGTTCAAAACGTCAATTTTCCAAATAAAAGTGCCCTCCCCGGTGCACGTGGCGCGTGCTATCCTCTGTATCGCACACCATTAATTTGCCCATTCAGTTATCCACACGATGCTGTTTTCCTCGTGCCGGTCGGACCCTGGTCACCAAGATATTGCGCCGGGACCGGACCCGTGTCGGCCAAAATTAGCAGTTTTCGCCCGATTTCGCACGCCGGTTTATACACGTAAAGTCTATGACGCGAATTTGCACTTCTTGAGCACGCACCACGCGCTCCCTATCAATCCGATCGAACTGAGACCCCTCAAAGTCACGTCGCGCATCCTTGATCTATAAGTTGTGCAAATTTCACTGGGCTAGGTGCAACGGTCTGGCCTGTAGTCCACGCAAAGCACCACCAAGTCGGGACCTCGACCACAGACAGACGCACCCACCACAAATAGTAAGTTAGATGTTTATGAGAAAGGCTACAGGGCGTGGAAATACAGGACCCCCAGCCGGGCGCGGGTTAATAAAAAGGTACTCAGCCAAACTAGCATATAATGTCCATGACGTAGTATGGAAGTATGGTGGTATATCATCGATAACAATTTTGCGGGGGCAAAAAGATATGTTTGCTTCCCCCACCCCCACCCTGGAAGATGGGGGGTGCCGTGCCCCCGCTGCCCCTCCCCCTCCCCGCTTCCGCCGCCACTAGCCAGACGCTGAAGCTGCCAAAACTCACGTGAGAGCTTCGATAATGAATTTGGAGCCAGAGTCCTTTTGAATAAAAACAGACTTTAGTTTCCTCACTTTCAGATGCGTATGCGTGCGTGCGTGCGTGCGTGCGTGCGTGTGATGGGCTATCACTGCTCTTTCCACAGGCACATTCGTCTGTTTGAGATATTCAGCGTGGAAAAATACCTGGGTCCCATGGTGACCATGGTGGGGAAGATGACGGTGAAGATGCTACACTTCATCGTGCTGCTAGTGATCATCCTGTTCTCGTTTGGGGTGCTGCGCCAGTCAATCCGGTTCCCCAACGAGGAGCCCGACTGGTACCTGCTGCGACACGTCTTCTACCAGCCTTACTTCATGCTGTACGGAGAGGTGTACGCGCCAGAGATCGAGCCCGAGGTGTGCGGCCAGGAGGAAGGCCTCGAGGACTGCCACTTTTGGATCACCGTTTTCGCGATGGCAGCCTACCTACTGGTGGCCAACATACTCATGCTCAATATGATGATCGCCGTTTTCAACAACATATTCGCGAGCATCAACGCGGTGTCGCACGAGGTTTGGATGTTTCAGCGCTACCGGCTGGTGATGGAGTACGAGCTGCGACCCGTCTGCCCGCCGCCATTCATCATCATATCGCACCTGTACATGCTGCTCGTGCTGTTGGTGAACAGGTGCCGGCGCGACTCGGCCAGCTACGACCGCGGCCTCAAGCTGTTCCTCGACGAGGAGGCTCTGGAGAACGTGCACGACTTCGAGGAAGAATGTCTGGAGGCGTATTTCCGCCAGAAGGAGTCCGAGGCGCTGCTGCGCACTGACCGACTGGTGAGCGACCACTCCGGCTGTCTGTGTCTCGTGATATGTGACTCTGTCGCCTGGTGACGTAGCTCTGAGGTCTGATGACGTGACTTTGTGGCCTGGTGATGTGTTGCTCTGAGGTCTGGTGACGTGTTGCTCTGAGGTGTGGTGACGTGTTGCTCTGAGGTCTAGTGACGTAGCTCTGAGGTCTGGTGACGTGTTGCTCTGAGGTCTAGTGACGTAGCTCTGAGGTCTGGTGACGTGTTGCTCTGAGGTGTGGTGACGTGACTGTGTGGCCTGGTGACGTTTTGCTCTGAGGTGTGGTGACGTGTTGCTCTGAGGTCTGGTGACGTAGCTCTGAGGTCTGGTGACGTGTTGCTCTGAGGTGTGGTGACGTGTTGCTCTGAGGTGTGGTGACGTGTTGCTCTGAGGTCTGGTGACGTGTTGCTCTGAGGTCTAGTGACGTAGCTCTGAGGTCTAGTGACGTTGCTCTGAGGTCTGGTGACGTGTTGCTCTGAGGTCTGGTGACGTGTTGCTCTGAGGTGTGGTGACGTGACTGTGTGGCCTGGTGACGTGTTGCTCTGAGGTGTGGTGACGTGTTGCTCTGAGATGTGGTGACGTGTTGCTCTGAGGTCTGGTGACGTGTTGCTCTGAGGTCTAGTGACGTAGCTCTGAGGTCTAGTGACGTTGCTCTGAGGTCTGGTGACGTGTTGCTCTGAGGTCTGGTGACGTGTTGCTCTGAGGTGTGGTGACGTGACTGTGTGACCTGGTGACGTGTTGCTCTGAGGTCTGGTGACGTGTTGCTCTGAGGTCTGGTGACGTGTTGCTCTGAGGTGTGGTGACGTTGCTCTGAGGTCTGGTGACGTGTTGCTCTGAGGTCTGGTGACGTAGCTCTGAGGTCTGGTGACGTGTTGCTCTGAGGTCTGGTGACGTTGCTCTGAGGTCTGGTGACGTGTTGCTCTGAGGTCACGGTTCGTCGGAAGGTCATCTCAGGCTCAAAAGAAACGGTATATACTATTCGAAAGCTGACGGTGAGCTGAATCCAAAAATGAAATTTTTATCAAAATCGATCGATGGCCTTTTTTGAAAATTGCGTTTTCGTAAAACTTTATAATTTTTTATTCATCGGGCTGTCCCGGGCATTCTGGAAAACATTAACATGTTTTTTTTTCGAGTTTCAGTGAAAGCTGAACGCCAAAAGAACGATATTTAGCGAAGCAATATTTCCTAACATTAATATGCGACTCCAAAGTCAGCCACACAGAAGCGTGAAATGACCCTTATCGACTCGCAGACCCGGCGCTCTCGGCCCGCCTGACCAGCCACAGAAAGAACGTTCGGCTCTCGTTCTACTAAATAAATGTCATATTTGTCAGTTTATCTGTCCACATCGCTATTAATGTTATTCAGGATACCTGTGAAGAAAATTCATTGTTCTGCTAGATTTACAACATGCTTTAATTAACATTTTTCTTAAACATGTTTCGTTCCATCCAGCTGCGCTCAGTGCCCGCGCAGGGGAAGTGAGCGGGGTATCACTGTCAGAGGCTGTACTGGTGACAGCTGCTCGGCCGTGCGACCGGTCAAAGGTTACCCTTCCCCACCGGGCGCTAACCCCACTCCACCCGAGCTGAGGCCGGTGCAACCTCTGACATTTCAGCGCGGCCAATTTTCCTTATATGGGCATGATACCAGGCTCAATTGAGCATTGAGCAAAGTAGAGCAAATTGAGCAGAGCTCATGAACAAATGCAAATTAATGCATGATGTGAAGATGACAGAGCGATGAATCTTCTGCTCGTGTATCCTGAATAACTCAAGTGCCGACTTGAATCGTTAAACTAACAAATATGACGCCCGTTTAGTAGAACGACAGCCGAACCTCCTTACCGTGGCCGGTCAGGCGAGCTGAGAGCGCCGGGTCTGCGAGTCGCTAAGTGTCATTTCACGCTTCTGTGTGGCCGACTTTAGTCCATCCTGACACTGAGCTGTGTGATTGCGCCTTATTGTCGGCTGTGGGAGACGCATATTAATGTTAGGAAATATTGCTTCGATAAATATTGTTCTTTTGGCTTTCAGCTTTCACTGGAACTCAAAAATACATGTTTATGTTTTCAAGAATGTCCGGGACAGCCCGTTGAATAAAAAATTATAAAGTTTTTACAAAAACGCAATTTTCAAAAAAGGCCATCGACCGATTTTGATAAAAATTACGTTTTTGGAATCATCACACCGTCAGCTTTCGAATGGTACTATATACAGGGTGATCGAAAAAAAAGTGTCACCCCTAATTTAAAAGCCATATAACTCGCGATTGGTTGGTCGTAGGTACGACTTTGCGCCAGGCAGCATTGGAAAGAGCATACAATTTCCTTTCGAATGGATGTAAATATGCATGGTTTATGCCGCAAACGAAGATGTAGCTATTCAGAAAGTATGCTAAGGACGCAATTTGGCGTGTTCAAAAGCGTGGCCTCCAAAAAGTCCTGACCTAAACCCGATGGACTTTTTCGTATGGCCATCGATTCACTTTTGGCAATCAGTTCTAAAATCTTGGAAAAAGTTGTGTGTGAGGGCTTACTTCGTGCATGTCTGCCCGCTCTTCCAGACTCCCAACATGGGTTTCTTCCAAAACGTTCTTGCGTGACAAATCTGGCATGTTTTATGGATCACTGTTGGGTCTCACTGACAAAGGGCATGCAAACCGATACGA
The DNA here is from genome assembly GCF_019059575.1 of Amphibalanus amphitrite. Taxonomy (NCBI): domain Eukaryota; kingdom Metazoa; phylum Arthropoda; class Thecostraca; order Balanomorpha; family Balanidae; genus Amphibalanus; species Amphibalanus amphitrite. The sequence continues at coordinate 120,553 of NW_024881924.1, forward strand.
TCTACACCGATTACTCTTCCGCTTTTACAAGTGTTAGTCATAGGCTACTTTTACACAAGCTTAGGCACTCTTTTAATATCACCGGTCTTGCATATAGCTGGATTGATTCTTACCTCAGCCACCGCTATCAGCGGGTCATTCTGGATGGCAAGCACTCGGACTGGATCCCAGTGCAATCTGGAGTTCCGGAAGGCAGCATTCTCGGTCCGATTCTCTTCACATGCTATGTAGCTGACCTTCCGTCTCAACTTCAGACCAGCTCACTGTCATATGCTGATGATGTCAAAATTTTCCACAGAATTCAATGTCCAGCGGACGTCAACTCTCTTCAGGCTGATCTAAGCCGTCTTAGTGACTGGTCAAAAACATGGCATCTTAGGCTCAATCCGGCTAAATGCAAGACCATCACCTTTACTTTACGTACATCTCCCATCGCATCATCATACTTTTTAGATGGTCACGAACTCGAGCGGTGTACGGAGATCAGAGATCTGGGTGTGATCCTGGACTCCAGGCTAACATTTGGCGCGCATGTTGACGCCTGTGTGAGCAAGGCCAACCGCATGCTAGGTCTACTTATGCGCAGCATGCAGGTCTCACACCGTACCCGGCTGCCGTACTTCGATCACCGGGCAGTCATGGCGGCGTACAATGCCCATGTCAGATCGGTTGTGGAATACGCGAGTGTCGTCTGGAGTGGCGCAGCACCTACTCACCTTGCGAGATTGGAGAGACTGCAACACCGTTACCTGATGTGGTTAGGCGCCAAGACACATAGCCGGTGCTCGATGGACTATGAGTCTCTCCTCCAACATTTTGACTGTATCTCCATCAAAGCTAGACTTGTTCAGACCGACCTGAAGTTCATACGCTCTGTGTTTGCCGGCCGACTGGACTGTGGGCTACTTGTGACTATGTTTTCGCTGCGTGTTCCTGGCCGGCGCTCTAGGCAGACGGGCTTGTTCAACGTACCTTTTGGACGGGTTGATACGGTGAAGAACGGCCTCGGCGTACGAGTCCCGAAACTAGTGAATGAGTTCCTGAACAAATATCCAGACGAGGATTTCTTTCAGCCTAGTCCCCACTGCACCGCGCGCATCCGTGCCTACGCACGAGGCCTTGGTACTTGTATGACGTAGTCACGTAGGCTGCTATTGTTTGCATTACTTTTATCTTTTGCATTTTTTACAGATCATGTGTCATTTTATTGTTCCTTTTTTGTATCTCAGTGTTTTGGCCTTTTGCCACTTTTATACGAGCTATTGCTGTCTTAAAGTGTCCCGCGGCTTTTTGTCTGTGGTGGGTATAGGCATATGCATGTGCGTAGGCAGGTGTGATGAAATATTGTGTGTCTTGTGTGTGTGCGTGTGTGCGTGTGCGTGTTTATATTTTACTTTGACCTCAGCCGTCATTGGGTTTTGCCTGTGGCTGACAATGCCTAATAAACATTAAACATTAAACGTATGGGGAGAACTGCAGAGGCTCGTTTACCGCGGCGTGAAGATCCGTGATCTAGACCGGCCCCCGCCGAAGTTAGTTGGTAGCACTGCTGCTCCACGGCGTACATTTCCTACCAGCCCATAGGGTTTACATGTTAAATGGCCTGTTTTCGGCAAGCGATATCTCGGTCAACCTTTGAAGAAATCAATGGTTCTTAGTCTCAAATGATAGATCGATGAATTTTCTTTCGACAATTCCTCTACCATTTTTCACGAAACCCAGCCGATCTTCTACGGCGTACAGGGTAAAGATTTCTCTGCACGCCAGCACCCGCGATCCGGCTCTCCGATCGTCGGCGCGCGGTCCTCGGTAGCGCAGTCGATAGCGTATCGGGCTACGGATCCGAGGGTCGTGAGTTCGAATCCTGGGAGCGTCGCGTGATTTCGGCTAGAATTGAATGATGTAGATTCTTGAATGTTTGCATAATCAATTATTAATAACTAATTGAATGTATCTGCCCACTAATCGGCCCCTAAAACCTGTTATTTAAGAAATTTAATAAATGAATGTCACGTGCGCGTCACGACTGCCAACCATAAGCGCTACCATATTCTAGTTTGAACTAAGTTTTTGCTAGTCCCGACCACATATAGTAGGTTTTCTAGTAGTTATACTAGAAATTCCTACCAAAGTTCGTCCTACCCTTCACTCAATATACCCTGATCTAGACCACCTGAGAGAGCGGCTGCAGGTGTGTTGGGCTAAGATCTCCCAGCATCAGGTGAGATAAAGGCAATCGAGGCCTTCCCAAAAGGCCTGGAGGCGTGCATCGCCTGCGGTGGCGGTCGGTTCGAGCACCGAGTCGACTTCGAGTGAAGACGAGTCTAAGGTCAGCCGAGAAACAGTCTGCAGTGAACAACCTACACTCCATGTGTAATGTGTAAGGTGTGTGTCATGTTGAGTTACGATACTCATTGTTCTCGTTCAGCGGTGTCCGATCCCGTTCGGTGAATTTCTTGTCGCGTGAAAGCCGCACATTGACTGGTTTTTGAGCCCATGGGGACATGATTTGGAATAGAAAACAATCATGAATACATTCAATTGAAAAGAAATTGCCTGCTCTTTCCGATGCTGCCTGGCGGTAGTCATCCGACCTACCAGTCGCGAGTTATGTAGATTTTAAGTTAGGGGTGACACTTTTTTTCGATCACCCTGTATATCGTTTCTTTTGAGCCTGAGATGACCTTCCGACGAACCGTGAGGTGTGGTGACGTGTTGCTCTGAGGTGTGGTGACGTGACTGTGTGGCCTGGCGACGTGTTGCTCTGAGGTCTGGTGACGTAGCTCTGAGGTCTGGTGACGTGTTGCTCTGAGGTGTGGTGACGTGTTGCTCTGAGGTCTGGTGACGTGTTGCTCTGAGGTCTGGTGACGTGTTGCTCTGAGGTCTGGTGACGTAGCTCTGAGGTCTAGTGACGTAGCTCTGAGGTCTGGTGACGTGTTGCTCTGAGGTGTGGTGACGTGTTGCTCTGAGGTCTGGTGACGTTGCTCTGAGGTCTAGTGACGTAGCTCTGAGGTCTAGTGACGTAGCTCTGAGGTCTGGTGACGTGTTGCTCTGAGGTGTGGTGACGTGTTGCTCTGAGGTCTGGTGACGTGTTGCTCTGAGGTCTAGTGACGTAGCTCTGAGGTCTAGTGACGTAGCTCTGAGGTCCGGTGACGTGTTGCTCTGAGGTGTGGTGACGTGTTGCTCTGAGGTCTGGTGACGTGTTGCTCTGAGGTCTGGTGACGTTGCTCTGAGGTCTGGTGACGTTGCTCTGAGGTCTGGTGACGTGTTGCTCTGAGGTCTGGTGACGTGTTGCTCTGAGGTCTGGTGACGTGTTGCTCTGAGGTGTGGTGACGTGTTGCTCTGAGGTCTGGTGACGTGTTGCTCTGAGGTCTGGTGACGTGTTGCTCTGAGGTCTGGTGACGTGACTGTGTGGCCTGGCGACGTGCTGCTCTGAGGTCTGGTGACGTAGCTCTGAGGTCTGGCGACGTGTTGCTCTGAGGTCTGGTGACGTAGCTCTGAGGTCTGGCGACGTTGCTCTGAGGTCTAGTGACGTAGCTCTGAGGTCTAGTGACGTAGCTCTGAGGTCTGGTGACGTGTTGCTCTGAGGTGTGGTGACGTGTTGCTCTGAGGTCTGGTGACGTTGCTCTGAGGTCTAGTGACGTAGCTCTGAGGTCTAGTGACGTAGCTCTGAGGTCTGGTGACGTGTTGCTCTGAGGTGTGGTGACGTGTTGCTCTGAGGTCTGGTGACGTGTTGCTCTGAGGTCTGGTGACGTGTTGCTCTGAGGTCTGGTGACGTGTTGCTCTGAGGTCTGGTGACGTGTTGCTCTGAGGTGTGGTGACGTGTTGCTCTGAGGTCTGGTGACGTGTTGCTCTGAGGTCTGGTGACGTGTTGCTCTGAGGTCTGGTGACGTGACTGTGTGGCCTGGCGACGTGCTGCTCTGAGGTCTGGTGACGTAGCTCTGAGGTCTGGCGACGTGTTGCTCTGAGGTCTGGTGACGTAGCTCTGAGGTCTAGTGACGTGTTGCTCTGAGGTGTGGTGACGTGTTGCTCTGAGGTCTGGTGACGTGTTGCTCTGAGGTCTGGTGACGTGTTGCTCTGAGGTCTAGTGACGTAGCTCTGAGGTCTAGTGACGTAGCTCTGAGGTCTAGGGACGTAGCTCTGAGGTCTGGTGACGTGTTGCTCTGAGGTCTGGTGACGTTGCTCTGAGGTCTAGTGACGTAGCTCTGAGGTCTAGTGACGTAGCTCTGAGGTCTGGTGACGTTGCTCTGAGGTCTGGTGACGTGACTGTGTGGCCTTGCGACGTGTTGCTCTGAGGTCTGGTGACGTAGCTCTGAGGTTTGGTGACGTGTTGCTCTGAGGTGTGGTGACGTAGCTCTGAGGTGTAGTGACGTGACTGTGTGGCCTGGTGACGTGTTGCTCTGAGGTGTGGTGACGTGCTGCTCCGAGGTGTGGTGACGTGTTGCTCTGAGGTCTGGTGACGTGTTGCTCTGAGGTCTAGTGACGTAGCTCTGAGGTCTAGTGACGTAGCTCTGAGGTCTGGTGACGTAGCTCTGAGGTCTGGTGACGTAGCTCTGAGGTCTGGTGACGTTGCTCTGAGGTGTGGTGACGTGTTGCTCTGAGGTCTGGTGACGTAGCTCTGAGGTCTGGTGACGTGACTGTGTGGCCTTGCGACGTGTTGCTCTGAGGTCTGGTGACGTAGCTCTGAGGTGTGGTGACGTTTTGCTCTGAGGTCTGGTGACGTGTTGCTCTGTGGTCGCAGGTACAGCAGACCTGGGAGCGCCAGGAGCAGACGTACCAGCGGCTCGAGGATGTACTGCAGCGCGAAGTGGCGCAGCTGGACGCCACCCGGCTGGTTGACTACCGGCTCAAGCGGTTAGAGGAGACCCTGGGTGCCGTGGAACGGCTGGCCACCACCACGCACGCCATGCTCCGTCAGCACACGGGCATTTCAAACATGATGTCGGACGTGCCGCCCGGTAGGCCTCGGTACACTAGCACCGGCAGCGCGGCGGCCGACACTGACAGGGGCGCCGGCGCCGGCGCCGGCCCGGCCAGCCCGCACGACCACACCTCGCACAACGCCATGGTTCAGGAGCTGGTCAGCATCGCGCTGTCGCACGGGCCACGCCGGCGACGCTCCAAGGCCGAGTTTTCGGCGCGCGCCTCCCGCGCGGGCAGCATGAGCAGCCAGGGCAGCCAGGGCAGCGTGCCGGCGGCAGCCGTAAGCGGCTTGGCTGCCGGTCTGACCGAGCCGGACGGCGGCGGCGCCACGCTGCCCTGGCCGCCGCCCGAGATTCACGTGCTGCCGCCGGGCTCTCCGACGCTGGACCTGCCGCTGGGCGAGTACCGCAGCATCACCGACGGCCTCGAGTCGCGCTGTCTGGTGGAGCTGCGCCCTGGGTCGCCGCCAGCGGCCCGCGCCGGCTCTCCCACCGCGCAGCAGGTGCTCACGGCTGCCGAGGACGGCGACTACCAGGTGAGCGTCATCTCATTATTATTAGTTTTTTTTTTAAGGTGTTTGGCTCCAAGTATGTTTTTCAACTAAGCACGCGTTTTAGCCAGCGAAACGGGCAAAAACTGAACTTGAGAAACTCGAACGTCGCCTTGTTTTAACATGTGAATCATTCCCGATAAATTCCATACGTACAGGATCTATTTAAAATCTCCAGAGCCACCACGTGGCGCTACGGTCGGGGTAGGGCGAGTCCAAATCCCGAGGGAAGTGAGGTCATTGTGGGGGAGGAGGGAGGGGGAGTGACGCGGTATCACGGCGCATGGGAAGTGCGTAGCGCCGGGAGTGGGCCGCCCAGGGCCGCCCGCCACTGCGCCGAGGCTGAGGGGAGGGGATGATGGTTGCGGGCGCGTTCACTCCGGTATGGTGGTATCCTGTTCATGTGTAACCAGCAAGAATGCGACTGAAGGGATTTATTATCTCAAACAAACGGGCAAGCGAGAGGCAGCACCAGTTCCAGCCAAAATGTTGAACAATGATAATTGAAATCTAGGACGTATTCATTGCATGCAACTATTCAGTCGATAGTTGCATGATGTCTCAGGCTTTTCTAAACTGTTATTTGAGTTGGATATTTTTCATTTGCCACGTTCAGTTTTGGTGGGTTTTATCGGGTCGAAAAGAATCAGAAAAGAAAAAAGAGTTAAAATGACTCCAGAAAATGACCAAAAAATATTTTCTTAAAAATGAAACTTAGCTTAACATTTATAAGGGATAGTTTTGACCTTTTTTAGAGGACATTGGGGAAAGACCTATTGGGGAAAGATGTCATCGTGCTAGTCTATCTTGCAGTAGAAGGAAAGGTTTTGGTTCGTGTCTAGATAAAACCAGACCCGGGAGTGGGGTTCGAACTTACGACATCGCATTCAGCTCACAGGTTAGGGTAAGGGCGGGTAAGAGTACGCGGGCGATAAGAGTACGCATCAGCTGTTTCGGTTGCTTAGCAACGCGGGTTTGTCGAGTTCATGAAGTGACATGAAGCCGCCAGTGCTTGATTGTCACCAACGGAATGTGGGCGTTGAGCGGCGACGCCGTTGAGTTTAAGGCGATGAATATTATTTTCGAGCGTTATGATATTATTATGGTATGGTACAATAATTTTGATACTTGGCAGTTGAGATAAGGTACATTTCCGTGATTGTTGTGGGAAACTTGTGAGGTTATCTGGGGAAATAATGTGCGTGCAATATTCTGTTTGCGAAGTTTTGCACAACGTTTCGGGATTGTTTTGTGCGCGAATTGCATGTACGGTAAGAGGACGCACTGTTCAGGATGGTAAGAGTACGCAGAATTATACATTAAATCGAATACCTACCCAACCTCAACGCTACGAGCACCTATCGCCCCGCGCAGCTTGCTCAGTGCTTAGGCTAAAGTTCGGCTAATGTGTCTGACGTCTGTAAATGTCACGAGGTGAAACCCCAAGATAAATGTCCGACCCGGTAGCTCGGTCGGTAGAGCGTTGGATTCCGTGTGGTGAGAGCGCACGTCCCGGTTGCAAAAGTCTGGGTTCGAAACGCGACGTGTGCTTGACGTTTTTGAGCCTCCTGACGGGTATGGCTGTGGTTGGTGGCAGGCTGCTGCCAGGCGAAGTCAGTGTGAGGGGACCGGCCGTGCGCGGCTATGTGCGCACGTTAAAATTTGGACGCTAAATTCTGCCATAGACCAGGAATTGCTTGCCCGGAGGGTAGAGGGCAGATTCAACGCAACAAGCTCAGCTTAGCGGGGACTCTGTCCTTGTGATTCCTTTAATTCAAAAGGTTCGGGCCAAATTTTTATTAAAAATGGGGAGCCGAACCAGGTTGGGCCGGGTTGAACCCGGTTGGACCGGTGTCTTACACGCAAATCGCAATCATGGTCAGACAAAACAGAGGCTAATATCGGGTCAATTATTTTTTATCAACTTATATTTTTGTCTTTTTTAGCTTAGGGGAGGTTGGGGTAATTTGGCCGCTTTTTTTTAGAAAACGATGTAACTTTAAATTTTAATATGATTCCCCGTGCGTTCTCGGCTTTTTTTACTGCAATCAAAGTAAAAGATCCAGTGCAGAAAAGACTGCACGCGTCAATAAAATAAATCACGCGTTAATTTTTTCGTTTTACTCTCGACAGGTTTTGCTTCTTGTTGACGAGCGCATTCAAGCTGCTCTTCTAAAAGCCAGTGATTGTTATCTGGTTTTGCTCTACATATCTGTGAATTTCTTTATATTATTTTTCTGATCAGCTAGCTGTATGGATATTGATAATGATGATGGGAGCAGCTCGGAGATGGGAGAAGAAGAGCTGGAAAACATGGTTCGACAAGCTGAACAGAAAGGAACAGCCCGACAAACAAAATGGGCGTTGAAAAATTCGAAGACTGGATGACGAAAAGAAAAGTTGATATCAACATGAGTGAAGTCGAGCCTACAATGCTGTCTGGGATCCTCAAGCGATTTTACGGTGAGGTCCGCGGGATGCAGGGATCAGACCTGTCTCCCAGCACGCTGGTGGGAATGCGGGCCGGGCTCCAGCGGCACCTGTCAGGAATTCGGCCGGACGGCATGGACATAACTAAGGATCCAGCATTTTCTGCAGCAAACAAAGTATTCAAAGCGAAGTGCCGCCTATTTAACATGAAGGGAGGTCCCAAGGTTCAGCACAAAGAGCAAATTGCTGCAGGAGATTTGGAAAAAATAAATGAGTATCTGGGAGGACAAAACATCACGAAGGATCCACGACAGCTGCAGCAAGCTGTATGGTTTACGATAGCGTTCAACATGGGGTGCCGCGGACGGGAGATATATAGACAACTGAAGAGAGAGAGCTTTAAATTCTACACTGATGACATGGGCAAGGAGTACTGCGAGCTGCAGCAGAGTGTGGTGGAAAAAAACCATGAAGGCGGCGCCGATGCGGATAAGCAGTACGACCTCAGCACGAGGATCTATGACACACAGGTGGGGGGAAGGAGCGCACTGTCTTTGCTGCGACTCTACATCTCCAAACTCCATCCCGACTGTGAGTGGATGTTTCAGCAGAGCCGCCCACGACCAGGACAGGATGACCCGACCTGGTACAAGAAGGAGCCCCTCGGGGTGAACACTCTGGGTGATATGATGCCCCGGATCAGCACCAGCGCCGGACTAAGCAAACGGTACACTAACCACTGTGTCCGCTCCACAACTGTTGGAGTCCTGTTCCATGCCGGAGTGCGGGCCCAGAGCATAATGGCTAGGACTGGACACCGCAGTGTCGAAAGTCTGCAGCACTATGTGGGAATGACAACATCTTCTGAACGACGACATGAAGCACGGCTATTAGAGGCGGCCTTGCATGGCGCGACTGCAGGCACGCTGTCTCAGAGCCGGCTTTCAGTCATTCAAGAGGCCGGGCAGGGAGCCGGAGATGGCAATCGTACCATGCAGTGTGAAGAAAGCCTACATATACGAGCAGCTAGTGCACGTCGACAGCTGTTCAGTGGCACGTACACCAACTGCACCTTCCACATCACCATCAGTGACAAGATCTAGAAGCAGATCGGTTCAGTTACCCGTAGTGTAGATGTACCCGGACGTACAGCGACTGCGCCGTTCAGTTACCTTCGTTTAGTATGCCACGTAGCATTTCTCTCCATAGGTTTGTTACTGCAGGTTTAATGCAATACACGATTCTTTGGCAGGCGCAAATGCATGAGTTTTCTTACATCGGTGCCATAAGAAGTTGGATGGAATGGTGACCAATATATACGCTAAATCATACGTTTAATTGACGCGTGAATCAATTTTTGCTCCCCCCAAAAAGCCAAGCCCCTTTTTTCTTTAACTCTCCAAAAAAAAAACCCTTTAATAATCCTGACCGGAGCGCTGAAATACTCAATGCTAAGCACTTGAACGACACGGGGAGTCATACTAAAATATATTTTATTCACGCCTTCCCGTGAGTAAAGGATATTTGATGCACTCATGGGATCATTTAAACACTCGTGTGTAAATTTCACTCGTTTCACTCGTGAAATTTACACACTCGTGTTTAAATGATCCCACTCGTGCATCAAATATCCTTTACTCACGGGAAGGCGTGAATAAAGTATAATTGACGACACATTTCTGCATTTTATCGAGAGTACATGAACCTCCAGGCTCCACGAATCAAACTATTAAAACAGTTACATTACAACATAACGTACAACATTACATTACAACAGTTACATACAAACGCCTTTGATGTAACTGTTTTAATAGTTTGATTCGTGGAGCCTGGAGGCTCATGTACTCTCGATACAATACTTGTCCATTTACAACTACAATTTCTGCATTTTCTTAACGCTGGCATGTGTCGCATTCATTTTACTTTACTTTGAAATGACAGAGTAATTACTTATACTGTAATTGTGACGTAATACAAAGGTCTGCAAGGCGGCCAAATTGCCCCACTAGCAGGGTTATTTGGCTGGGGGTGTGGGGCAATTTGGCCGGTGTTAGTTTGAGGCCGGTATTCATGGTGTGTCAAAAGTGGAAATAGCCAATGCGCCGTCTGGCAACCCGGCAGCCCGCCGCCATAGGGAAATTCATGCTTTTTGTCGCATTTTTGCTCCTTATAAGTCACTTGATCTAATTAGAGTTTGACTAGGAACGAGATGGATCACTTGGACGTATTCGGGAGCCGAATACCTTGTTTTGGAACCAATACCTGGGAACCTCTATCCGCCCAATGCGAGTTTTTAACAGTCTACATGCCCAAATTAACGTTGAGCGCGGCCGTTTTCGGTCCGTTTTCCGCGACCTTTTGGCGAAATCGCCCTATTTATTCAACCAGGGTGGACTAATTCGCTTAATTAGGAATAAGGCGTTGGAGAGAATTATTCAAGGAATTGAGCTGTGCAAATTTTTTTTTTGTATCCGCCCTCGAACGACGATGAATATTGTTAACGCATCAGAAGCACATCCCGTGGAATGTGTAGCGGGGTTTCGCGGCGTTGCGGGGCTAACCGGGCAGTGTATTTATTTAGTGAGTGAGAGAGAGAGAGAGAGAGAGAGAGAGAGAGAGAGAGAGAGAGAGAGAGAGAGAGAGAGAGAGAGAGAGAGAGAGAGAGAGAGAGAGAGAGAGAGAGAGAGAGAGAGAGAGAGAGAGAGAGAGAGAGAGAGAGAGAGAGAGAGAGAGAGAGAGAGAGAGAGAGAGAGAGAGAGAGAGAGAGAGAGAGAGAGAGAGAGAGAGAGAGAGAGAGAGAGAGAGAGAGAGAGAGAGAGAGAGAGAGAGAGAGAGAGAGAGAGAGAGAGAGAGAGAGAGAGAGAGAGAGAGAGAGAGAGAGAGAGAGAGAGAGAGAGAGAGAGAGGAGAGAGAGAGAGAGAGAGAGAGAGAGAGAGAGAGAGAGAGAGAGAGAGAGAGAGAGAGAGAGAGAGAGAGAGAGAGAGAGAGAGAGAGAGAGAGAGAGAGAGAGAGAGAGAGAGAGAGAGAGAGAGAGAGAGAGAGAGAGAGAGAGAGAGAGAGAGAGAGAGAGAGAGAGAGAGAGAGAGAGAGAGAGAGAGAGAGAGAGAGAGAGAGAGAGAGAGAGAGAGAGAGAGAGAGAGAGAGAGAGAGAGAGAGAGAGAGAGAGAGAGAGAGAGAGAGAGAGAGAGAGAGAGAGAGAGCTCCGTCGGTGCGCTCCAAGCCCGGCAGTTGCTGGGGTATTTCGCCACCCACCGTTTGCTGGGGGGGGGGGGCGTTAAACGCCCCCAGCCGATAACTCGAGAACCAATAGGCGCAGCGAAACGCACGAGGCGGCAAACGAAAGAGCGCGACGAGACGCTTCAGATGAGTACTTTAAAGTTGAATTTTGAGGTCACAGGTCGGGTCAAGGTCAGGTCAAACACCTGAAATCGGGCTTTCAGTAGCATGGACTTCAGGACTTCGCAATGGGCGCCTCTCGCCATAAACTCTGTCAAAATGGTGCACAATCCATCTTATAAGGCCTACAAGAGTGTCAGCTCCATGTAGGGATCAGTCAAGCATAGGTCAGGGTCAAGGTCAGGTCAACCGGGTAGGCACATATCCCCGAAAATAAAAACTGATATTCGCAGCCTGTGACACATGTTTTATAGGTAATTTGGGGCGTAGAACACGATGGTGACATTCATTTTATCATATAAGTACGTGTTTGGCTCAAAAAGTTCAATTTAATAAATTCATGTATCATGGTCGTGAAGTAGTCACGAAAAATTGCCAAGATTCAGTTCAAGATTATGGAAAATGCGGAACGATAACCAATAATCGAAGATAGCCATTTGATTGATCATGGTATTGGCAGTCTAATGGCGTTTACGGCATGTCTGTATGTTTATTCTGTGATTTTATATGATTTTTTGAACATATGCCGTTTTTGGTCGAAAACTCAGAAATCATGACGTCATTAAAACCTCGATATCTCAAAAAAATTTTGACCGATTTTTTTGAAACGTCGTCACAATAAACTTCAATCAATTCCCTACAGGTACCCAAAATTTGGCGCGCCTGCGGCGCGCCGTTTTTATGCTATGGCCCGGCGAAAAAAGTGGGGGCGTTTAACGCCCCCCCCCCAGCAACTCGCGGGCTAGAAGCCCTTATCTGTATCCAGCCCCTCGCGAACGCGTCCCGACTTTATCTTTACATTGGGGCGGTCAATCACCGGAAACACATAGGCCAGCAGTGGCGTATCCAGGATCTTGAAAAGGGGGAGGCCAAACCTGCTCAAGGGGCCCCACCCTTACCTTAGGGGTCCCAGTGGTAGCATACTTAACCCACGCACAGGTGCGGTTCTTTACCACTTTCGCCATGTGAGGGAGCCTTTTTGGGCACACTTGGCAATCTAAAAACTCTGAAGGCTCATTCTGGCCTCTGAAAGCCCCTATTCGGCAACAGAGTGAACGACTCTGGCTTCAGCTGGCCCTATAATGGCCTCAGGCAACCCATGCTATTGCTGACCTCCCAGGGCCCCACGCTGGCTCTTGGGAGCCTGTGAGTCAGTCTGATGACCCTATGCCGCTCTCGAACCCACGCCGATCTCTAGAAGCCCATGCTGCCCTCTGAGGGTTCCGCGCTGGCTTCTAAGGGCCACTCCTACCTCAGGGGGCTCAAACATGCATAAGATCTGAAGTATGGCTGCCGAGGCCCTCGAAGTGGCCTCTAATGGCCCGACGCCAGCCCATGAAGGCCCCGTGCTGGCTTCTGAGGGCCCAGCACCAGCGTCTGAAGTCAGATGACAGCTGGCCCCACGCTGGCCTCAGAGGGTTCACGCTGGTCACAGAGGACCTCACACTGGCCTCAGATGGCTCCACATTGTCTTCAGAGGGCCCCAAGCTGGTCTCAGTGGCCAGTGGACCTCAAACTGACTTCAGAAGGCCCCACGCCGCTGGGCTTAGAAAACCCCAAGCTGGACATAGACAGCCCCACACTGAACATGAGGGTCCCACACTGGCCTTAGAAGGCCCCACACTGTCCTTAGAAAGCCCCACAATGGACTTAGAGGGCTCCACGGCTGGCCTTAGAGGGCTGCGCGCAGGCTCCTTAGGGTTCCATGCCAGCGTCAAAGGGTCCCACGCCCAAGTCTAAGCTTCTGTAGGACCACTGAAGCGGCCTCTGAGGGCCTCAGCGCTAGCCTCTGGGGCTAGTTCTCAGCCTCTGAGGGCCCTGAGACGGCCTCTGAAGGCCATCAAACGGCAAATTTATGATAGTTTGACGTAGTTGACTTTATTAATGACTTAATGACGTAATGACTTTATTTAAGCTTGGGCCAGTAATTCGCATTAGGCCCTGAAGGTCGTTTCTCTTGGGACACCCAAGCATGCACGTACCCAGGATTTCGCCCAGGAGGGGGCAACCTGCTCTCGAAGGGGCCTCGGGTTACCTGGGGGCCACTGTCAACCCAGGCAGGGACGTATCCAGAACATTTCGATGGGGGGGGGGGATTGGGCACGGTGGGTCTGGTCCCCCTTGCGGACGGGCCCCTCTGTCTGTCTGTCTCACTGTCTGCCTGTCTGTCTGTCAGTCTAAGCCATGAGAAAATGTGGAAAATTGGCAGATAAAAATTTCATTTTCCCTGAGAAATGTGCATAAAATGCACGGTCTTTTATGAAGAAGCGAAGCGAGCGAGCCCCTCAGAGTCGCCGGTGTTGGTCCCTCAGATGAGATGTGTCTGTGAAAGGCCGTCAGATGCGCTAATGTGGGGTCCACACAGGCGCCGTTGCGGGGGCCTTAGGGCTTAAAGACGCTGGTAGGGGCCGTCATAGGCATGTATGGGGCCCTGAAAGTTACTAGTGGCCCTTTATAGGCCGGCAAGGGAACATCAGATGCCGGTAAGAGGCCCTCAGAGTCGCTGCTAAGTGGCCGTTAGATGCGCTGGTACAGAGCCCTCGGAGGCGCCGGTGAGCGGGCCTTCAGAGCCACCGATGTAGGCCGTTAAGAGGCACTGGTGTAGGGCCCTTAGAGGTGGCGGTGAGGGCCCTCCCAGGCGCCATTGTGAGGGCCCTCAGAAACATTGGTGTGGGCCGTTGGGGCATAACAAACAGGTGTGGGGCCCTTACAGCTGATCCCTCATTAGCCTTCAAGGACCTCAGAGGGCGGCAAGGTCCTTCAGAACCTGGGGTGGGGCCCTTCTGGAGATAAGTGTGGCTACATAAGAGCTCATGACGTGTTCTCAAAAGCCCCGTGGTGTCCTTTCACTCCTTTCCAGTTGAAGCGTGCCGCGTGGCCAGCGCGAACCCTCTGATGTCAATTGGCACCGTAGGGCCCCTCGGGCCCGAGGGGACCCTAAACCATAAAACCGACACGTGTCCCCTCTCCCCCTGGCTATGCCATTGAATCCAAGTGATCAGGGGCCCTCTAGGTAATCAGGGGCCTCTCAGGTGACTGCAGGGGCTTTTCAATTGATCAGGGGCCCACCAGGTTACCGTGACCAGGGGATCCTCTGATAATCAGGAGCCGGCTATACCAGGGGCTCCTCGGGTAACTATGGGCCTTCATGCGACTGCAGAGGTCCTTCAGATAACCATGTACTCCCCGGGTAAACATGAGCCCCTTAGGTGACCAGGGCTTCTTCAGATGACTGGCCAGGGGCCATCCAGGGGATCAGGGGCCCCTTGGGTAACTAGGGGCCCCTCCGATAACCAGGGGCTCCTCAGGTAACCAGAGGCCCCTCGGGTAACCAGGGGCCCCTCAGATAACCAGGGGCCCTCGTAACCAGGGGTCCTTTACCAGGAGTCCTTCAGATAACCAGGGGTCCCCCAGGTAACCAGGGGCCCCTCAGGTAAACAGGGGTTCCGTGACCAGGGGCCCTCAGGTAACCAGGGCCCCTCAGATAACCAGGGGCCCCTCAGGTGACCAGGGGCTCCTCGGGTAGCCAAGGGGTCCCTTAGACAACCAGGAACTTCTCGGACAATCAGGGGCCCCTCAGGTAACTAGGGGCTCCCTAGATTACTGACCAGGGGCCCTCAGGTAACCAGGGCCCCTCAGATAACCAGGGGCTCCTCAGGTGACCAGGGGGACCCTCAGGTAACCAAGGGGCCCTTCAGGTAGCCAGGAGCTCTCAGGTAGTTAGGGGCCCTCTGTGTTCGTCACTGTGATAGATATCGCTCTCTGATAGTTTTTCTTCCGAGTAAAAGACGTTCTGTCTAGTACTGGAATTAAGGCAGGGAGACCCAGAACGCCTTCGTCACGCTGGTCCCCCTGGCCCTGAGTTATCATTGGACCTCAGGGGCCCCTGTGGCCCCCCTTGGGTGCGTCACTGCACTTAAGTGACCCAAAGGGCCCACTTGCATGTCTGATCCCAAAGGGGGAGGCCATGGCCTCTTGGCCTCCCCCCTGGATACGCCACTGTAGGCCAGGGTTAGGTAATGGGATGATAATAAATGATAGCATAGTACCCTTGATCACAATGAAATAAGGACTCAACTCTACATAACCCAAAGTCCCACTCTCAAACAACAGCGCCCTTCCTAGCTTGAGGGTCATCTCCCACCAGATATATGTATCAATCATTCGTCCATTTATCCATCCCCTTACAACCCTGTCATTCGTCCACTTATTACCTCGTAATTTACCAGAGTTGACCATCTCCGGTCCCTCCCCCTTTTTCCTAACTTCCCCCGGTGGTGCTAGGGCGCGCGCAAAGTCGTTATCGAATCATTGGCCTTAAATTTCATTTAACCGTTATCCCTTCATAACCACAATGCTCGGTACATCAGACAAACGCTTCATAATGCTCACGCTACACAATTAGAGATACGACCCACCACAGATTTCGGCACTCGACCCTCGCGTTACGTGACTTATTGCGGTCCATCCCATCACCATGTCGAACTAGCTACCAAAAAAAAACATAAATGTCCTTCGGCCAGCGGTTCCGAGATTGCGGTTCGCAGGACACTATGTAGTCCGGTTTCCGCGGGGGACTTATTTGAAATTTGAGACCGGGGCTGGGTAACTAAGGTCCGTCCGGGCTGCCTGCGTCGTCTCCGTATAGTCGTGGTTTTCGGGCCAGCCCCCGGCGACCGAAAAGGGTTAGTCGTTCGTCGGCTTTACACGAATCCATGACTACCAGTTTATGCCAAATTGCCTATAAGAAAACGAAAACTAAGCGTACCACGGCCGGCGGTGGGCTTATCTAAACTTTAAAACCGGGCTGGGTAACTAGGTCCGTCCGGGCTGCCTGCATCGTCTCCGTATAGCCACGGCTTTTGGAACAGCACCGGCGACCGAACGGGTTAGCCTCCGTTGGCTTCACACAATCCACGACTACCAGCGTTATAGCTGCCCGAAGCCCTATCTATCCGTTGCTGGTAGTTAAGCTGTCGTCACAGACCTATCCGAAATGACCGCTGCACGGCCGGAGTAAATCGACTGACAGCGGGGTGGCCAGTACCGACTTACCGCGATCACCCGACTCGCATGCTTTGGTATTTAATGTTCACCCCTATCCTGCAGCATCACACGTTTCTTCGCGAGACATTACTTAACCGGCGGCATACGTCTCCTCGCTGGGACGCCTGGGGTCCTAACCATCTCCGAAACTACCTACGTCGCTTATCGAATGTCATCCTCCGCTGATCACTCAATGGACCGATAGCGAACCTAACCTATCTTTTAAAACCGGGCGGGGTCACTAGGTCCCTCCGGGCTGCCTGCATCGTCTCCGTATAGCCACGGCTTTATGGGGCCCGCGCCGGCAACCGAACGGATCAGCCTTCCTCGGCTAAGCACTCATCCTCAATAATCGATCTTCAACTCGCTCTCACCCTTTCTCTTCACTTCGCGACTTATTGCACGTATCCAGGGCTTACCCAAGCGAGGCCTACTATATAAAGGTAGTGTGCCACCTTCCAATGATTTCCCATTTTATTTTTCCTAGGATAAGAAGCTTCTGTTTTTACCTAATATCGCAAAAAAAAAATCAAAAATAGGCCTAAAATAGTGCTTTTTTTCGTCTAAAAGTTTATCGGTTTTTCGATATGTAACAACTGTAGTGGGCTGACCTGCAAACAGGCGTCGGCAACAATCGCGAATGCGGCGCACATGTCACGATAAGCAAGGGTCATTATAGAGTTACGACGTGCGGGAATGAGTTATCAGCTGTCTAATCGTAGACAACACAATGTCGAATTTAAACTGTAAGCCTGTATTGGTATTGTTTCTTTAATTTGACTGTCGAACATTAATTTATGGTTTGAAATATTATTTTATGTAAAATAATTGATATGAAACAGCCGTCTCTAAAGTTATGACCCCATCTCACCACATGAAAGTGGCAGAAATGACAATGATCAGCTGACGCATTTTTCTTGGCCGAAGTCAGAGCGCGCGGCCCGACGCACCACCACCGCACCACAAAGTATGAGCAGAAGCCACCTGCGGTAGACCGCGCCCAAAGCCAGGGCTCCGGTAACGTGAGGTAGCCGAGTCAGGGCAGCGTGCGCTGACCCAAGCCGGGGCCGCGGCTTTGGATGCGGTCTACCGCATCCCCGGGCAGCCCCGGGCTATCACATGACACCGGGAGGACGCGCGGCCCCGGCTTGGGTCAGCGCACGCTGTCCCGACTCGGCTACCTCACGTTACCGGGGCCCTGGCTTTGGGCGCGGTCTACCGCACCACCTAACAGGCGTGTTCGAAACCGCAGGAGATGATGATGAACGGGTTTATCGAAACTTGATTGGATGAGCCTATCGGTAATAGCGATTTCAGTGTGTGCATTTATTGTTCATAGTGGTGTGAAATGTGGTTGGGGTACGACCGACAACCCGTCGGGGCGAATTTCGCACTGGGGTACTCAAAATTTGAAGAATTTAAGATGTTTCCATGAGTTTTGAAGGTATGGATAAGTTCTAAAAATCCGGTTCTCCTTATCTGGGCCATTAACTCCATACGGTCCAGGAAAGCTGGCACACTACCTTTAAGTGGGGTCTATCCGAGCTGAGCTTCATTCAGGAAATCCGATTCCTCTACGTGTGCAGTCTTCTTCCATTTCACTCGCTTCTCATCTCCCTCCTAACCCGTAGCCGCGTCGGTGGACTTTCCACGCACAGGGGCGTGACGTGCATCATCTATCCCCCCTGAGTTCCTTATTCATCTTAGGTGTGGGTTGACTTTAGTGGGGATGATTTACTGAGACTCTAGCTGGAACTAACAACTCGTCTTCCTCGTTCTCGTCCTCCACCGTCACCTTTTTTAAAGTTG
The DNA here is from genome assembly GCF_019059575.1 of Amphibalanus amphitrite. Classification (NCBI taxonomy): domain Eukaryota; kingdom Metazoa; phylum Arthropoda; class Thecostraca; order Balanomorpha; family Balanidae; genus Amphibalanus; species Amphibalanus amphitrite. Next base: position 138,707 of record NW_024881924.1, read on the forward strand.
AGCCACCGACCAGTGCGGACCAGGCTGAGCGGAAACCCCTTAGTTGAGGCCGTTCTGGGTTGGAAATGGGAACGTATGACCCGGCCAGTGCTGACCAGACGACAATAAGCAGCTCCTGTTCGGGCGCCGCATTTGTCTTAGAGCAGGAGGATAAGCAGCTCCTGTGCGGGCGCCGCGGTTGTCTTAGGAAAGGAGGATAAGCAGCTCCTGTGCGGGCGCCGCGTTTGTTTCGGGCAGGAAGATAGCAGCTCCTGTGCGGGCGCCGCGTTGGTCTTAGGACAGGAGGATAAGCAGCTCCTGTGCGGGCGCCGCGTTTGTTTAAGGCAGGAGGGTAAGCAGCTCCTGTGCGGGCGCCGCGTTGGTCTTAGGACAGGAGGATAAGCAGTTCCTGTGCGGGCGCCGCGTTTGTTTAGGGCATGAAGATAGCAGCTCCTGTGCGGGCGCCGCGTTGGTCTTAGGACAGGAGGATAAGCAGCTCCTGTGCGGGCGCCGCTTTTGTTTAGGCAGAAGGATAAGCAGCTCCTGGGAGGGCGCCGCGTTTGTTTAAGGCAGGAGGATAAGCAGCTCCTGTGCGGGCGCCGCGTTGGTCTTAGGACAGGAGGATAAGCAGCTCCTGTGCGGGCGCCGCGTTTGTTTAGGGCAGGAAGATAGCAGCTCCTGTGCGGGCGCCGCATTTGTTTAAGGCAGGAGGATAGGCAGCCTGTACTGACCAGACGACGGGGAAGTGGAATCAGTTCAGATGCTTGAGGCCAGCCTGGCCACTCCGTGGCCTCCGAAACCTGTATAACTCTAGTCGTGCCGTACGCGGTACTACCAAACCACTGAGACAATCACTGACGGCCTTGCCGGCCGGCTCCACCCACCTTGAGCGGGATCGGGCCCCACGGGCTCGATAAACTACCTGGGTCCTATCGGATTTGGATGTCCCTTGAGAACCAGGCAGACAAAAAGAAGAACTGTTCTGTTACCAAATACTATGGCGAATTGGATACCTCGAAACCACTTCCTCTCCCGCAACGACTTCCTCTCCGGCTGTGTAGATGGCATATGGTTTGTGACATTTTACTCTCCGGTCCTTTCCTTTCATCACTCCTTACACTCGTATTACAATATGTACAAGTCCCATTTATTGACATTTTCCTGACACAATGCCTTAAAATCCTGTACGAGGGGTGTTCAAAAAGTTCTCGGCCCAACCATGAAGGAGCAGAGATACGACGTCGACTTATTAGACCAAAAATGTTCATTGAGTCAAATAACCAGCGTTAAGACAAAAAATATCTCGCGCAGCGCTTCGCGAGAGGCCCCAGGGTCTCCATAGCTTAGTACGTGGGTTTTGGACCCATCTGGCACATCCAAGACGGCTGCTTTTGTCTCCTTGCTGTCAGCGAAGTTGCCATTGCTAAGCAATTTCCTTATGTTGGGGAAAAGGTGGCAACCAGAGGGTGCATGGTACGGATAAAAAAGTGGCTGTGACAGCAACTCGAAGCCACAGCTCACTGCTTCGCTGATCGTCACCCTGCTCATGTGTGCTGGTGCGTGGTCCTGGATCAGGCGCACACTTTTAGTCAGCTTCCCTACTCTCTCCTCTATATCTGCTGCTCGCAACTATTATCGAAGGGAGGTGTAGTATTCATCATCAATTGTGCGCCTCTGTTTTAGAAAGTTAACCAGCAGAGCCCCGTCAGTATCCCAAAATGCAACCACTGTCACCTTGCCGTCTGACTTAAACACGTCGCACACATTTGGTGGCCTTTAATCAGTGTGCTTCCACTTGTGCAACTCGGTCACGCTCTTAGGGTCAACGTGTGACACCCACAATCCCTCCACGGTAACAAGTAGTTCAATGACCTCTTTTGGATCTTCGATATAGGGGCCAAAATTTTCGCGTTACGCCTCCTTACGAGTTTGCCTTTTCTCTGGAGTCAGCAAATGGGGGATGCATCTTGCAGAGATCTTAAACATATTAATACGCTGTTGAAGAATGACTTTGAGGAGGCTGATAGACACCTCCGCTTCTGCTGCGTTGTTCAAGACCAGAACATTTGTCATTTTTCACAAAGAAGTGCTTATTTTTCATATTTTCTTGAGACAATGCTGTTGATGGCTGGCCACTGCGGGGGTGACTATTAATGATCTGTTGACCGAAATTGAACAGAGATGCCCACTTTTTGACGCTACTGTAAGAAAGACAAACCTCAACATGTGTTGGCACTAGCTTTTCGTGAATAACGTTTTGTGCATTTTTCTGCAATGCATGAACCAAATCACTGTTCTCTTCTGGGCGTCGCCCATTCTGACCGGGAATGGCAAACTATGTTACGATTAATTAGCAGCCTGAACCAATCACAGGGCAGATTGGTTAATGGCTACGTAAGTGGACATCCCAATAACACATCATTGAATGCACCGCGTTACAGGCCGAAATTCCAACTCCTTCATGGTTGGGCCGAGAACTTTTTGAACGCCCCTCGTACATGCCAAACTTAAAAGAAAACGTTCTGGGACCCGGCCGTCCAGCAACTGAGTCTCACACGCCGCACGGTGCGGTGCACAGTCGCCCGTCCCTTTCCCGACTCCCCACGGAGCATAATCCCCTCCATCCGTCTTAATCACAAGGCGCCGGACGAGGGTCCACTCCACGTCGGCACGCGTCTCGCACCACGCCCATAGTTAAATAATTGACCGAAATCGGATTGTTAAATTAAGCTACCTAGACTGAAGGTTCTAAAAAAATTGAACTAACTTAACTGAATGGCCTAAATTATTGCGCAACGACACAAAAAAAGGAAATATAATGTGGCTCACATAGCAGTGACGAGGGGGGGGGCTGATTATTTGAAGGATTTATGGACTAGGTGCGTGCCCATGTTCACCGTGACCTTACTTGAGATGGAGTCGCTGGCATGATGGCCCGTTAGGCGGCACGGGTGAACGTCGATAGCAGCGCCTCTAGCGGTCACTACTGAAAGCTGGGCTGTAGGCGATGAAATACCGGCTGAGTTGTCACACGTTGAATAGGTTTATAGACATCTGTCTTGTGAAAAAGTTGAACTTTTGCCTTCAATATTTTTACAGGCAATTTTAGGAGTGATCTTTACATCTTGCAAAACCGTTCAGATTATTGTATTCACTTCAAGCATTCCTTATTGTTCTTGACGATGATGCTGGAACTATTTTTAATTAGTGTTTCTACCTTAGTAAAAGAATATATTGTGCAAACGATGGAAAAACATAAAACTAAGATTTTAAATGCAATTTTATCTAACAATTAAAGGTAGTGTGCCACCTTTGAAAGATTTCCCATTTTATTTTTCCTAGGATAAGAAGCTTCTGTTTTTACCTAATATCGCAAAAAAAATCAAAAATGGGCCTGGAATAGTGCCTTTTTCGCCTAAAAGTTTATCGGTTTTTCGATATGTATAACAATTGTAGTGGGCTAACCTGTAAACAGGCGTCGGCAACAATCGCGAGTGCGGCGCACATGTGACAATAAGCAAAGGTCATTATAGAGTTACGACGTACGGGAATGAGTTATCAGCTGTCTAATGGTAGACAACACAATGTCGAGCCTTAAACTGTAAGCCTGTATTGGTATTGTTTCTTTTATTTGGCTGTCGAACATTATTTATGGTTTGAAATATGATTTTATGTAAAGTAATTGATATGAAAAAGCCGTCTCTTTAGTTATGACCCCATTTCACCACACGCAAGTGGCAGAAATGACAATGATCAGCTGACGCATTTTTCTTGGCCGAAGTCGGAGCGCGCGGCCCGACGCACCACCACCGCACCACAAAGTATGAGCAGAAGCCGCGCCCAAAGCCAGGGCCCCGGTAACGTGAGGTAGCCGAGTCGGGGCAGCGTGCGCTGACCCAAGCCGGGGCCGCAGCTTTGGGCGCGGTCTACCGCATCCCCGCGGGCAGCCCCGGGCTATCACATGACACCGGGAGGACGCGCGGCCCCGGCTTGGGTCAGCGCACGCTGCCCCGACTCGGCTACCTCACGTTACCGGGGCCCTGGCTTTGGGCGCGGTCTACCGCACCACCTAACAGGCGTGTTCGAAACCGCAGGAGATGATGATGAACGGGTTTATCGAAACTTGATTGGATGAGCATATCGGTAATAGCGATTTCAGTGTGTGCATTTATTGTTCATAGTGGTGTGAAATGTGGTTGGGGTACGACCGACAACCCGTCGGGGCGAATTTCGCACTGGGGTACTCAAAATTTGAAGAATTTAAGACGTTTCCATGAGTTTTGAAGGTATGGATAAGTTCTAAAAATCCGGTTCTCCTTATCTGGGCCATTAACTCCATACGGTCCAGGAAAGCTGGCACACTACCTTTAATGGTAGATTCTTTACACATAAAGGAAAAGTTGCATGCTAACTGATAATTCAAAGCTCTTGGGGCCAGATGTTTTCTTCTTTTCTTACGTCGCCCCAATGGCCGCGAATACACTTGTGATAGCGCCTATCGCGTGTCCGTCCAACGCCCGGCCAGGCGGCCGGAGCCGCCGCCGGCGCCGTGATGCCAGCCGCTGGTGTCTCGTGGGCTGTCCACGGTGTCAGATGTGAGCCGAGAGCGAAGAGCGGCGTGGAATCCGTCGTCCGAGAGAGAGCCAGAGAGAGCGTTCCAGTTCCGTTTCATCAACTTATACTTTTGATGACGTCATACTTCAGAGGGCCGGGCAGCATCTCCTTGTCCAATCTTCGTCCTCCATTCTCAGAAAGTGCTTTTGGCTCCGCCTTCAAACGTTCGTGATTTGCTGAAGTTCGGCACCCCCGGCCACGGCAGTCACACCATTTCACGCAGCGGTCGGGTGGAATTCGCCGACGGCGATCACGGCGCCTGAGGCGCCAGGTGGCGGGGCTGGCCTTCCGCTCCCCTTGTTTTGAAGTCAGCTCCGGCCAGATGTCCTATATTTTGTCGTTGGCGACCGAGTTGCATTTCATCCTGTTTTCGTTTAAACCGGGTCGGTCCCCGCTCCCCTTTCTTGTTTTGGTTCAAATAAGGGCCGGTCTGCACTCCCCTCTCCTTGTTCTTCTCTTCTGGTGGGGTGCCGAGCGTGGGACATTGTCTTGTTTTCCGAAGGTTAAACTGATTAATGGTTCGAGACCGGCAGAATGGCGCGTTTTGGTATGCTATCTGTTGACTTCAGGTCCGGTTTCTCATGAAGTGGGGTGGTCATCTATAGGGGACCCCTGTTTGTCAAAGCGGGCTGCGCCGTTTGTGTGGACGCCAGCTGGGACAGAGAGAGGGTATCACAGCCGATTTAGCCGGCTGACCGTGTCTGTGCGGCGCTCGCAGATGGCCCTGTTTCAGCTTGTGGCACAGCTTGCAGTTCAGCATGAAAGATGAAAAATGTAGCGCATCTGCGTTACAAATGCGTTTGGACTTGGCTGGATCTAGTATTAGCGAGTATCTACTAACGCAGCTTCTTGGCTTGCACAGTATGCACACAAACATACATGCTTCCTGCCCTTGGATTATTCCTCACTCGAATGAAAATTTTGCTATAATAACTATTCCAAGCAGTTGACAGGTTTAAGTGCAATGCAAAGTCGGAACCGTCCCGCGCCGGCAGTCACCCAGGCGGCGCGTAACGGCCGCCGCCGGCCGCCGCTCTGGCAGGGCCTTTGACTTTATACCCCTGTTGTTAGAAAAGTTGTGTACCGATTTACTTGATTCTTGCATGAAAAGATCTGCCGTTCAATTCTTCGCAGGAACCGAAAATTCGACGTCAGTTGCACGATTCGCCGCCCATATTGTGGTACTGCCATCTATTGACAAGGCTGCAGACATAAGCGAAGGAACCATGGGTGCAGTGGGTGCAGCTGCACCCACAATAATTCTCCAGTGGGTGCAGACAGTGTATTCTGCACCCACAATAATCTGAGCCAAAAAACCCTTTTCTCATTAACACTACTTCCCATGCAGCACGGCAAATTCAGGATATGTTGCCCACTATCCATCTTTCGAAGCAGTTGCTACTGCGATGGTCTTCAAAACTTACATTTGTGCTGAAGAAAACAGGAAATGGAGCATGTGATTGAACACATACCGATGGCCCACTGTCAAATTTTTTAGACCGACATCTTCGAAAATAGCTAAGTTGGTCGCTTTTACTTTTTGCATTAGTCAATATTGACAATATTAACCCTCGCATGTGTGCGGCGTTTTCCAGCTTCAATGTGTAGGGGGAGGGGGGAGGGGTCGGTTGGACCCCCTGCCGTTCGGTCCCTGATCGAGCTAGAGCTTCGCGAAAAAAAAAAAACGAGGGTGTTGCCCGTGACGAGAGGAAGCCGATGATACCCAATGTTAAGGTTCTACTATGCATTTCAGACCCCATGAGACCCTGTTTTTCGGCGATAATTTATTTTATATTTGTCCAATTTGCTTCCAATTTCCACAATGCACATTTCAGCTCAAGCGCCAATTTTCGTTAATATGGTCTCTTAACAAAATATCAAATTTTAGGGTACTTGTTGCCTCGTTATGTTAAAATCGGCTCCGGAAATCCGTCAGTGGAGTAGAGGCTATCCGTGCGTAGGCGTGACGTCACAAACACGTGACCATTAAGCTCCGCCCTCCCGGCGGACGGAGCGGTGACCTTGGCCGGTCAGGCGGCTGCGTGGAGGTGGAGCGGGCGGGGCAGTAGCTGTCGCACCGGGGCGCTCGCATGGAACGTAGCTGCCGTGCAGTTGTCGTTGCAGCCGTAACTTCATCGAATGAGCTAAAAAGCGCGCATAAGTAACGCACTAGCTGAAGCCCTCGACTCAGTCACAAAAAATATATTTCCACGCATGATTCGGGGCTTGTGAAAAACGCACATAAAAGACGCTGTTGATTTCAAATGACTGCGTAAAATTATGTATCGCGTCAGACTACGTCCAAATTGCAAAATAGAATCACCATTAATAGGATGCAATTTATGTGTTTGATATATGAAATTTGATTAGGAATGTATGCCGGCGTGGTCGATTATATCATCCCGGTGCAACATAAGCATTGAACACCTTCAAGGACTAATCCATTTTACCATCGACTTAGGTTGAGGAGGTCGCCGGACTATCTCTTCCCCAGATCTTGTGTGTTGAAATGCAAACATTAAAAGTAAAAACCTAGAGATAGTTACCTCACCATTGAGGACATACCTACTGTTACATTAGTTTTACAAAAAGATACGTGTTTCTTGATGATCGTGACGTTCTCATGTAGTGCCCAACGTCCGCCTGCAACATTCCTATTTCTTTTTATGCACGTCTTAACAATATAACACACACATGACACCGCGATGCAGGCCATTTCCACCTGTATACGACATATTACGCTTCTGCCCCACCCGGCGCCCCGCACCGCTTCACGAATCACGAATACGGTCGTCTCGCTGCACTATGTTTTGACTCGGGACCAAAACTGGCCAGGGCTCATAACTAAGAAACTATATGAGATACAGACGTGTTTTTGGGCTCAAACGAAACGCTGGAGACTAACGATCATTTGAAGTGCAAAATGTGTCGGACCAGATGCTTATGTACTTGTTTATGACGTCACAAGTGTCACGAAACATATAAAAATATGGTCATGTTCTAGCTATGAATGCACGAACATTTAGGTATCTGTGAATTTAGAGTAATCGCAAGTCTGAGCAAGGCTCATCGACGAGGCAAGTCAATTTTTAGGACATGACCTTGTTAATTAGCGTTGATGACCTCAGGTGACCTTGAATGCTCTGATAGGTATAGGACTTATTTATATAGGACCTACAATCTTTATATTCATTTCAAAAACATTTTCAAACGTGTATTTTGATATCAACTTGATGTTAACCCGGTCTCCACTTTAGTAAGTCCAGAGTCTTGTATGTTTTACGTCACATGACGTCAGGGGCGGATCCAGCTAATCCGTTTGGAGAGGGCAAAAGTTTCCGACCCATTCGGTAACCCCGACCCACCGCCGCGCCGGTGACTTTACAACGCTTCACTGCGTCTGCAATATGCATGCGTGCAGTTCAGGGAGTTCCATCTGTTATCAGCATACCGACCTAAATAATGAGCAGCGAGCGGTCAGGTTCATCCCTCAGACAGGGGTGTAACTTTATGATATTGTCAGGGGGGGGGGGGGGGCTCAGCAGTCAGCAGCAAAACTTTCCATATTTGGGATGTCTGTACCTATTAATTCCGGGGCGTCGCCACGGGTTTTCAACAGGGGGACGGATCGGCCGACTAAAAACTGAAACCTAGATATTGTTACCGTACTTTTTCAGGCCGATGCACTATCTGTCCAATGGTAATGGACCAAATTCCTACACAGTACAGTCGCCAGTCTGAAGTCCGATTCAATTTGACACCGGTAACGGCACTAGCCTTTTGTCTTCTACCGTGTACCACCAGTCTGATAGTTAATGCATAGATAACTGCGTGTGAGGGTGCTTTATTTATAGTCACAACTCACGATCTCTTTTTGACTCGAGTATGAATTGGCGGCGCGAAGCGCCGCGAAAATTGGCAAAATCACTTGGCGAAACCGCTCTAAAACACATACATTTTGCAGCCCGTGTAACAAGTTTGATGCCACAGCACCTAAGATCTGATCACCAAGTCAAGTGGCCCTGCATATGAAAAAAATTGAGCCCTTCACATAAAAAACAATTTCACTCTTCGGCTCTTCGGAGCCAAATGCTCCCTTAACCCTCGCCCGCACATGCCATTTTCCCATCCTAGAACGCACATGGGGGGGGGGGGGGGGTTGCCACCCCCCGCGCCATTTCGTTCCTGTTGGAGATAGAGCTTAGCGGTAAAGACCAAAAAGATTCTTTGGGAAGAGACGAATCTAATGATACCCAGTTTTACCTTCTCAGGTCATTCATTGACCTTCCAGGTCAGGTCAAACTAAAACATGTTGCTGTTTTCGGTCACCGTTGGATATCAAGTGCGCTGCTTATCATATACCGATGACGATGCCGTTTTCTGGTGCCAAGCCAGCTAGAACCTCTTTGCCACACTACCCGACCAGGTTTTTGCTGCTGAGGTCATTTCAGGTCAAGTTAGGTCAATGTCAATTATATGTGTTTGTATGTCTGTCTGTGTCTGTGTGTATACTGATGTGTGCACCGAGTGTTTATATGTCAATATTACGTGAAAGCATGATCTGAGAAGCTTTTACCAAAAATGCAGTCAAAAAACTTCACAAAAAGTAAATTCCGCTTGCCTAAAACGCAGTTATAGATGACCTAGGTTGATCTTGACCCTGACCTTGACATCTGTACATCGTCGAACAACATGTTCCATGATAGGTGGGTGGTAAGACTGGCAAAAAAGGCCGAAATCAAGGTGTCAAAAGCTCATAAGGCCCATAGCCAACGCAAGATGTTGAGAATTGGCCATTTGGGTCATGACATGACCTGAAAAATAAGGTCATATCTCTGAAACCAAAAACCACAGAAACTTAAAATTTTCAGTGGACATCAAGAAAGAATAGAGGAGCAGCTATACGAAAAATCAGCCTTCTAGCTCTAAAAATGTTGAGCGCAGAGCAGAAAGACTACCTGGGGGGCAACCTCCCCATGTGCGGGCGAGGGTTAACCCGCGCCGGGCCGGTGCTCTGAGATTCCGCGCCGTGCCGGGGGGATATCTGAACACCCCCCTTCTTACTCGGCTCCTGGGCCACGTAGCGACACACGGTAAGCGGCAATCGAAAGAACGTCCAAAATAAGGACGAAAACACTTCGGTTCAACTTTTGGGGCAGGTCAAAGGTCAGGTCACCAGAGGTCACCAAAGGTAAAATGTTGACTATTTAAAGATTTTGGAAACTGCCAACGGCTATCTCGGGAACCGATAGAGCTACAGCGCCTCGGAAAAGCGCATTCGATAGCCCTTTAACAGACCTTTCTGAATTATGCTCTCAGATTTGACCTCAGGTCAACGGTTTAGCCTCCAGAGGGCATAAACTCCAAAATTAGCCGTTTTTACGAAAAGCGTTTTTTCTGCAATAACTTTTGACTCGAAAGAGCCATGACATCTCTTTTGCCAGCATCGTGTTCCTCTCGTCGATACGCGTCGAATGAACTATAATTTGACCTTGAAAGGTCAACTTGAAAATTTGACCTCAGGTCAAGGTCATGACCTGACCGGAAAAGGTCATGTTGCCTTTCAGTCGATCCGCGACGTCGAGCCGAACACATTTAAGGCGTTTTCAGCGCTCTAGCACGCCTCTTTCAGAAGTTATTAGCGAAAAACTGTTAGATTCTGTTCGTGACCTGACATGACCTCTGGGACATGATGATGATGATGATGATGGTTTAGAGGATTTGCCTTTGCAACGGCTCCTCCTATTCTTTTAAACTGTACTTAAGCTATCGCGCTATGAGTTGGTATGGGGTGCATGATTAGTATTGAGCTCTTTTTCTTTTTGCCTTCTATATCTTAACTTCCACATGCTGTATAGAATTTGTTTCTTATCTTCCATATGTTTCCTATTATCATCAAATAGAAATTTCATAATGACTTCTTCTTTCTCTTCCCAGTATGGCTGTTGCAGTTCGGGACATTTCTGTCTAATCTCACTCAATATTGGACATTCCAACAAGAAGTGTTTTAGATCCTCATTTTGTTCATCACACAAAACACAGTTTGTTTTCTCTTTTGTAAACCTTTTCCTAGAGTTCAGAGGGAGAGTGTTCGTTCTTGCTTGAAAGAGGATTCTTGATTGTGGGGTGTTGTCATATACATCATCTTCTTTTACCTTCAGTTTCCATCTCATGTATATCCTCAAACTTGTTTTGGTCTCTACTTCCTCTTTCCATCTTTTATCGTCCCACCTGATCATATTTTGGTTAAGTTCTTCTTTCTTCAAGTCTCTCAGGTCTTTTTGGCTTAGGTTTAGCGTTTCTAGGTGCGCGGTGATCGTTTTTGCCCATTTCGTACTCTTCTCTTCTAATTGAGTTTCTATTACTTCCTTCAATAGTTGGTTATTTCCTTGAAGAGTGCTTCTAACATACTGTAGATGCCCTTTCATAACTCTTGTTTTCATCGCCGAAGCTCCAATTTCGCCCCGGAGGGCACAGTTGGCGGTATATCTCGGTGCACCGAGTATCTGTCGATATAATCCGTTTTCTATCATTTCCAGTTTCTTTACCTCTTCTTCCGTTATGTAGAATATGTTGGCACCATACAAAATGGATGGTAGAGCAAGGCTCTTCCAGAATGTTTTTCCTATCATGAGCTTGTTGCAACTTCTCGCGATCACCCCATAAGTCATATTTGCATTCCTTTGAGCTTTTTCTATCATCTGCTGTTTCTGCTCCTTGAACATGTTTCGCTGATTTCCAATCCTTATACCCAGATACTTCAACTTGTCTGTTGTCGGTATTCCTTCTACTTCCGCTGGTTGTTCTTTGCAATTGAATACCAATACAGCACTTTTATCCTTGTTAATATCAAGACCACACTTCTTACTCACTTCGGTTAGAACTTTGATCAGCAGTTGTGTTTCATGAAGTGAATGTGCTAATATTAGTCCATCGTCTGCAAAGAACAGTATTGGAATGTAGAATTTCCTGTTTCTGAACCCAAGCGTTGTCTCCTGTATTTCTTTGGTGATTATATACGTAACAATCTTGAACAATGCTGTAGAACCGGTACATCCTTGTCGAATTCCACTTGTCACGTCCATTTCCTCTGTTGTGCTCTCATTCAAGTTGATCAGTGTAGAGTCTCCTTGGTATATATCTGCTACGGCAACATAACGAGGGGTCACAGTTGCCATTTTCCGGTTCAGTGTGTCAATTTTACCTACATCTCGATGTTTGAGAGTGTCTAGAATAGCGTTCATCCATAGTCGAATTTCCAACAAAGGCTGACACAAATAAACAGTGTCTATTTAAGGGTGACATTTTTAAGCTGACATTTTTGATCGTTTAATTAACGTGTCAGCTTATGCCAGCACATCCTGACATGACGGGAAAACGGCGTTTCTTTCATGGTTGGCAGGGGAAAGGGAAAGGAACACTTCGGGCACGGCCGACGCCCGCCAAATTTATGTATACCGCACCGGCGCGACCGACCTGACGCCTAGGTTGATAGGACGAGTACCTAAGTAGGCAGCTTGACCGGGGAGCCACTTCGTCATGATCGAGAGTGGGTATATGATGGCCGTATAAAGCGAAATTATTTCTTGTAATAACTTTCTCTAACGAAATGAGTTGACTTTGTACAGGCAGGTGCCCAGGACTTCGCCAGCGGGGGGGGGGGCGGTGGAATCCCGGGGGAGGGGGCTCCTCTCTAAAGAGGGCCTCCAATCCTTTCTACAGAGGGCCCCCTCTCTACTCGTAAAGGGGCCTCCTCTCTACAGACGGCCTCCTACCTACAGAGGGTCTCCTCTCTACTGAGGAGTCAGAGGGGCCCTAGCGGTCGGACACAGACACTAACGGTTATTCACAGGAGGCCCCAGGAAGCGAGAAGGACCCTAGCTGTCAGGCTGGTCAGAGGACCTTGTTTGTCCTGGTGTGATTTTTTCCCGTGAATTTCGTTCGCCTCCGACGTGATTTTGGTCAACCTGGGTCTTCAGTCCACGGGGGCCCTGATTCCATACGGGGGCCTCCTCATGCCCCAAGGGGAAGGCGCGCGCCCCGTCCGCCCCCCCCCCCCGTGGGTACGTCCCTAATTTTGTAAATGAGAACACTAATGAGGTAGGCAGAGCACTTGCCTGGCACAGCAGACGTCCAACCGGGACTAACGGCCAGGGCCCCCCAGACCCCAATCATTGTTTGTGCTAACGAAGTGAGGGACAGGGCCCCAAAGGTCTTCTTTTTGTTAAAACAATAGATCAGTGGGTGTTTAATGCATTTCACGGCATGTAAGGGGTCGGCATATTCTACCCCCAGCTCTTCCCCTGCTGTTTGCGCGTATCCGTACTCGTTCACTCGTACTACTCGTACTCGTTCGTCACCTGGAGTACTATATAAAGTTATTGTTCGTCTATGTAAAAGTCTATTCTGGAATGATAGCCAAACGGCTAAAAAGGTTAAAATATGGCGACCACAGGTGCAGTGCAATTCGTCGTTCTCGTTATGGCCTGTCCCGTTAACAGTGGTCGATAAAACTTCCAACGTGCCAACGCTCGTTGGAGCAAGATATTAGCAATACTTGGAAGAGCTGGAGACAGTCCGCCCGTCTACATGGATGCTTCCTTACGCCTAAAGTACAGCATTGACTTATGATTTACTAATCGTCCGGTGCTGTTATCGGCTGCTCGGTACCGCGTGTATGTTCCCTCATTCACTCCTGGTCACCCTTCGGTCACCCCTCGCTGGGTCGGGCCAGTCGGCTATTTTTATCCTCTTTCCGGCTAGGCCACCCGCTGAGCTCCCGCCGTGCCGCGCCGTCTGCGAGGGACCTGACCCTTCTGCCGGCAGAGGTTTCTCCAGGTGTCTCCAAGGAGCCATCGTAGCGCTAAGGGTGTGCTCCGCATACACATACATTGATTTTCGCCCTTACTAGCAGGGCCGCTGGCACGCGTTGGCAGCGCCCTGCGGGCATTTTTTCGCTTAGGGTCATTTTGTGGTGAGGAGGATCAGAAAATCACCCTTCCAACTTTCTCCAGGCCTGGGTGTTTTATCGAGCGCGCCTGAAAACGCACAGTGGACCGAAATCACACTTCGATTGCGTTACTTCGTATTAGGTAATACGATAAAAAGTCCGCTCTTTTCTCAATCAATAAGGACAAGCGCGTTAAAGCACACATATAAACTTTTAAATTAAAAGCTTTAAAATGCTAAATTTCAACATCTCTAAGCTGATGATAATCGTTAGTTGTTTCAGACTTTGGCGCGAAAACGTAGGCATTCAGATCCACCGTGCGACCGGTCACCGTACCTAGGCAGTAGTGTGATGGTGTGAGTTGGGGAATCAAGGCCGTATGGGGAGAAGGTGAGGAGATACCGGCGTGCCGACGCGGCGGATGGCAGTGAATTTTCAGGATAGGTAGCAAAAGGCTCATTCCCAGACGTTGTGCCAAATTTTGCGGCGCTACGCGACGCCAACTTTTACGCTATTCGCGAAAAAAAAACTTAGGGAAGCTGCCCCCCCCCCGCTAGGCGAGGGCTAAGCTGGAGACAGTGATGGGACCAGTGGCGCAGCCAGAACTCTGGCGACGGGGGTGAGAGACGTTCGCGATGGGCCCCCCAGCAAAGTGGGCCCCCTCAAACAAATGGGGGCCCCTTACCAACAACGAAAGGTAAGATCATTGTCATCATTACCAGTCAAATCGGGGAAAAGGACAAATATCTCTTGATCTGAAGAGGCACGTAAAAAACAACAGCATATTTACAGAAACACGACCATTCTGCCCATATTAGATGGACAGCGTGCAATTGATGGCCAGCGGCCACACAGCGGATGTATTTCAACGCTTAGGGTGGATGGATGCCAAGCAGCTTGTCATGTACCACACTGCCTGTACTGTTCAGTCGACGATTACCACTGGACAACCAGAGGCTCTGCTCAGCACCATCGGGCGTCCATCAAACATGCACCATGACCATGCCACCAGAAATGCTGGTCGAATAACGTTACCACGTATCCGTACAGAAACCGGTAAACGTCGCCTGTGTTACCGCGGTGTGACTATCATCAATGAACTGGGGCTCGATCCCGGTATCACAAATTTTAAAAGACACCTAAAAAGTGTGATCATGTCTCAACCGCCTTGAAACGCTCGTTTTACGCGTCATTGTCTGGATGTCTATATGATAGTCTGTATATGAATGCATGTGATGTGCTTGTCCCTGCTATATCCCTTGTCAATTGACGTGCAATGGTGAAAAGCCACCGTGCTGTGGACTTATTGCTAATAAACGAATCTGAATCTGAATCTGAATGGTCGGGCTAGGTCAAAAGGCTTTTCAAAAAGCTCAACATCAGTTTTTCGACTATTACTTTTGATATAGGAGACGAGGTAGAGTTATGACATTGTCTTGAAAGTGTTAATCATCCATACGGATCGGTTGATGACCATCATGAACTTCTGAAGTAAGGGCATGATCTTGATCTGCGGTCACATTTTGAAGTTGAACTTTTTATGTGAAATTATAAGCAGCTCATTCGATGCATGTTAACAAGAGAATGATGACAAAGTAAATGTCTCATAGTTATTCTCAGCAAAGTCCATGCAAAAATTCTTAGCAAAACTGTTTTGGTAAAATGCGACTATTTAGATGGTTTTGCTTGTGTTACCCTCTGCTCTGTTGCCAAACCATTGACATGAGGCATTGAGGTCAAATCTTAAAAGCGAAAGCGTTTTGAAAGGCCTATCGAATGAATTTTTTCGTCGTAACCTTGTCTTTGTGTTTATCATAATTTTGTCATCATTTCATCTTCAATGACCTCAGCGATGACCTAATCGAAAAATGACCTCTACGATTCTGAAGCATCCTATAGCTATCCGTTCCTTTCTCGTCTTTCTAGCCGTCTTAAATTATGATTGGGTTTGGCCGATACGCCTAAAGCTGATTGCACGAGTTAGAGAGCTATCGAACCCACTTTCAGCGCGCTATAGCTTTTATGTCCTCGAGTGTCGAAATAGGCGAAACTTTTCCTTCGATGAACATCATGACGTGTGCTTTGGTCTGAACTGCAATATGACTGAAGTAATTTCTCCATGATTTTCGACGCTCTTTAGAAAGCCGCCTACCGCCGCACTTGTCGCTACGTGACCCTGGAGTCAGGTTAGAAGGGAATATTCAAACACCCCTCGGGAGCGTAAAACTGGAAAGCCTGGAGCCCTGCTCTGCGGGGCGCGGTCGAGCTAGGCTAGAGCCAGTTTGGGATATTTACAAGCCCACGTAAAGCCCTCAAGAATCTGCATAGAGCACAGGCCTTCCAAGACTTCGGGGTTTAGATATCGACAATCGACATGGTCTTTTGAGGCCTGCGTGGTGGCTATCAGAGGTCGGTGGGCCCTTCAAAAGCCGGTGCAGGAGCCTCAGGTGGCAGTTTGGAGCCATCATGGACCGGTGTGGGGTCCTGACAAATACCTAGGCGTCAAACTCCTAGACGTCGGCGTGGGGCCGGGCGGTGAGGCAGGCACAGGTGACAGGCCTGAGGAGAAGATTTTCAGATGTCGGCTTGGCAGGGCCCTGCATGTCTTTCTCAGAGGCTGATATATCGTACTGCGGGACCTCCATCATAGGCGGTGGAACGGGGAGGAATACGATTCAACCCTCATTCGACTTTTTTGCGCTCGAATTCGACTTTGCGCAAAATAAAACGACAGCGCTTAAAAGCGACAGTTGCCGCAAATTGCACACTCAAACTGCGCTGAAATACGACATTTCTTTCATGTCGCAAAATCTTCAAAGTTATGCATTCTAGGAAGCTCGCTGCAATGAAAAGAGGTAAATTTAGCCCCCCGGAATATGTGATAGTATCAGGACACTGTTTGATTCCGCCACAAATGAGAAAAACGCGATGCAGAACGATGCGGTGAAACTGCGCTCATTCGCGACAAATCGTGGGTAAATTGCGCCTGTATTCAACAGTCCTGTTGGAGCCTGAGTGGTCGAGCACTTTCCGTTTTTCTGTTCTCATTCGTTTATTTCGTAACCAATCTTTAAAAAATGATGCTCATTTGAAAGAGATTTTCTCGCTCGTCATTTCTGATGCATAATGCATACATTTAGTACATCACACTCACAACCATATGTACTTGAATTTTCAGATGAAGGATTTTGCCGCGAAGACGTAGTGGGTGTCGTATACCTTACCTAGATGTTGAGCTGGAATTCGGTGAACAAGTTTTTTTTAAATAATGACCTGAAGGTGACCCAAACACTTTTAATTGATAGGTGTGTTTGCAAAACGCATTTCGACAGCTTTTCTTTTGCTTTTAACACTGTATTTTTCTCGAAATACCGGTTTGAATAATTTTCCCGAGTCGACTTCAGGCGCAATTATCAGACACTTAGCCTAAAAACGACACTACCGAGTCAGATAAAAGCGCACTGCGCCATTTTACGACACTCTGCAGTATGATCCGAGCGCATATGCGCCCTTTCCAGACACTTTTATGTTTGATTTGGGCGCATTGCACTTACACTTGACGGCACAATTTACTTGACAGAGGCGGCTTCAGCCACTGGTTTTGTGGATTTAATGCCTTTTATGCTATACTTTAGCATGTTTAGATGTTAACGATCAGTTTTGTTGTATTTACTCTATGCACATACTTACCTGTTGCTTGCGCGGGACCCCTCTTCATTAGGCCTGTTATGCGTAAAGTATTAGCGGAGGGGATTTCCTTCGCACTGGTGTATGTGCTGCCAAATGTGTCCGTGTGGCGCTCAGCTGGTCGGTGTTGGCCGAGATATGAATGCATAGGTGTATGCAAGGCGGACGGCTCCAGTGGCGGTCCCAGGGGGGGGGGGGGGGGGCATCAGGGCCATGCCCCCCCAAAAGGCAAATCAGGGGGGATCATATCATTTGCCCCCCCCCCCCAAACAACCGATGGGCCCCCATGGCCGTATGGGGCCCTGGCCCGTGTTCGATTGTCACGAGGCTCGAGAAACCCACGCCAGCTATTAACAGCTCCTATACCAGTCTTTGAGGGTCCTACACTGACCTCTGAGAGCCCTTCAGTGGCGGTCAAGCGTCCACATTGACCGCTGAGGACCCACATTGACCTCTGAGGGCCCTCCACTGGCCTTTAAGGGCCCCTAAACCGGCTTCAGGGGCCCATCCGGCGTCTGATAGCCTCACGCCGGCCTCTGGTGGCCTCATTTCTGTCTCTCTAGTCCCAAGACTAGCCTTTAAGTGCCTCTGAGGGCCCCGCACTGGATTCTGAAGACCCGATGTCGGCCTCTAAGAGCCCGCATCGGCCTCTGGGGGCCCATTTTGGCCTTTGAGGGCCCTCCGCTGGTCTCTGGGGTCCAACGCCGGCCCATACCGGCCTTTAAGGGCCCCACACTGACCTCTAAGGGCCCCATGCTGGCCTGTAAGGACCCACATTAGCCTCTGAGGGCCCCTGCACTGGATTCTGAAGACCCAATGCCGGCCGCTCAGGGCCCGCATCGGCGTCTGAGGGCCCATCTTGGCCTTTGAGGGCCCTCCGCTGGCCTCTGGGGTCCAACGCCGGCCCATGCCGGTCTTTTAGGGCCCCACACTGACCTCTGAGGGCCCATGCTGGCCTGAAAGGACACACATTAGCCTCTATGGGCCCTCACTGGATTCTGAAGACCCCATGCCGGCCTCTAAGGGTCCGCATCGGCCTCTGAGGGCCCATCTTGGCCTTTGAGGGCCTTCTGTTGGCCTCTGGGTTCCAACGCCGGCCAATGCCAGTCTTTTAGGGTCCCATTCTGACCTTTGAGGGCCCCATGCCGGTCTGTATGGGCCTACATTAGCCTCTGAGGGCCCCCCGCACTGGATTCTGAAGACCTGATGCCGGCCTCTAAGAGCCCGCATCGGCCTCTGAGGGCCCATCTTGGCCTTTGAGAGCCTTCTGTTGGCCTCTGGGGTCCAACGCCGGCCCATGCCGGTCTTTTAGGGCCCCACACTGACCTCTGATAGCCCGTGCTGGCCTGTAAGGACCCACCTTAGCCTCTGAGGGCCCCGCACGGGCTTCTGAAGACCTGATGCCGGCCTCTAAGAGCCCGCATCGGCCTCTGGGGGCCCATTTTGGCCTTTGAGGGCCCTCTGCTGGTCTCTGGGGTCCAACGCCGGCCCATGCCGGTCTTTAAGGGCCCAACACTGACCTCTAAGGGCCCCATGCTGGCCTGTAAGGACCCACATTAGCCTCTGAGGGCCCCTGCACTGGATTCTGAAGACCCAATGCCGGCCGCTCAGGGCCCGCATCGGCGTCTGAGGGCCCATCTTGGCCTTTGAGGGCCCTCCGCTGGCCTCTGGGGTCCAACGCCGGCCCATGCCGGTCTTTTAGGGCCCCACACTCCTCTGAGGGCCCATGCTGGCCTGAAAGGACACATATTAGCCTCTATGGGCCCCGCACTGGATTCTGAAGACCCCATGCCGGCCTCTAAGGGTCAGCATCGGCTTCTGAGGGCCCATCTTGGCCTTTGAGGGCCTTCTGTTGGCCTCTGGGTTCCAACGCCGGCCAATGCCAGTCTTTTAGGGTCCCATTCTGACCTTTGAGGGCCCCATGCCGGTCTGTATGGGCCTACATTAGCCTCTGAGGGCCCCCCGCACTGGATTCTGAAGACCTGATGCCGGCCTCTAAGAGCCCGCATCGGCTTCTGAGGGCCCATCTTGGCCTTTGAGAGCCTTCTGTTGGCCTCTGGGGTCCAACACCGGCCCATGCTGGTCTTTTAGGGCCCCACACTGACCTCTGATGGCCCGTGCTGGCCTGTAAGGACCCACCTTAGCCTCTGAGGGCCCCGCACGGGCTTCTGAAGACCTGATGCCGGCTTCTAAGGGCCCGCATCGGCCTCTGAGGGCCCATCTTAGCCTTTGAGGGCCCTCTAATGGCCTCTGGAGCCCAACGCCGGCCCATGTTGGTCTTTTAGGGCCCCACGCTAACCTCTGAGGGCCCCACGCTAACCTCTGAGGGCCCATGCTGGCCTGTAAGGACCCACATTAGCCTCTGAGTGCCCAATTCGGTTTCTGATGGTCTCAAACTGCCCTTTGCAGGTCCTGTACTGGTCTCTGAGGGCCCTAATTTTGCCCCTAAGGACCCAAACCAGCCTCTAAAGGTCCCACACCGGCCTCTGATGGTCCCAACTCCCATTTCTGTCTTTGGGACCCAAACTGACCCTTATGTGCCTCTGAGGGTCCCGTACTGGCTTCTGAAGGATCGATGCCGGCTTCTGAGGACCCATAACGGTCTTTAAGTGCCTCATACCGACACCTGAGGCCCCACACTAGCCTCTGAGGGGCCCCAAACTGGCCTATGAGGTCTCTACACCGGCCACTGATGGCCCTATTATGTTCTCTGGGGGGCTCAAGCCTTACCTTTGGGCGTCACGCACTTGCCTCTGAAGGCCCACATCAGCCTCTGGGGCCCTACCTTGGGCCTTTGCCCTTTGAGGCCCTTCGCTGACCCTTGGGTCTAACACCGGCCTCTGGGGGGTCTGACACCGTACTCTAAGGGCCCCATTGCAGCCTCTAGGCGATAGGTATCGCCGAAGCGCTATCGATGGGCCCATAAGGGCGCTGTACGGTGAGGAGGGCGCTATAATACGATAAGGAGGGCGCTGACAGGTCAGGAGGGCGCTGGCAAGTGTGGAGGGCGCAGAAAGATCAGGAGGATGCTGTGTGGTAAGGACCATGAAGGCGCCGACTGGTCAGCCCAGAGGGCGCCGAATGTGAAAAGGGCGCCGGCAGGCCATAAGAGCGCTGAATGGCGAGAAGGGCGCCGACAGATCAGAAGGGCGCCGAACAGACAGAAGGGCGCTGAAGATGATGCCAGGGTGCTAGATGGTCAGGAGATTGGGGGTGGATGTCTGGCAGTTCAGGATTGTGGGTGCATCTTCACCCACAAAGAGATATAAAATTGTAAACCTGGGCGCCAGTGCCGCATGGTGTACCGCAATGGCTAACCGTCGAGGGCGCCTAGAGTGCTGGACATTAGAAAGGCGCCTTCGGCGCCCCGAAATGATCGTGGAAGGCGCCGTCCAGTGAGGGCGCCTACTAGATTTGGGGGGTGGGGCTAAAGCCCAGTGTGCCCCCCCCCCTTGGCTGCGCCCCTGTTTAGAGCGTTTTACTGTTGTGTTTTCTATCAAGATAAGGTCGATGAGATTGTTGCCTGTGCCCGCGTTATGTACCTACCTACTGTGTGCGGCCGTCTGATCCTTGCGGGGCGGACGACCATTGACGTCATTTCTTCAGCTGAGCAAATGTAAACAAACCTACTGACGAGTTAACCCCCTAATATACGGCCTTGGACGATAAACCGATTAATGAATATTATCCTGGGCCCTGGCCCCTGTCTCACCGCCCGACGCTGCGCGCGCTGGGAGCTAAGGCATACCCCTGACGTCACTCGAATGACGTTGCGAGCGATCTGTTAGCTTATGATGAATCGCGTTTGGAACAGAGGTCCTAAGGAACCAAGTACAAAGAGAACAGAGGTTTGAGTGTGAATGCTGCTAGCGTGCTGGCGGAGCGGCGCGCTAGCGTTTTGCGATGACGTCATAGCTTAGCGTCAGAGTGAAGTTTGTTGATATTGCCATGGAAACCCAACGCGCCGACGCGCGCAGCGCACTCAGCGATCTGCTGTGAAACACCACCCTGGAGTCAAGGTCACTGGAGTAATTGGGAGACATTTTCACTGAAGTTCCTCTACGTCATTAACGCCTTTGGTTTCACACTCGAACGCCGTCAACAGCCACAGTATCTATAATAGGGCAAAGTTTCCCGAGTATTTCATGATAGTAACTACAGAATGCAGATGGACCAGAGACATGCGATCAGCAGCTCATGACTATGACATTCGGTTGAAATAAATCAACCACCAATGAAGTCATAGCCTACGATTAGGCAGCCCAATTCAAAGAATATATGGAGCCGTAGATTTGTGGACGGCTCCGGCTCCGGTTGAGTACCTAGGCTCTTATTGAGCTTCGGACGCCACAAGCCATTTGCTACTTCTTCCCCACTTTCTTACCCCCCCCCCCTTCCTCCCTGATTCCGCCACTGGCGGTTTCTGTCGCCTGCCGGCGCAGATGGAATGGGTGCGCTCGGACGGCTCAGTCGACTGTTGTTGTAAAGCGCAATTTGTTAAAATATGTGCAATTCTAACGCCGAATTAATTCGAAAAAGTGTCGAATGCCAAATCGTCTCCTGACTACAATGTTTGATGGATTGGCAATATCGTTGGTACCGAAGCATTATGAAACATTTATCTCGC
This sequence comes from Amphibalanus amphitrite, assembly GCF_019059575.1. Classification (NCBI taxonomy): domain Eukaryota; kingdom Metazoa; phylum Arthropoda; class Thecostraca; order Balanomorpha; family Balanidae; genus Amphibalanus; species Amphibalanus amphitrite. Next base: position 160,564 of record NW_024881924.1, read on the forward strand.
TTTATTGAAGAGAGCAGGTTAAACTGAACACGTTTATTGTCTTTAATTGCGTACAACTCTCGGTGCGATATAAGCGCACTCTGTCTATTGAAAGCGCACCTCTAGGTCACGTGACTGGGGTGTGTCACGTGATTGCGCTTAAAACCGAAATCGGCGTCACAGGAGGGGCACCGGGGCACCGTGCCCCCCTTTGTGGCCTTTGATTTTGGCATTTTAACATAAGCCCTATGGGCGTTGCATGGAATGAATGGGACCATAATTCGGCAGTGGCCCCCTTGAAGGTGTTCCGCCGCTTCTGACCTCCATGAGCCTCAAAAACCTCTATGGGCCCCCTCACGCTTGGGGTAGGCTTCCTGACGCATAAAATCTCTGAGTCTTGAGATGGGCCCATTAGACATGAACTGGGCCATCAATATACATGTGGTGAGTTGACCTATATCAAACATAATATGGGCTCAATCAGGATTGGGGTAGGCCCTATCAGACCCAGACCAGGCACGGAGTACGGACCCTCCTGCACACATAGGATGATCCTTTCATTCCTGGGATGTCTTCTCAGGCCTGAACTAGGCCCTCTCAGACCTGAAATGGGCCCTTCCCAGGCCTGAAGTAGACCCTCTCAGGCCTCAAATAGGTCCTCTAGGGCCTGAAATGGGCCCTCTCAGGCCTGACATTAGCCCTCTCAGACCTGAAATTGGCCCTCTCAGACCTGAAATGGGCCCCATCAGCCCGGAAATGGTCCCTATCATGTCGAAAAAGGACCCCCTCATACCGTAACTGGGCCCTCTCAGGTCTTAAATGGTGCCTGTTATGCCTGAAATGGGCCCCTCTCAGCCCTCAAACGGGCCTTCTCTGGCCTCAAACGGGCCCTCTCTGGCCTTAAACGGGCCCTCTCTGGCCTCAAACGGGCCCTCTCTAGCCCCAAACGGGCCCTCTAGGGCATGAAATGGACCCTCTCTAGCTTGAAATGGGCCCTCTCAGGCCTGAAATGGGCCCTATCAGGCCTCAAACATGCCCTCTAGGGCCTGAAATGGACCCCTTCAGGCCTAAAATGGGCCCTCACAGCATCAAATGGGCCCTCTCAGGCCTGAAATGGCCCCTCTGAGGCCTGAAATGGGCCCCTCTCAGGCTTCAAATAGGTCCTCTAGGGCCTGAAATGGGCCTTCTAGGGCCTGAAATGGGCCCTCTAGGGCCTGAAATGGGCCCTCGCAGGCCTGACATTAGCCCTCTCAGACATGAAATGGGCCCCTCTCAGGCCTCAAATAGGTCCTCTAGGGCCTGAAATGGGCCCTCTCAGGCCTGACATTAGCCCTCTCAGACCTGAAAAATGGACCCTCTAATACCTGAAATGGGCCCCCTCAGCCCGGCAATGTCGAAAAAGGGCCCCCTCATACCGTAACTGGGCCCTCTCAGGTCTGAAATGGTGCCTGAAATGGGCCCCTCTCAGCCCTCAAACGGGCCCTCTCTGGCCTCAAACGGGCCCTCTCTAGCCCCAAACAGGCCCTCTAGGGCATGAAATGGGTCCTCTCAAGCTTGAAATGGCCCCCTCAGGCCTGAAATGGGCCCTATCAGGTCTCAAACATGCTCTCTAGGGCCTGAAATGGACCCCTTCAGGTCTGAAATGGGCCCTCACAGGCATCAAATGGGCCCTCTCAGGCCTGAAATGGGCCCCACTTAGGCCTCAAACAGGCCCTCTAGGGCCTGAAATGGGCCCTCTCAAGCTTCAAATGGGCCCCTTCAGGCCTGAAATGGGCCCTCACAGACCTGAAAAGTGAAGTGGGCCCTCTCAGGCCTGAAATGGTCCTCTCATGCCATGGAACGGGCCCTCCTAGGCCTTGATTAGTTCAATCGGGTCTTGGATGTACCCTCTTAGATAATAAAATGGGACTATAAATCCTAAGGGGGGGGCTATGAGGCCTGAAAACTGTTTTTCAGTCCTATGACGGACCTTGACATTATGATAAAAAATTGTCAGGCTGCATAACGTTACAGTTCGAATCGACGGTGGGCCCCTAGGATAAGAGACGGGGGTGAGATCTCACCCCTTTCACCCCCCCCCCCTGGCTGCGCCACTGGATGGGACTAAGATGTTCGTTGGAGCAACTCCAAGCATTTTATCGACCTCTGGTCCCGTAGTTCAGTTGGTAGAACACCGGACTCCCGGTAGTGAGAGCCCGGGTTCGAGTCGCTCCGGCGCTCGATATTTGAGACTCCTGACGGGGATCGTCTGCGGTTGGTGGGAGCATCCGCAGCCAGTTGAAGTCAGTCGAGTGGGACAGGCCGTGTCCGGCTTTGAAGGGCACGTTAAACTTTGGCATCTAAATTCTCCCGTTACCCGGAATTGCGCGATCGGGCGGTAGGAGTCGGGTTCTACGCAACAAGCTCTGCTTAGCATTGGCCTCGGCTCTGTCAATCCGTCCATTCAAACATTCGAACTAAATTTATTAAAAAAAAAAAATGGCACGTCGGCCACGTCGTACGCCCGCGCGGCCTCGCACCGGCGGAGTCGCGTCGAAGACTGTCCGGCCCCGTCCCGTCTCAGCCCTCACGGTACACAACACGTGGGCCCTCTGTCGTAAAAGTCTATAAAAAGTCTGTACCTATATAATGTAAAAATTTGTGCATAAAAGTCTATATTGTCTATATATAAGAACCAGGACAGGGTAACATGACACACACATGTGCGCTGGTGCGACGGACCGACCGTGCCAAGCGCCGGCCGTCTTTGCTCGCTTGCATATCCGGCCCGGTTTTTTTCGCAATCATCCGCGGAAAATCAAACCACAAACGAACAATCATTCAAACTACACTGACACGCTCAAACTATTCGCATCCGCGCACACTTTACAAACACACACTCGCGTACAATACACATTAGTGTCTCACCGAGGCGGAGATCATTCCCGACAACAATCACGCGACCATTCATAAAACCAGTGACGGCGCAGTCTTAGCAACACACACTGGCACATATCGTTAAGTACAAACGCTTGAGAGGCACTGGCGGCAGTGAAGGTGCTGTCACATGGTCGGCACATCAACAACCATCGCAAAGCGTACAACACAGAACTCACATTAATTACCGAAGTGAACGTACGCGAACAGAGACTACCGCTAGCTTGGAAGCACTACCATAAACAAATCTAACACCGCACAAGACACTTCAGCCTGGCTCCAACAGCCATTACCGTCGCACTCCAGTCGGCAGTGGCGGGTGACAGGCCGCCTACATTGACCGGTGGCAGTCGCCACGTCCACGACGCGAATAATACAGCCGTCTGCGCCGGGTATCACACGCTCCACTCGTCCCACCAGCCAATGTCCACGCGGCCTACGTTTTCTTCGGACAGCAGTACTAGCTCTCCGACCTTGACCTCGGTCTTGTCCCTGAACCACTTGGAGCGCACGGTCAGCGTGGGCAGATATTCCCGCCGCCAGCGTTGCCGGAAATGAACCAGCAGCACCTGCGTGTGCTTCAAGCGCCGTCGGCTGCACATGTCACTGTCGGTGAACACACCGGGCGACAGCTGAGGGGAGGCTCGTCCGATGAGGAAGTAGTTCGGTGTCAGAGGTTGGTAGACGTCAGGATCGGTGCTGACGTGCGTCAGCGGACGTCCGTTCAGGAGCGCTTCGACATCAGTCACCACCGTCTGCAGCGTCTCGTCGTCAACGACCCTGTCACCAAGCATAGCTGCCAGGGCGCGTTTGGCTGACCGCGTGCTCGAACACGCCGCCGAAGTGCCGCGCGGCCGGTGGTTTGAAGAGTCGATCAAACCCTTCTTGTGAGAGAGTGTCGGCGATCTTGGACTGGTGCCAGTGCTGGAGCGCCTGCCGCAGCTCACGCTCGTCGGCGCGCAGAATTGTACCTTGCCAGAGCACACGAGTCTGACCTTGCCTCGTCTGGCCATCATGTGTCTCATGGCCATGATGAATAAGTCAGTGTCCAATGAGTGGGCGAGCTCGATGTGGACCGCACGGGTGAACAGGCATGTGAAGTGACACCCACCCGTACCGTTTCTCTCGTTTTCGGCGTTTCCTGACGGTCATCGGTCAAAAGAAGTCCACGCCCACTCGCGCGAACACTGGCGCCGGCCCGCTCATGCGGAAGGCTGGCAGGTCACCTATTCGTGGTGGCAGCGGCTGTGCTGACCTTTTTCGACAGGGTGTGCAAGCGCGTGTGAATCGTTTCACGGTCTCCCTGCCGCAGAGAGACCTGATCCAGTATTGTTAGCTCAGGTGAGTCAGGACGTGCTCCGTCCTGGCGTGGGCGAGCTTCCTGTGTGGGTCGGTGACGATCAGCCGGATGATAACTCCACGGGCAGATAACATCACTTTATGCTTCGTCTCATAGTTGCGCTGGGCGTGCCGAAGTCGTCCGCCGACTCTGAGCAGGCCGCTGGAATCCAGGAAGGGCGTCAGCTGGTGCAGGCTGCTGCTGGGTTGCAGGTGCCTGACCTGCTGCAGGGCGGCAATAAGCTCAATGGTTAAAGGTACTGCCCCACCTTTACCTGCGCCAGTTTTGAGTTGAGATAGCCAAGTCTGTGGCCAGGCTGAAAACTATGGTTCATCTATCTCGGTTGCAACCACCAGAGCTACCTAATGTCTGGCGTTCAAGAAATTTGTTCTACAGGGTGACTCGCGTAAAATTCCCGATTTGAAACTTGAATAACTTCCTGCATTCTTAACCAAATTGGATAATTTTTTTCACACTACATAGGCAGGGTTACTTTTACAGGAAAACTTGAGGGGGAATAAAATTCGGGGAAGTCATGACCCCCGTCCTCCGCCGGTTTCCAGCCGACGCCAGTACCGATGTCAGTGAGTGCAGTGGCGGATCCAAGGGGGGGGGGGGGTCACATGGGTCATGACCCCCCCTGGAGCCCGGGGGCACCAAAGGTCTGCCAGGGGCACTTCCGGCCTAGTAGGGACCCCACAAGCCTGACAGGGGCACCACAGGCATAGCAGGGGCACCATCGGCCTAGCAAGAGCACCACAGGTCTGCCAGGGACACCACAGACCTGCCAGGGGCACCATCGACCTCACAGGGGCACCACGGACCTGTCGGGGGCACTTCAGGATTGTCAGAGGCACCACAGTCCTGTCTGGGCCTAGGGGCAACAGGCACACCAGGGGCACCACAGGCCTGTCAGGGGCACAACAGGCCTAGCAAGAGCACCACGGGCCTGTCAGGGGCACCACATGCCTGTCGGGGACACTCCAGGCTTGTCAGGGGCACCACAGTCCTGTCAGGGCCCAGGGGCACCAGCGGCCTAGCAGTGGCACCACAGGCCAGCCAGGGGCACCACCGGCCTAGCAGGGGCATCACCGGCCTAGCAGGGGTTCACCGGCCTCGCAGGGGCACCATGGGTATGTCAGGGACACCACAGGTCTGTCTTTGGCACGTCAGACTTGTCAGGGGCACCACGTTCCTTCCAGCGGCACCACGAACCTGTCAGAGGCACCTGCGGCCTAACAGGGACACCACAGCCCCCCCCCCCCCAAATGAAATTAGGGCACCAGCAAAATTGAGTGGCATAAATCCGTTGAGTTTTTAATTTTGGGTATAGGTAGGGGCACCACTTCGATTCATGACCCTCCCCTTGGAGTTTTCCTGGATCCACCCCTGAGTGAGTGCGAAGAGATAACACAAGAGACGGTCTCACCGACCATCCGATCGGTATCGGGTCAAATCTGGAGTTCCGGATATACCAAGTTCCGCCCCGGCGGTGCCACTGCCCACACTCATTGATCATATCTTAGCGCCAGCAACGTTGATTGATGACTAGAATCTGAATAACGATGACTATAGAATCTGAATAGCAAATTAATTGAAAATGGTCTCAAAAATAATTTTGAAAGGGGGAACTTCCCCCATCCCTCCCTAGCCATTCTGACACAATTTGAAAGGGAGAGTGGAATTTTCGAAGGGGGAAATTCCCCCTTTCCCCCTTTAAAAATAGCCCTGTATATAAGTACACGTTTGGGATTATATTCATTCAATTTTCAGACAAAACCATTTACTTTCAGCTCAGTTGTGCACCTCGACGTGAAGCCCATCTTTTTTCGATCACTTTCTCGAGGCGCTCGCCGGTACGCCAGCGCGGCTTTCTTGTGCATCTCGACGGCGATCTCTGCGTAGGTGGCTTTGCTGCGACCTTTAAACTCCCGAATGTTCGCCGGCCACGCCACGTATACCTTCAACTTCACAAACCCCCACATGAAAGTCACACGGAGTGAGGTCGAGCTTCGCCCAATCTGCTCTGTCCACCGCGCTCGCTTCGCCCAATCTGCCCTGGCCACCAAGCTCGCGCGACCTCACCCGTGTGACTTTCATGTGGGGGTATGTGAAGTCGAAGGTATACGTGACGCGGCCGGCGAACTTCCTAGAGTTGAAAGGTCGGACTAGAGCCGCCTTCGCAGAGATCACTGTCGAGATGCGCAAGAAAGCCGCGCTGGCGTATCGCGAGCGCCTCGAGAAAGTGATCGAAAAGGATGGGGTCACGTCGAGGTGCACAACTGAGCTGAAAGTGAATGGATTTGTCTAAAAATTGGATTCATCAATCGTCCGACCGATCGACAAGCGGTGCTATATCAGGGAGATGGAGATCTACTTCTTCAATCATGAAGTAACAACTACTTTTGATGCATATTGGTGACCGACACGACACGTGACGTGTGTCAGGTCAGGGGTGCTTACTGCTTAAATTGTTGCCCTTACAAAAACTACCAATTAACTCGGCGAATGGCGCTGAAACTTGCCCGATAGCTGAATCTCGTGTGGACCGAGGTTTCATTTTCATGGCTATCACGGTTTGGTTGCTACTCTGAACGTGCGCATGTGAAGGAGACGTGCACACATTTTGACGGACACTGTACAGTCTGTCTTAAAAGTACCGCGCAAAGTGACGGTGGATCCATCAAGCCTGACCGATGAAGGACTGCCAAATTTGAGTCACCGAAGCAATGGACATTCTCGTCCATTCCCCAGCTCCATTGGTTCGGTGACTTTCAAATTATAGCAGGCCCTTCCTCGGTCAGGCTTGATGGATCCACCGTCACTTTGCGCGGTACTTTTAAGACAGACTGTACGCTGCCCAACACAAAGTGTTACATTTTGGGCTCAATGAGTGAAAGGGACTCGCCAAGCAAACTCAGCCCATGAGAGCCTGGTGAGACGCTCTGTTCGCACGAACGACCTTCGAAGCCCCGAAATGGCCCTATGCAATCGCTTGATGTGAGCCTCCCGAGCCAACGAGTAATACCCCATGCGCGCAGCCAGACTCACCATGAGTGTGACAGAGTCATCCGAAGCTGAGCACTTATTAAGTTTTCGGACAACCGTAGGACTTGAGTGAGTGAGTGCCGAGAGGTCTGTGGCTGGATCCTGTCCTGCAGGCTCTCGCATGGGACAGGCCTTCTTTAGGCAGGCTCGAAAGCTTAGGGGTCATCAGAGGCCGGCGTTGGTCAAGAGTTCAGCGTGATTGCAAGTTGTGTACTGTTTTCAGAAGCCCTGTGGGTGGGACCCAAAAGATCAGCGTGGTAAAGATGTCAGTGTGTCGCCTTCAGAAGCGCTTCGATTATCGGTTACCCTTTGGGGCTCTCAGAGGCGTCGGTGTGGGGCCCTCACTGAGGGTGCGGGATCCGTTGAGGTTTTGGAGTGATACCCTCAGGCGGTGCTCTCAGGGACCGGTGATGGCTAGTGAAGGACCCTCAGAGTCGCCGGTCAGGACTCTCAGAGTCACCGGTGAGTGGCCATAGCCATGATGAGCCTATGTGGGACCCTCAGATACCTCGGTATGACGTCCTTACAGTTAGCGGTGTGGGACCATTAGTGCACTGGCGTTGCGCGCTCAGAAGGCCGGTATGGGATTAAAGCGCAGCGAGACTAAGGGCTTATGTGGTGCCTTCGGTAGGCACCTCAGCATAACCGGTAGAGAGCCCTCAGAGCCGCCGTTGCATGCTCTGAGTCAGTACGGTGCAGGGCCCGGCTCTGCACTGACTGGGACACACTGAGCCTGGACTTTTTGTTGTCTGATTGGGAAGAGTTGGGTAGCGCCACTGATGCTCACGTGCTGCTGGACATCTTTATGCGCACCTGGAACAGTCTAACCGATAAACAGTGTCCAGAGTGTAGTGTGCGGACGCGCCGGCCCCACTGCCCGTGGCTCCAGGACGCTCTAGCTTAGGTGGGGGAGGCCATTAATGCTTAAAACATTACACAAGCCGATTGGCAGCCGTTTACACAGCCTGATGACAAAGCGCTGTATCTGTCCCTGAAAAAGCAGTTAAACAGCAAAAGCTCTCTAAAGATTTTCGCGGATTTTGGAGCACCATGCGGAAATTTGGCCTGTCATCTGGGAGCGAAAGTGATGACGCCCATGTGACTACTGCCTGATCCCGACGCACTCAATGACTTTGTCTCCCCTGTGGGCTTCCGACTGGCGGCAGGGGTGACAGTGAGTGAAGATAAGTCGCGGCTCGTAAGACCAGTGAGAGTCTGCGCCGCTATGTTTAAGGGTGCGTTTCACGCGACCTTTACACCACCTGGCGAGGATCTTGCCGACATAGAGATACGTTTCTAGACCAGTAGATGGCCCTAGCGCTGAACGCCGGTTTGCTGTCATAGGACAAGTATCACATTTCCCCTGTCCATCCATCTGTTAGCGCAGAGGGGTTCGACTGCCGGGCCCCTCCCCATCCGCGCCCCGCAAGTTCGGGGAGAAGTGGCAGGGCCGGGCGGAAAGGACCAGTTAGGACCCCGATGCCCGCGCCATCTCACCGGTCATTCTCCCCAGTTGGCTGTCAGCGGCCGGAACCACTCGCGTCGGCTCGTTTATAGGGTAGGATAGCCCCTACAAACGATACCGCCGGAGTGATAACGACGGGATGTAGTCTGGATTGAGGATATGTAAGGTTACACTTATTTTAAGATCGCATCTTTTAATTGGTGAGGGTGGGTGGGAAACTTCTCGCTCACTCTACGACCCTTTCGCCGCCCGTCGCCGTCGACGACTGCCGTTCGTGCCACTCCAGTCGACGGCCCGGCGGTCCCGCGGCCCGCGCCCTCCCAGACACCCCTCCGAGGGCTGCCCTGCGTCTGTCGATGGGGCGATTAGCCACGGTCACGTTCGGTGGCGCCCTGGCAGGGTCCTAACCTTCCATAGCCGCGTCGCCGCTATGAGTTGATTAGGACCCCGATGCCCGCGCCATCTCACCGGTCATTCTCCCCAGTTGGCTGTCAGCGGCCGGAACCACTCGCGTCGGCTCGTTTATAGGGTAGGATAGCCCCTACAAAACGCCAAATGCACCAAATGGAATTTAGGGTGGCCGGATATTATTGCTAGCGCGCGCTGCCCATCGAGCGCGAACCGGTCAACATGCTTCCGCGATGGTGGTGTAGTGGCCTCGAAAGCTATTTTGATTGATACGGTCGTTTACCGATCCCCCGGAGGGCTGTGAGAGGTCCAACGTCAAGTGTCCACGTGCGGGTTGTTGACTAGCACCTGGTGGGTTAACTACGAATCCGGGCAGATGCGGAAAGGTCCCCAAGTGTGCCGCTGCCTGTGCCCGATTTATAGACTGCAGTCGCTCCTGCGGTGATTATTGGGCCGGACCGATATTGCGCGGGTGAACCGGGGCGGTATGCGTCCCTCCGCCCAAAGGTCGGCTCCCGTCTTGAGCTCGCTGTGGCTGGACCCCATCGCCTCGCACAGTGTCGCCAGTGAATCACTGTCGACCGTCGTGGGGCACCCCGACCCGATGATGGAGCGTGCCCGTGTCCCGGGTGTTCGCTCATCGTCTGCCTCGCTCGGCCGCCGCCAGCGTGTGACCGGAGGGGGAGCAGGGCCGCGCGGCGGCGACTGGGGTCGGGTTGAGGCGGGCGGCGCCGCCCTGCCGCTCTCGCCTTGGGGCCGGTTGTAGCGGTCCCGCTACAGGCTTCGGTGGCCCCGTGGACGGTCCTGGCTGGAGGGCCCGAGCTGTCCCGGCGGTGACATTCGCCGCCGGTCGCGGCTGCCGGCTCTCGCGGTGTCGATGCCTGTCCCCGCTGCCGGGCGGCCGGCGCGCGGATGACCTTGGCGGGCCGGCTGTGCGTCCCGTCTCCCCGGCGGTGTCGTCCGTTAATACCCCCGGCGTGCGTGCCGCCGTGCCCGGTCAAGAGGCGGTTGGTGGGGCCGGGCCGAGTAGCCGAGGCGTCGGCGGCGAACCGGTATATACGACATGCATATACGACATGCATATCCGACATGCAATACGACATTTATATCTGTACATGTGGTATTGCGGCGTGGCCGAGGCGTCGGCAGCCGACGGGCGTATATGCCGTGTTGCGGATTACCCTAGGCGTCTGCAGCGCAGTGTGTCGTGTTGCAGAGGAGCCGAGGCGTCGGCGATGGACCCGGTTTACATGTCTACTGAGTTGCAGAGTAGCCAGGGCTTCGACGGCGGACCAGGGCCCAATCTTACCAAATGCCGTGAATGCGCATTCACGGCATTTGGTAACATTCAGAACTGTTACACATTCACTTATTCATTCGGTCAAGCAACATTCATAATCATTCACGCTATCAAAATCATCGGGCAAAATTAGCTGGGTGTAAATAAAAGGGATATCTTTGATATGAGAGCCGTAAGATCCGGGCAGTGCTGACAAATCCTATTTACGGCATTGGTAAGATTGGGCCCAGGTGTATGGTATCGAGTTGCGAGCAGCCGAGGCGTCGGCGGCGGACCCGGTTTATGCATGTCCGACGAGTTGCAGAGTAGCCGAGTCGTCGGCGGCGAACACGGTGTATATCTGTCGAGTTGCAGGGATGGCCGAGGCGTCGGCGGCACACCCCGTTTATGCCTGTCTGCGTCGCGTTGCCGGGTTTTCGGGGCGTCAGCAGCGGGCCAAGGGCGTCAGTATCGGACCAGACTATACTATCAAGTTGCAAAGTAGCCGAGGCGTCGGTGACGGACCCGGTGTATGCCTGCCTGTCGAGTGCTAGAGTGGCGAGGCGTCGGCGGCAATGCTGGAATTGTGAATTTTGGTCCTGGTTCCGGAGAATAAAATCTGTTCCGGAGAACCGGCCAGCTTTTAGAACATCTCAGCAGGAAAATCATATATGTTTGGCCTACTAAATGTGACAGTCGATAAAATGTGTTCGCTCACTGCTATAAATGTATGTTATAGCGTAATAATAGCAGATTTCTTTACATAGGTTGGAAATTTCAGAAATTTCAGGTGCCGGAGTATAAATTTGTAAAGAAGCACAAAATCGTTTTGACCCGACTGGAACCAGCAAAGGGCCTGATTTCCAACACTGGCCGGCGGCGGACCGAGTGTATGTCTATCCAGTTGCAGAGTGGACGAGGCGTCGGCGGCCGACCGGAGTAGAATGTCGAGTTGCAGAGCAGCTGGGGCGTCGGCGGCGGACCGAGTGCATAATGTTGAGTTGCAGGGTAGCCAGGAGGTCGGCGGTGGACCATGTCTTCGAGGGTTGCTGAGGCGTCGGCGGCCGACCAGGTGCAAATATCGAGCTGCTGGGATACCGAGGCGTCGGCTACGGACCATGTGTGCATGTCAAGTTGAACAGTGGCCGAGGCGTCGGCGGCGGACCAGATGTTAAGTATCAAATTGCTGAGATAGTGTAGACCGGAGCAAGTCGCCCGGCCGGGGTAAGACGCCTCGCCGATGTTCTCCGAACTGGCAAGGTTCTGGGGAAGCCGTCCTCTCTTCTATAAAACGTGCACTATATGATCGTTATATGCGCCGACTGGAAGGAAATTGTGATAACTCTTGAGGGAGATGTAGCCAAAGATGTGTGTGTGTGTGTTTTTTTGTTGTTGTTGTAATTTTGATGTTTTGTTGTCTGATGATGCATCGTGGCGTTCTTTTATGGCCCACGTCAGGTTAACGACTTAATGTATTCTGAACAACTATTGTCTAACGCTTATAATGCCGGGTTAATTCGTGTTAAATTATGTCTTGCTAGAGCGCATGGCGCTGTTTTCTGACCGAATTACGTGATGGGGTAAAAACGCCCCAGTACGTCGCGGGGCAAAAACCCCATCGGGCGTTTTACCGCATGTGTTGTTCGGACTACCCCCTTTCCTAATGTTTGGTAGCTGGCGAACAGTAAGTTTCTATGCCTTTGTATGCATTTTTCTCGGCGACTGGAAGGCCAAAGAAGTATTTTGTTAACATAAGCATTGCAATAATTTATTAATTGGCCTTATGGGGCAGGTGAGAAACCTGCTCATACAATAGTGTCATAGCTGCACACCTGATAGGGATGGAATGTGCTAATCTCAGCGCCGTGCCTCCCGAGGTCTAACGGACCTCTCATATAACATTTAGCAAACTACCACGTTAAATCTTTAGTCTAGAGTAAGGGCTACTTGCCCCAGGCCGTGGGGCGTTTTACCCTGGAGTCGGTATTGCCGAGGCGTTGGCGGCGGACCAGGTATGAATTATTACCGTGTTGCAGAGGGCCGGGACGTCGGCGGCGGACTGATGTATGTGCATTCCGTGTTGCAGAATGGCCGAGGCGTCGGCGGCGGACCGATGTATGTGGATGAGATGCAGTGTGGCCGAGGCGTCGGCGGCGGACCCGTTATGTGTTCTTACCGTGTTGTTATGAGTTAATCCGTGTTGCAGAGGGCCGAGGCGTCGGCAGCGGACCGATGTATGTGCATTCTGTGTTGCAGAATGGCCGAGGCGTCGGCGGCGGACCGATGTATGTGCATTTCATGTTGCAGAATGGCCGAGGCGTCGGCGGCGGACCGATGTATGTGCATTTCGTGTTGCAGAATGGCCGAGGCGTCGGCGGCGGACCGATGTATGTGCATTCCGTGTTGCGGAATGGCCGAGGCGTCGGCGGCGGACCGATGTATGTGGATGAGATGCAGTATGCAGTGTTAGTATGAGTTATTACCGTGTTGCAGAGGGCCGAGGCGTCGGCGGCGGACCGATGCATGTGGATGAGATGCAGTATGTAGTGTTAGTATGAATTATTACCTGGGTTGCAGATGGCCGAGGCGTCGGCGGCGGACCGATGTATGTGCGTTCCGTGTTGCAGAATGGCCGAGGCGTCGGCGGCGGACCGATGTATGTGCATTCCGTGTTGCAGAATGGCCGAGGCGTCGGCGGCGGACCGATGTATGTGGATGAGATGCAGTGTGGCCGAGGTTCCGGCGGTGGACCCGTTATGTGTTCTTACCGTGTTGGTATGAGTTATTACCGTTTTGCAGAGGGCCGAGGCGTCGGCGGCGGACCGATGTATGTGCTTGCGTTGCAGAGGGCCGAGGCGTCGGCGGCGGACCGATGTATGTGCATTCTGTGTTGCAGAATGGCCGAGGCGTCGGCGGCGGACCGATGTATGTGGATGAGATGCAGTATGTAGTGTTAGTATGAGTTATTACCTGGGTTGCAGATGGCCGAGGCGTCGGCGGCGGACCGATGTATGTGCATTCCGTGTTGCAGGAATGGCCGAGGCGTCGGCGGCGGACCGATGTATGTGCATTCTGTGTTGCAGAATGGCCGAGGCGTCGGCGGCGGACCGATGCACGTGCATTCCGTGTTGCAGAATGGCCGAGGCGTCGGCGGCGGACCGATGCATGTGGATGAGATGCAGTATGTAGTGTTAGTATGAGTTATTACCTGGGATGCAGATGGCCGAGGCGTCGGCGGCGGACCGATGTATGTGCGTTCCGTGTTGCAGAATGACCGAGGCGTCGGCGGCGGACCGATGTATGTGGATGAGATGCAGTGTGGCCGAGGTTCCGGCGGTAGACCCGTTATGTGTTCTTACCGTGTTGGTATGAGTTATTACCGTGTTGCAGAGGGCCGAGGCGTCGGCGGCGGACCGATGTATGTGCTTGCGTTGCAGAGGGCCGAGGCGTCGGCGGCGGACCGATGTATGTGCATTCTGTGTTGCAGAATGGCCGAGGCGTCGGCGGCGGACCGATGTTTGTGGATGAGATGCAGTATGCAGTGTTAGTATGAGTTATTACCGTGTTGCAGAGGGGCCGAGGCGTCGGCGGCGGACCGATGTATGTGCCTGAGTTGCAGAGTGGCCGAGGCGTCGGCGGCGGACCGATGTATGTGGATGAGATGCAGTGTGGCCGAGGCGTCGGCGGCGGACCCGTTATGTGTTCTTACCGTGTTGGTATGAGTTATTACCGTGTTGCAGAGGGCCGAGGCGTCGGCGGCGGACCGATGTAAGTGCCTGAGTTGCAGAATGGCCGAGGCGTCGGCGGCGGACCGATGTAAGTGCATTCTGTGTTGCAGAATGGCCGAGGCGTCGGCGGCGGACCGATGTACGTGCATTCCGTGTTGCAGAATGGCCGAGGCGTCGGCGGCGGACCGATGTATGTGCATTCCGTATTGCAGAATGGCCGAGGCGTCGGCGGCGGACCGATGTATGAGGATGAGATGCAGTGTGGCCGAGGCGTCGGCGGCGGACCCGTTATGTGTTCTTACCGTGTTGGTATGAGTTATTACCGTATTGCAGAGGGTCCGAGGCGTCGGCGGCGGACCCGGTACATGTTCTTGCCGTGTTGCGGAGGGGCCGAGGCGTCGGCGGCGGACCTGATGTATCGCGTTGCAGAGTAGCCGATGCGTCGGCGGCGGACCGATATATGTGCCTGAGTTGCAGAGGGCCGAGGCGTCGGCGGCGGACCTAATGTCCGCCGGGGCCGAGCCTAGCACGGAGGCCGTGGTGCTAGATGGCGCGGTGCGCTGACAGCCGTTGAGCCGTATTGCCATGCCAACCACTCCCCGCTGTGGTAGGTGCCACCCGAGACGTGCTCGATACTCCTCACCTGCCGGGTCGGCGTTAGTGTGCCGGACCCGCAATCCTCTGCAGCAGTTGCGGTCCCCGCTCTGTCACTGTAGTGAAATGTAGTGGTGCAGCGGAGCGAGCGCTGCTGGCCGGACCTGGCCGCTGGACGCTGCCCTGGGTACGGGCGGCCGTCACGTGCCCACCGTCGGTGAACTTTTTTCTTTCTTGAGACTTCTGACTTTGCCTTGTGGACGAACTGTGGTGATCACTGAGACACTTCCTACAGTTACGCTACACTCTTTCGATGGTCTAGAAACTTCTCGCTCACTCTACGACCCTTTCGCCGCCCGTCGCCGTCGACGACTGCCGTTCGTGCCACTCCAGTCGACGGCCCGGCGGTCCCGCGGCCCGCGCCCTCCCAGACACCCCTCCGAGGGCTGCCCTGCGTCTGTCGATGGGGCGATTAGCCACGGTCACGTTCGGTGGCGCCCTGGCAGGGTCCTAACCTTCCATAGCCGCGTCGCCGCTATGAGTTGAATGTCATGCTCTCAGTCGAACCACATTGGGCCGAACCCGCGCCGACACACACGGAAAGGGAAAGGCCGGAAAACTGAAAGGGCTAACAGAATGAGGTACAGGAAAGCAGCTTCAGTCACATTCATAGTGTTAGCTTCATTAATCCGCGCCTGGGGAAATTGGGCGTTTTTTTTGTCAAACTTGCAAGTTTTTTTTTGCCCGTATAAGCGCCGCGAAACTTGGCATAGCTTATCATACATCAATCTCTCATCGTGTGTGAAATTGTGGAACCCCGATCTCAGAAGTTTAGGTCACCCAGTTCAGGTATACCCTAGATGCTCGAAACTCGGGTTATTGTATGAGCTATCAGCATGAGCTACACTGTATAGTACCGGACTATCACATCAGAAGGCACAGAAGAAAATGCATTAGGTATAAAACACTTTCTTTGCAATTTTGTCACCGCTTCAGAGCTACAATAGATGCCCCAGTCCTTTGAAAGTTGCAGTGCACGATGTAATAAGGCCATTGGTAGCTACAACTTGTATGCCTCGGAATCTTATCAGTTCATCCGGACTTATGTCCCCCAAGAAATCGTTCGGGTCGGAGCTTTCGAATTGTATCACAAAACGTCAGCGTGTCGTAATCGAGTTCGTGTGTATCGGTGGCAAAATTGAGGACGTTTTGCGACCGATTGGATTCCCCGTGATGAGGTGCATCGAAATAGGTAACCATTTTATGCAAAAGTATCAACTTCGAAATTTGACCTTTTTTACCAGACCTTGACCTAACCTCCACCAGAAAGTAACCTGAACCGTCCCTCATGGTCGTCTATCTAAAACCATTGAGTTGGAAATGAAAAAAAAAATGGTCACAAAACATGCATCACACGGCCCTAGTTAAGTTTGGTTCATGTGTTGACTGTTGACCCTTGGTGACCTGACCTCTGTGACCTGACCTGGTATCAGTGACGTCTTTTAGCAACATCTGTACTAGGCAACCGACGCTTTGTCGATGATTTTTGATAAAATGCCTTTTAATCAATGTTATAGCGCATTTTCTAGAAGGCCCGTGAACGGTGAAACATTTTAACTTTGACCTGTGACGTCATCTGTGACCCTGTGGTCAATTAAATGATTTTTTTTTCAAGGCAACAGGGCTATCGAACGCCGTGTGAGTTTTGGGAATCCGTACAATAGTTTCGGAGATACGGGGGGGGGGGAATAGCCCCCACCAGTGTGAGGCTTAAGGTTATGTGATCCGAGGTCAACCTTTGACCTTGACCTTTCGAAGTCAACACATATGTATATATGCTACGAGGCGAAATTACGAGAGGACTACGATGCTGCTAATTGCTATTATGCAGTTTTTGCCGAGCTTTAGGTATTACTTCAAAAGTGATACGTGAAAAACTATCTCTAGAGACGCTATTTTGACTGAAATGCAATCAATTACGAGTACCTATACATCATTTTGTTGCTAATTCGTTGAGAAACACTGTCATGAAGGTTTCATGTCGCTATCTTTCATAGATTCGCCAATATTGGCTAAGTAATTTGGATAATTGCAGCTTTCCCCGAAATTTGACCTTTGACCTGACCTTGACCTTGAAACGCCGGGAGAGGGGTGTCGCCGATTCGATGGCTCCCCGAGAATGACGGCGCGTGATGATGTAAATTAAATGTGACCTCGATAACGATGTAAAATGTTTTTTGAATTCGATTCGTAACGGCTCAGTGAAACAATACATTTTGTTTTGATCGGCTAGATTCGATAATTTATAGTTCGTTATTTTATTCGTAAATAATCGAAACAATTCGCTTGATCTTTCGCAGATGTCGATTCGCGACATTAGTGGTCCTCCGGGCCGGATCTAGCCGAATTTAACGTACTTTTTGCATACTTAACGTAAGCTTAACTCAACATGAGTGACCGATTGAAAAGAATGCGGTCGAGAAAGGAGGCCAAGTTCTCCAGAATATGCTCCAGAGCAGAAGTGCTGATATCTTCCCAAGGAAGTATAGATAAGATACAGGACACAATAAAGGAGCTTGACGATGTGCTCGAAGAAATAGGAACTGCAAACGATGAATATGAAAACCAGATTGAAGAATCTGAAGAACAAGAACTTGCGCACAAGTATATGCAAGATATCGAAGAAAAACACAAATACATGACGGACCAGCTAAAGCTGCACTTGGAGACCCGCGCTAACGAGACTCGCGCAGGCGTGGCCTCTAACAGGTTAGTGTCAGTCGCTCGGTCACACGCCTCCACCACCTCTCGAGCCTCGGCTGCATCGAAGGAGGCACACATCAGTGCGCGCCTGCAGCAAATGCGTGTGCACCAGCTGGAACGCCGTCTCGAAGAAGAGCGGATATTGGAGCGACAACAGCGTGAGACGGAGCGACAACAGCGTGAGACGGAGCGACAGCAACGTGAGGCGGAGCGGGCGGCCCGGCTCGCTGAGGCTCGAGACGCAGCACAGCTTGCAGCGACAGAGGCAGAGCTTCGAAAAGCGGCAGAAAATGACCTTACGTGGGATCGTGTTGATGACTTCTGTGGTGAGACGGCATTGAATGAGGAGCGCTCTGCTCGGCAGCAGCTACCAGTGATCGGCGGCAGTATCACATTGGACGATGGGACGATGGATGAGGCAGAACGGCGCCGACCCGGCCGTGAAGACGCTGCCACTCGTCAGACGCAAGCGGAGCCGGATCGCTCAAGGGAGCGTGACTCAGGAGTTGGTTATCAGGCAGCGGCGGCACGTGACATCCCTCCCGTAAACCGACCCAGTGTGACGTCACAGGAAGCTGTGCTCCCGTCGCGCTCGTCTGCATTTCCCGCCGAATCTGTGCCTAAGCGGACTGCATCACAGACGTCGTGGATTTACGAAGTCGCTCGGGACGTCGGATCAGCTGATCGTGCTGCTGGTGGCAATCATCGGAGTGTGCCCCAGATTCAGCTGCCCAAGTTCAGTGGAAAAGCGATTGAATGGCCACAGTGGATTGGTCTTTTTAAAACAATGATACACGATCACAGGAGCCTGTCAAACTCGGAGAAGCTCGCGCATCGCCAGTCGTCAGTGACGGGCATCGCGAAGCAGGCGGTAGAAGGGATGCTCTTCGATGGCGACCTTTATCCAGCCGCGCTACAGACATTGGTGGAGAGATTCGGGAGAGAGGGAGACATCGTCAACGCGAATCTATCCTCCGTCTTCAGAATCCCTCCTATGAAGGAAATCGACTCGTCCGCGCTGGGAAATCTGTCGGCTGCCGTCCACTGCGCAGTGACAGTGCTGAAGAGCATGGATTTTGACGGGGACCTCAACAGCACGGAAAATCTCCGACGCGTCGTATTAAAACTTCCGGATGAACTGAAGCGTGACTGGGGACGGCGAATCATCGAGCTTGAACCCAGACGCGCAAATCTACAAGATTTCGACCGCTGGCTGATCCAGCAGGTTCGGATCATGGACTCAATCCCAGTACGGTCCTTCGAACCAAGAAGATCGCAACGACAGGGAGAAGCTCGGAGCTTCACACCTCGTGCTCCCTCAGGGCCTGCAGCCCTTACTACAGCCCCGAAAATCGAAGCGAAAAATGAGTCGTCAGAGACCGGCGGACATGAATCACAATGCAGCTGTGGAGCTCGCCACAAACTCGATTCGTGTCCCACCTTCCTCGCGAGAACTCCAGCGGAGCGCGCCCAGTTCGTCGGTGAGAGCGGACGTTGCTTCATGTGTCTGAAGCACGGACATCGCTCGCGTCAGTGCACCTCTGGAGAAAAGTGCGGTGAAGCTGGCTGTCAAGGAAGACACCATCGTGCTCTGCACGGCAGCAGCCGAGTTTTCCCACGCTCAGAGGTAGCAGGAGGTACATCGAGTCGCCGCACAGTCGCCTTTACTACGCCGCAGGAGGACGAGACAACGCTGCTTCAAATCGTGCCGGTCCGTGTTCATGGATCGGAGAGTTACGTCGATACCTTCGCCATCCTCGACTCTGGCGCTCAGGTTTCTCTGTGCACGGAAAAACTCGCCAGAAAACTGAATCTGAAGGGTGAAACCAGGCCACTGAGCCTCAACAATGTTGAAAACAGCGGGCAGCGGCGGATGGCGTTAAAAACCTCCTTAAAGCTGACCCCGCTCTCGCGAGACTCTGGCCCCGGTGCTGTAACTGCCAGTGAGGTCTGGACGGTGCCACATCTGAACGTTCCCTCGCCGCAGATCAGCTCTACTTCACGCGCCCAGTGGCAGCATCCGAATGGACTGGACATCAGCCTGGCCCGCCCGGACCAAGTAGAGGTGCTCCTTGGAGCGAACGTGCTGGAGGCCATACTCCAACGTGAGGTTCGAATCGGACAGCCTGGGCAGCCGATCGCCATAAAGTCTTATTTTGGCTGGGCGCTATGTGGCAAGATAAGCGGATTGATACCGCCCGCGGAGCAGCATGTGATGCACGTGCATCGCCGTACTTCTCGTGACGACGAGTTGGACAAAATGGTGCAGAACTGGTGGAACACCGACTCGTTCGGAACGGCACACTCAGAGACGAAGCCTACGTCTCACGAGGATCGACGTGCTGTGAAGATTCTAGAAGAATCGACCAAGCTGGTGGATGGCCATTTTGAATCCGCCCTTCTATGGAAATCTGACGACGTATCGATGCCAGACAATCGTCTCGGCGCCCTCCGACGATTGGAAAGAGCTGAACAGTCGCTGCAAAGAAACCCTGCAAAGGCTCAGAAGTACCAGGACATAATCGACAGCTACGTCTCGGCTGGTCACGCGCGGAAGTTGGAGGACAGTGAAGTCGCAGTAGCGAACCCCAGACGCTGGTTCTTACCGCATCACGCGGTTTCTAACCCCAACAAACCTGGCAAAATTCGCATGGTGTTCGACGCAGCGGCGGAGTTCAAGGGTACGTCGCTGAATAACGAACTGCTCACTGGTCCGGATCTGCTGCAGGAGCTCCCCGGCATCTTAATCCGATTCCGCGAGAAGCTCATCGCGATCGCTGGTGACATCGATCAGATGTTTCTGCAGGTGAAAATCCAGAAGCAAGATCGACCGGCTCTCAGTTTTCTGTGGAGAGATCTGGAGCGCGATAGGCCACCAGATACTTACGAGATGACAAGGGCAATCTTCGGCGCCAAATGTTCTCCAGCTATCGCCAGTCACGCCCTGCAGAAAGCCATGATGAATGACGTAGATGGCGTGCATCCCTGGACAGTAGATCGGCTGTCAAAACAGTTCTACATGGACGACTATATCGCCTCAGAAGAGTCGCCCGAGTCAGCCAAACGTCTTCTGCACACCGTCACTTCGCTGGCTGCCAGCGGAGGCTTTCAGCTCCGCAAATGGATGAGCAATTCTAGGGAAGTTCTCGCGTCGGTCCCAGCGGCGGACAGAGCGCATCCTGACGCGGACCTCTCGACACCGCTGCATCCTGGGCGTGTCCTCGGTCTACTCTGGGACACTGAAAGAGACACAGTCAGTGTTCAACCGCCAGAGAAGCAGACGATCTCGACAACGAAGCGGAGTGTGCTATCATCCATAGCATCGACATTCGATCCGCTGGGTTTAGTCGCACCTTTCACTCTACAGGCAAAACTTCTGATGCAAGACCTGTGGAGAAAACAGCTCCCTTGGGACGCGACACTGACCGATGACGACCTATATCGCTGGCGATATTGGCAGCAGAGCGCCACTCTGCTCTCTGGCCTGAAGATCCCTCGTTGCTATACGGCAGCAGCTGTCGCAGATGTCATTCGCCGAGAGCTGCATATCTTTTGCGATGCATCGGAGGCCGCCTTTGGAGCCGCTGGCTATCTGCGGCAAGTTGCTTCGACTGGCGCTGTCAGTTGTGCTCTGGTAATGAGTCGCACTCGGGTCGCTCCGCTGAGAAAACTGACAGTCGTTCGGTTAGAGCTGCAGGGAGCGGTCCTCGCTACGAGACTGGCCAAGAGCATTGAAACGGCCCTGTCCGTGCCAGTCGACGAGACCTATTTCTGGACAGACAGCCAGGTAATACTGGGCTACATCAACAATGACAGTCGCCGTTTTCAAACCTTCGTAGCGAACAGAGTCGCGGAGATCAGAGACAGCACGATCCCCAGCCAGTGGCGCCATGTTCCGGGCTCATTAAACCCGGCGGATGACTGCTCGAGAGGCCTGCCGATGTCGGAGCTCACCATTGACAGCCGCTGGTTGCAAGGCCCGGACTTCTTGAAGAAGCCAGAAGGAAACTGGCCTGCTGCTCCCCTCGTGCAGGTTTCTGACGAAACCGACCCAGAAGTGAAGACGGTGGCGGCTCTGAGTAAAACGGACTCTCCAGGGCCCCTGGTCGATCCAGCTCGCTACTCCTCCTGGATCAGATACAAGCGTGTCACTGCGTGGGTGGTTCGATTCACCGGTAACTTCATCGCAAAACACGGCACGCGTCATCACAGCTTGTTACGGAGTGGGCCACTGACCGCTGAAGAGCTGATCGACGCTGAAACTCGGATCGTTCTGAGGTCCCAACAGGAGGCCTTTCCTGAGGAGCTGGCAGCTCTGTCTCGTAGCAAGCCGCTCCCTACCGCCAGCTCACTCGTGGAGCTGACTCCAGCCATCGACAGAGATGGGCTCATCCGCGTGGGAGGAAGATTAGAGAAGAGCCGCCTGTCGTCGTCTTCGAAGCACCCCGTCATCCTGCCGAGAAATCACGACGTTACTCGGCTCATCGTAACGTCTGAGCATCGTAAAGCGTTCCATGCAGGGACGGAGCACACTCTGAATGAGCTAAGGCAGTTCTACTGGATTCCGAAGGCGAGGTCAGCTGTCAAATCATACCTACATTCCTGTGCGGTCTGTAAGAGACGGCGAGCCAAACCCCAGCCTCCGCTCATGGCCGATTTGCCGGAGGCAAGATTCGACAGCAGGCACGCCTTCAGCTCCATCGGGCTGGATTTCTTCGGGCCTGTCCACGTGAGAGTGCGTCGAAGTTCTGAGCGAAGGTTTATCCTTCTCGTGACCTGCCTGTCTACACGGGCGGTACATCTAGAGGTGACATCCTCTCTCGACACGGATAGCTTTCTGATGGCTCTCCGACGATTCATGGCTCGCCGTGGTCGTCCTTCCCAGATCCACTGCGACAACTGGAAGAGCTTCAAGAGGGGTGAACGGGAGCTTCGTGAATCACTGCAGAAGTGGAACGAGATGCAGATCAGCGACTCCGACTCAGCAGAACATCAGGTGGCGCTACAACCCACCTGGCGGACCGCACATGGGCGGCTGCTGGGAGCGACTGGTGGCCTCGGCAAAAAGGGCCCTGCGGGTTGTCATCGGCGAACGGCTTGTGACGGATGAGGTGCTGGCTACGGTTCTGGCCGAAGTGGAGCACATGCTGAACAACCGTCCACTGACCTACGTCAGTTCAACCGCTGGAGACCCGCAGGCTTTGACGCCAAATCACCTTCTCCTCGGTCGAGAGTTCCCTAACCTGCCTCCAGGGGCGTTCTCAGAAGAGGACCTGACAACCAGGCGACGCTGGAGACATGCTCAGCAGATAGCCGAGCACTTCTGGAGACGCTGGTCCAAGGAGTATGTCCCGACACTGATGAAGAGGGAAAAGTGGACGAGAGACACCCGGCAGCTCCAGGTGGACGATGTAGTTATCGTGGCTGACAACAACGCCCCTCGCGGTCGGTGGCCGATTGCTCGGGTGACGAAGGTTTACCCCGGCTCTGACGGGCGAGTGCGGTCAGTGGAGCTGAAGACGCGAACTGGCACGTACGTCAGACCGGTGGTGAAGATATGCCCTCTGGAGAAGGCAGCCTAATGCACAAGCATGATACCACATTCGCTGAAGGTGGCAGATATCGACGAATATCGATTGGATTGGACGGAATGTGTGTGTTTTCCCTTATGTGTAATGACCTATATTGGTCATGGGGTGTTTTACAGCCGCGCGTGCTCGTCTCGAGGGGGAAGGATGTCGCCAATTCGATGGCTCCCCGAGAATGACGGCGCGTGATGATGTAAATTAAATGTGACCTCGATAACGATGTAAAATGTTTTTTGAATTCGATTCGTAACGGCTCAGTGAAACAATACATTTTGTTTTGATCGGCTAGATTCGATAATTTATAGTTCGTTATTTTATTCGTAAATAATCGAAACAATTCGCTTGATCTTTCGCAGATGTCGATTCGCGACAAGGGGTATGAAAAATACCTTGCCAAGGCGAGGGTTTTGACATAGCAGTCTAACTAATATTTAGTCTCACGTCACTTAGGGTCTATGTCTCCATTAAATTTGTAGGTATTACTTGTTATTTTCATTATTTATGCAGTATCGACTGCCCAGGTCAGGTCAAATACCTATTGTCAAAATATACCTGCTCGCTGTTCGTAATACCACTCACACAAACTGACTTCTTTCAAAGTTGTCAGTTTCTCACAAGCTCTTCCCGGCGTACTCCCGATCAAGAGTGAGAGGCGCGCGATAGGAGACGCATGGCTGGGCGCCGCCCATGGATAGATCGTGGGATGAGTCTCCGACCCGTCTGGTCACGGCGAAACTTAGCAGGGAGGGTTCAGAGCACCTCGACGGCGGCCGCACGCCAGCGGAGCGCCGTAACTAATGGGTGTGACACTGTGTCAACAAACGCCGCTGAGTGACGAGCCGAGGGGGCCGTCGAAACGCGCGGGCCATACAGTCAGAGACATCTCTCGGCGATTTTATGAACTAGCTGTGCAATGACTTTCAAATGAATAGAACTGCATAGTGATACATGCAACGATGATTCACTTTACAGGATTGTGTAGAGAATCGATGTCTTTATGATTCCTAGCAGCCACATTTTTGAAATTGTTGTCATGGCTTTCATGCAATGCACTGCAAGATGAAAATTGTATCATGCAAAACATAGCACAAAATTTGAAAAAAGGCTTGCTAGGAAATGTTTTCCTTGACTGCTTCAGTCCAAAACTGCAAACATCACAGTCGTACGACAATCCGTTATTGAGTTCTATTCGTTTGAAATTTTGATTTTGCAATATGTTTGTCTCAATTGCTCAGTATATGTGGATTGCAGAACAACGGTAACCACTCTGTGATGACAAAGTTAACGTCCTTCATAACATATCAAAAAACGAAGGCAATCGAAGCAACGATGCTCTAGATATTTACGAAAAACGTTTCTCATAGCGTTACGCGTGAAACGCACCCTTAAGCTCACCCGGCGACGCTGACGGAGCTGTCGGCCGCCGGTGCCGACGGGGTCCCTCTGCTAACAGTCAGGCAGTGTTACCCTGCGGAAGGTCCGCTGCTGCTGCGCAGAGTGAACGCATTACTGGTCTCCGGTGTCTTTTCCTCGGCTTGTAAAACGACGTGCATTGTGCCGATTTTTAAATATACATAGTGACCGCACATTGCCAAGCAATTTTAGACCCATATCTTTACTGAGCGTCTTGACCAAAGTAACCGAAAATATTGTACGTATGTATAGTCTGTCTTGAAAGTACCGCGCAACAGTGCGGGGGATCCATCAAGCCTGACCGTCACCGAAGCAATCGACATCCTCTTCCATTCCCCAGGTCAATTGGTTCGGTAAATTTCAAATTATAGCAGGCTCTTCCTCGGTCAGCTTTGATGGATCCACCGTTACTTTGCGCGGTAGGTACTTTTAAGACAGACTGTAAACTCGATTTAGGACGCTCTGATCGACGTCACCTGGGTGCCAGACAACACCGACCAGGGCCTGCTGCCGTCGATAACGGCAGTGGATTTGAGCAAAGCGTTTGACAGCGTCGATTACGGCGCCCTCATC
Source organism: Amphibalanus amphitrite (assembly GCF_019059575.1). NCBI lineage: Eukaryota > Metazoa > Arthropoda > Thecostraca > Balanomorpha > Balanidae > Amphibalanus > Amphibalanus amphitrite. The sequence continues at coordinate 185,657 of NW_024881924.1, forward strand.
GAGAAGCTGGCCTGGTGTGGCATGCCTTCCCACTGGTTTGAAACTTATCTCACTGACAGGAGACAGATTATTTTATTCCTTATGGTAAAATAATTTCTTGCGCGAACGACAGGGCCCATCCTTCCGAAAACGGCATCACTGACCTCAGAGATTGAGTCGAGTGCTCTATTTCCGCACTAGAAAAGTGGTTTCCACGAAACTCTCTGAAAATGAACGAGACTAAAACGAGCTTCATGATCATGAGGACAAAACAATCAATACTGAATCACTCGTCTGACGAATTGAAAAGACCCGAAGCTGACGCATAGTTGGACTAAGCCGATAAAATGTTCTTTCGGTAGGGGGGGGGGGCGCTGTGTGTCATCGATGCCCTGTAGGACGCGGTGAACCGCATGTATGGCTACTTCTACGCTCACATTAGTGAAAAGTGACTTCACATCAAACGAGACCATCCTCTTCCCTCTCACATCTGCGTCTTTTAGCCGGTCGAGAAGGTCAGCGGAATTCTTCAGGTGTGAGCAGCTGATGCTCCCCAACGCGGCTGATAGTTTGGAGAGACATTTTGCGAGGCGGTGTGGGGCACTGTCCACCCCCGAAGTGATGGGGCGCGTGGGGCCGCCTTCTTTGTGAAGCTTTGGCAGACCCTTCATCTGTGCTGATCTTGGTTTCTCTTCCAAAAGGTACTGTAAACGCTTGCCCCTTTCTGATCGCCTTAGAAGTTTTCCGGCTTCTTTGTTAAGCTTTTCGCACGCTTTCTTACAAGAGCCGGAAGGAACTTCCTCGTAGACGGTGGCATCTGATAGGAATTCGTTCATTTTTTCGTCATATCAGTGGGGGAAACTGTGGTCAAATCTTCTATTTTTGGAAGCCTTCCATTTTTGGAAGGACCTTCCATAAATGGGTATGCATTTTCCAAAAATGGAAGGCTTCCAAAATTGGAAGGTCTAATCTCAGTGTTCCCAACTGTGATTCACATTCTTTGATTTAAGTTACGGCCTTTTTAAATGTGTAACATTAATAGTTGATTTTGCCATTTATGATCATTGATATAAGGAGAAGCAGCAGTGCTAGTGTTGGTAATACAGGCATGCTATGTCAATGTACATAGTGATATAATAGCATGGTGTCCTGGCGCACTGCTCTCTTTTTCTACTTCTAGAGGACACATAGAAATTCAGAAGAGAAAACAGCTGGTCAATAACCAACCAGGAGGAACACAGCTATAGCCCTGACAAAAAATGGTTTAAATTAAACTTACTATTCCTCATATAAATTGAAGATTCATGCTCCTTCGATAGAAAGTAACACGAAAAACGGCGCAGCAACGCCTATTTAATTCGTCCCATATTCCGGAAAAAAACATTGAAAAATGACGAGACCTCCACCCAAATGTTTGGCAAAAGCCTTAAAAAATTGAAATCAACCACACAATATGCTAATAAATGCAGAAAACGGCAACAAATACAAGTTTTACTCGCCACTACACTCCCGAAACCGCCGCAATCTGTCCAGACAATTCCGCACTGTAAATAAAGTCGGCGGTATCGAACAAGCATGGCCCGTCACTAAAGTACTTTTAAGGATATTTACTTTTCGTTTTTGATGCTTTTTGCTTACAAAATGTTTGATAAAGTCTTATAAAACCATCGTTTGTCGGTAAATTTTTGTCAATTTTCCACGACTCATTACTTTGAAAAATTACCTAAAATACATCCACGCTAGGATTTAGGCATCCACGCTAGATTATGGACACTTCACTATGGCGAATAGAAAGCGACCAGGGGCGATAGTCGCATTTGCCTCATGTTCGGCGGAAATCGGTAAGTTCCAACATATGCGCAACATTTTCTATATTTGGGTACGATGACGTCGTCAGCGTACCCATTTTTGGAAGGTGCGTACCCATATATAGAAAATCCTTCCAAAAATGGAAGGCTTTCTAAAAATGGAAGATTTGACCACAGTTTCCCCGACTGATATGTTGAACGGTCGAGGATGACAACACCTCCATCCTTGTCACTTGAGCTAGTGACGATGTTGTCGTCTTTAGCGAGCTCTTTCGGGCTAAGCATGTAGCGTCTGGGAATCGAGAGATGAGAAGAGGAAGCCATCGTCTTCAGACATGTGAAAAAAACCCTTGTTTGAAGCCTTTGCCCACCTCCGAGTCAGTAGACTTGATGTTACTCATTATGAAGTCTAGCTAGCTTTTACTGTTCTTGCCAGTGCCAAATTTGAGTCCCAGTGACAGCGCTTCAGTTTCTTCTTGACTGGGTGGCCGACTAGACAAGTTGGTGATCAGGCGAGCATCTCCAGCATGTTTCCAAGAGCTTGATGCGCAGAGCCGGGACAGTTTATCTAGTAACAGTTAGAGGTGCCTTTTCGCCTTGCGTTTTAATTGTTCCTCGAGGTGAGCTGGAAATAAGACGAGAGTATTATCTACGCGAGAAATATTTTAGAACTGAGAACCAAGCATTATTTTTGAAAGACTGCATAGAAGAGCAAGTTCTCCCTCGTTCTGCACCTCGTCAACTGTACTCGAAACAGCACCCGTTCAAAGGCTGCAAGAGCTTATCTAGAGGATGGTGTGGAAACTCCGAAACTTTAAGCAACAGAGCAGCCATTTTAAGAAGTCGTTTCCGGCAGCCCTTTCCAGCACACCTCGAGGAACAATTAAAGCGCAAGGCGAAAAGGCACCTATAACTGTTACTGGGCAAACTGTCCCGGCTCTGCGCATCAAGCTCTTGAAAACATGCTGGAGATGCTCGCCTGATCACCAACTTGTCTAGTCGGCCACTCAGTCAAGTAGAAACTGAAGCGCTGTCACTGGGACTCAAATTTGACACTGACAAGAACAGTAAAAGCTACCTAGCCGTCATGATGAGAAACATCAAGTCTACTGACTCGGAGGTGGACAAAGGCTTCAAACAAGGATTTGTCACATGTCTGAAGACGATGGCTTCCTCTTCTCATCTCTCGATTCCCAGACGCTATATGCTTAGCCTGAAAGACCTCGCTAAAGACGACAACATCGTCATTAGCTCAAGTGACAAGGGTGGAGGTGTTGTCATCCTGGACCGTTCAACATATGACGAAAAAATGAACGAACTCCTATCAGATCCCAGATGCCATCGTCTACGAGGACGTTCCTTCCGACTCTTGTAAGAAAGAGTCCGAAAAGTTTAACAAAGAAGCCAGAAAACGTCTAAGGCGATCAGAAAGGGGCAAGCGTTTACAGTACCTTTTGGAAGAGAAACCCAAGATCAGCACAGACGATGGGTCTGCCAAAGCTTCACAAAGAAGGCATCCCCATGCGCCCCATCACCTCGGGGGTGGACAGTGCCCCACACCGCCTCGCAAAATGTCTCACCAAACTATCAGCCGCGTTGGGGAGCATCAACTGCTCACACCTGAAGAGTTCCGCTGACCTTCTCGACCGGCTAAAAGACGCAGATGTGAGAGGGAAGAGGATGGTCTCGTTTGATGTGAAGTCACTTTTCACTAATGTGAGCGTAGAAGTAGCCATGCGTGCGGTTCGCCGCGTCCTACAGGGCATCGATGACACACAGCGCCCCCCTACCGAAAAAACATTTTATCGGCTTAGTCCAACTATGCGTCAGCTTCGGGTCTTTTCAATTCGTCAGCAGAGAATTCGTCCAAAAATCAGGCTTGGCTATGGGCAACCCGCTCAGCGCCGTACTAGCCCCACTTTACATGGAGATGCTAGAAGAAGATCACTTAGTAGACCAACACCAATGGTTTAGAGATACTGCCTTGTGAAGGCACAATGTGTTATAGAAGGAACAAACTTCTTCAACACCAGGCACTTGTAAAACTTGGGACCAAGGCAGAACATGGTTTCTAAGCCTGACTGCCCCAGACTTGGCTACATAACTATGTCAGCTCAAGCCTCAAAACTAATGTTAAGGTGATTATTTGAATTGGACACATGTGTTATTCACTTGAAAAAGTGAATAACACGAAACGTTGGGTGGTTTTGGTGTTTTTATCTTACATCATATACGAATTAATGTTAAGGTGCAAGACGTTACCTTTAAGCACTATACCTAATGAACAGCATCAGCACATAACCAGCAGACACACCATCCCAACCTCTCCCATGCTTTACCCATTTGAGATTTGCGGCTGGCGCATCTCTATCTTCATGCTTCCTGTCTGTCCTTTTCCCCATTGAAGGGTCTGGTGAGGAAGCCTATCAGCACCACTTAGCAGGTGAGCCATAAATACATCCCAATACCTTAACAGACACATATTGAATATTTGCTCTTTTGTCAGTATAGCATGATGGAATAATATCAGAAGTCAGTTTGTAAGCAGCTGAACACCAAGGCCTCACATATTATTCACTGTTTGCGTGCCCAAGAAACTTCATACTTCAAGCAAGCATGTTGGTAGGTACCTACTTGCATGCATGCAAATGTTTTTCCATGAAGTAGGTAGGTATGTACCTATACGAGTAGGTAGAATATGGTAAAAAAGGATTGGATCCTCATAGAACCCTATCTCATATCTGGCATCTTTGTGGGATGCTAGGCTTCGGATTACTATTACCACAAGCTTGAGTAAAGAGTGTCAGGGCAGTCAACAGTTGAAATAACCTACCCAACATAGGTGGCGGAACGGGGGGCAACGGGGAACCATCACGAATGTAATGTTATTTATGATCATAGATGATGTCTTCATACATTTAGGCCAGGTCGGGTCAGGACAGGTCAGGTCAACCAGTAAGGGTTTTGCCGAGTATTTGTAGTAGGTGGCAACCGCCTCTGACAGCTTCGTAACATGTTACGAACTGAAGGCACCAAAGCTACATATTAAATGTTCAAATGGCTGCTAGGTTCGAATTCAGCTCCAAAAACTAGCCTAGAAACATGTAAAACTCAAAAAAGTGAACCAGGGTCATCAAAGGTCATTGACCTTACCTGACCTTTTGGTAACCTTGACGCCCACCCTGATACATGGGAGCAACATAATATACCATGTTTGAACACTTTAAACCACGAAAAGACTGCAAACCCGCGGCTAATGCGAGCAGACATGCGTTGAATCGCGATTCCGGCCAAACATGGCCTCGAAAGAAGGTCACAGGTCAAAGATCATTAAGGTCAGGGTCATGAAATTTTCAGGTTAGCTGTGAAATTAATTATCACGAGGGTACTGAAAGTTTCGTTGCGATCGGCCGCTATTTACGCGAATTACTCGGGAAAAACCGAGGGTTCCGTTCGAAGATTCAGGCCCTTTCGCGCTAGAATGGCATATCCGCCCACTGTGCGCCGGCTGACGGACCCGCTCTGGCCGCAGATGATGGAGCTGCTGATCCAGCGCCGGCTGCGACGTCCCTCCGAAAACCTGGAGCTGTCGCTGGAGGACCTGACGCGTCGGATTGGCGAGTGGCCGGCCGGCGGCGGCGTCGAGCGGCGCGCCGCCTCGGCGCCGCCGCCGCCGCCGCCGCTCGGCGCCCTGGCAGAGGACACCGACCACGAGTCGGAGCTCTCTGAGGGGCCCACGTTCCGCGCCACACCGCCGCCCGGCCCCGAGGGCGTCCAGCCACCGGGCAAACCGGAGCAGACGGCCGGCCAGCATCAGCAGGCCCCGGTCGGCGGCCAGGAGCAGCAGGCGGCGGGGACCGTTAGTGGGGACGACAGCGAGCCGTGCCCGGCGGTGGAGAGTGGTCGATCCAGCCAATGTTCTCATCAGGAAACGCGCTGTTAGTCCAGACTTCTGGGACGGCCCGACCGTCCCGGCGCCGCCCGATTCCCGTCCCGCGGAGCATTCAGCGCTCGAAAGCCATACCCGCTTCGGGTCATTACTGACATTAAGCGATTTGGGGTAATATTATGCGGTACGTCATATTCGAAGTCTTTGTTTCAGTTCGGTACTTACTTAACCCGCGCCGGGCTGGGGGCGGAAGTCGCGGAGGGCTTGGGGTAATAATATGCGGAACTCGGCTCCTGGGCCACGTAGCGACACGCGGTAAGCGGCAATCGAAAGAACGTCCAAAATAAGGACGAAAACATTTCAGTCATTTTTTGGCTCAGGTCAAAGGTCAGGTCACCAGTGACCAGAGGTCACCAAAGGTAAAATGTTGGCTATTTTAACATTTTGGAAACTGCCAACAGCTAACTCGGGAACCGATAGAGCTACGGCGCCGCGGAAAAGCGCATTCGATAGCTCTCTTAGCGCTCTTTCGCTAGCATGTCCTCAGATTTGACCTCAGGTCAACTGTGACCTCTGAAGCCCTGTATGCTCGGTTGACTCGCCAACACAGCTGCTGTTCCGCTCAGTCTGTATTTAGCGGCTTCCTGAGAAAACAAAAACACAATAAGCAGGGCACATAACTTCTAAACACATGTGTAGGCAATACAATCGCCGGCAGTACATATCTAACGGGGGAGGGGGCGACGAATCGTGAGGCCCAACAGAAAACTATTTACGAGTGCTCATTGGCATCACAAACAACTCGGACAAACGAAAACAATACATCCATCAATGAACATTTGTAACAAATAATTGTAAACAATAGGTCAGCGGCTATCGCCGCCGATCATAGCTGCGGCAGATTTGACGCAGTCCCACACGCAGCAATCCGACTGCCATCTAGCGACTGAGACAGACAACATGTCTAGATGTCGCCACCGAACGCTCAACAACGAGTTTAATGGCATAAAAGGCACCTTAATATAACGAAGATATTACCCACAGGTTTACCCATTATGTAACTATAAAGTACAAATTAACTTCGAACTCACCAACGAGTACCACTTCCTGGCTTGAGAGGTCCTGACCACCTTCGACGTAACGGGGCAGCCACCCGCGCAGAACGGCCTCCCAGACAACAGAGGCGGACCCGGCGATCCAGTCTTGGGCTCTTGCGACACTACAACCTGCTCCGGCGCCTCGAAGGCGCTGCAATTCAGCACGACCAACAACAACGAAGTGCGCCCACTGCAGACCCAGACTCCAGCGCTGCAGCGGGAGCCCGCACCGCCGAGACGCGCCGGCAGCTCTGACCCAACTCCGGCCCAGCTCCGCCCCGGGCCAGACCGTCAGGAGCGAGCTCAGGGGCGAACTTGAAAGCGGCCAGCTGCACCCTCTCGTCCACAGCACCACCCCTTCACGGACCAGACAGGCGAGACCGCCTCTGCCGGGGCCACGAGCCGGCGCCACTCAGCCAACGCGGGCGGTCTCCCAGCAGACGCCAGGGGCGTGTATATAATTCCAGCGAGCGGAGGGGGCAGCTATCGGGACTAAACTAAATTACCATAACCACCACCCGCTGCGGTCACACCCTCCCCTTTGAACCTTTCCAGGTTCAAGAACGATAGCTGCAGCGATGAACCGATTGTAGCAGCACTTAAACTTAACTTATAACTAACTTAACTATCTGAACATACTTGTTCTCAGTTGCATTTACTCAGATGCTTCAACAAGGAGAATGAGCTTTGATATGGGACGTTTAATCAGCTTGCCTCTCGACATGACCTCTGCGCTTCGAGTGAGTCCATCCCCACTGAGCTTGGGTTGAATGACTCTTCCCAGGGGCCAACAGTTCCGTGGCGCGGCTTCATCTACAATCAGTACGACGTCGTTCTTGTTCAGGTTTCTTCTCTGACTTCTGTTACTCTTTCTTGCCTGTAGGAGAGCCGAGTACTCCTTTCTCCAGCGACTCCAAAATACATCGGCCATGTATTGCGCCTGTCTCCAACGCTTTCTTCCGTACAGGTCGTCCGTTTTGGATACAATAGCTGGGACAGTCGGACAATAGTTGAGTAGTAGCAGGTGATTCGGCGTCAGGGGCTCAGGATCCCGACAATCCGGCGATACCGTGGTGAGGGGACGACCATTCATGACGGCTTCAACCTCACAGAGGAATGTCTGCAACGATTCTTCTGTCAAACATTGCTGCGTGAGCAAGGCACCCAGGATTTTCCGTACAGTGCGGATCTCCCTTTCCCATACACCACCGAAATGGGAGGCGTGTGGTGGGTTGAACGTCCAAGAAATATTCTTCAAGATCATTGCCTTATCGATCTGCGGGGCATCTTGCATCAAGTTCTCCATCTCAGCCTTCAGCTCCCTGTCCGCCCCAGTGAAGTTGGTTCCCCTATCTGATCGCAGATTTCTGACTTGTCCACGTCTGGCAACGAACCTACGAAGAGCACAAATAAAGGAGTCGGTGGACAGGGAGTCGGCGACCTCCAAGTGCACTGCTCTAGATGTCAAACAAGAGAAGATGACCCCGTACTTTTTCACATGACCTCGCCCTCGCCTGACCTGAAACGGCCCAAAGTAATCAACGCCAGTGGAATGAAATGGTGCCTGCTCCGGGTTCACCCTGTCGAGGGGCAAGTCTGCCATCTTCTGACCGGCCGGCTGAGCTTGCCTTCGTCGGCAGCTGTAACAACTTCTCAGTACGCGTCTTACAGCTGAATTTCCCTTTAGAATCCAGCATTTGTCTCTCAGATTTGCTAACGTGTGTTCTCTGCCTTCATGTCCAGCTTCTTCGTGCTCACTCTGGATCATCAGATCAACCACATGGTGGGAGTTTGGCAGGATAACCGGACTCGCCAGCTGGCTGTATCCCTTTACAGGCTGCCCATTTCTGAGATCCCGGAGCTCTTCTGGAAACGATACATTCTGAATCCTTCGCACAACGGCAAGGCTTGCTGCCTCCAACTCATCCCGGCTCAGGGGCGTACAGGAGGTGACTGAGGTAGTAGAAGACCGGACTGCAGGCTGGCTGTCTCCCTGCTCTGATCTCGTCCTTAATCTCAGCTGAAGTCTCTGTCTTACTCGTAGAATCCATGCCACGGCTCGTCTCAACTTGTATAGGCTTGAGAAGTGGTCAAGCAGCATGTCCACAGGGTCACGTTCTGACGTAACTTGCGTGCTTCTGATGGACACAACATGCTTTACCTCTGGGTCTGATTCTTCAGTCGTTCCTTCTAGCCCGGGAGGCGGTCGTGGCCACTTGTCAGTTTCCTCCCACAGAAATTCGGGCCCCCTGAACCAACGCCGATTGCCTATGAAGGCCGCCGCCGACTGTCCTCTGGAAGCTTCATCTGCCGGGTTCCTAGCAGATTCGACATACCTCCACTGCTCAGGGGACGACGCTCCTCTGATCACCTGAAGCCGGTTAGCGACAAACACGTGGAAACGAGTGTGTTCGTTCCGGATGTAGCGGATGACAGTAGTACTGTCGGTCCAGAAGTACACAGCATCTATCTGGATCTGGAGAGCTCGTCTTAGCAGTACATCTGTGCGCACCGCTAGCGTGGCGGCGGTTAGTTCCAGTCTGGGGACGGTCATGCCCTTCAAGGGAGCTAGGCGAGACTTCCCGAACAGGAACGCACTGTGCACCTTCCCTTCCATATTGGTGAACCGCAGGTACGACGCTATTCCATACCCTTCACTGCTTGCGTCAGCAAAGTGGTGAAGCTGACACTCCTTGATCGGTCCGAACCCAACCGGCTTGACACACCTCGGAACCCAGACATCCGAGATGAGGGAGGTTCCTGTCAACCATTCTTGCCACTTCACGATCAGGTCCTCTGGTGCGGGTTCGTCCCATCGATACTGCCTCCTGGCGAGCTCCTGCAGAATTCTCCTCCCGCTTAGGACGAACGGGGCCACCATCCCCAATGGATCATATACAGAACCGATCACGGATAACATGCCTCTACGCGTGGGCGACTTCTCGGCTATCTTCACTGTAAACCCGATAGTGTCGGATTCCATATGCCACTGTATTCCCAGGGCCCTTTCTGAAGGCAAGTCTTCATCAAAGTCTAGATCCCTGACTTTCTTGCCCCTGTCTTCGGGAGGGATTGATTCTAGAACATCTCTGTTGTTACTCACAAACTTAGCCATGCGGAAGCCACCCCTTTCACACAGTTCCCGCACATCCTTCACCAGTCTGACGGCCTGGTTCACGTCTGCCACGGACTTCACGAGGTCATCTACATACATATTACTAGCGACTGCCTGAGCAGCCTCAAGTGATGTTTCCTCACCGAAGTCCGCTGCAGTTCGTAGCAGTGCGTAACTCGCGCAGCTTGGGCTCGACTTCAACCCAAAGGGATGCACCTTCATCCGCCAGGTCTCCACCACTTCTGCAGGGTCGCCCCCTTTCCACCAGAGGTATCGGAGCAAGTCACGCTGACCGACTGGCACATGAACCTGGTGAAACATGGCATTTATATCGCCCATGAAGGCCACCTCTTCCTGACGAAAACGAACGAGAACGTCAATAAGCGGTGTGCAAAGCGACGGACCCTGATAAACCTTGTCATTCAGCGAGACGCCTCTGAACGAGCTTGAGCAGTCGAAAACCACACGAAGCTTTTCTTTCTTTCCAAACACCCCGTGATGAGGTAGGTAATTCACCAGTCCGTCAGCTCTGTCCAGTTCTTCTTCAGGCACCTTTTCTGCATAGTCCTTCCTTGCCATGTCCTCAATCACTTCACGATACTGATCAGCGAAGCCTTCGTTTTGAAACCTTTTTTTGAGTCCCTGTAGCCTCCTCAAGCATGCTTCCCGGTTGTCCGGCAAGACTGTGTCACCACTCTTTAGAGGTATAGGTATCTCGTAGTGTCCATTGTCCATCCTAGCTTCCTTCTCAACCTTCTCCATCCATCTGTGGTCCTCCACGGACCATCCCCGTTCTTCAGATGCGGGGTTCGCTTCTGACTGGGGTCCTTGAACCTCAACCTTGATTCGGTTCGCTGTAGCCCTGATTTCCGTCCATTTGTGATGACGTACCGGACCGTTCACCACCCAACCAAGTCGCGTCCTGACGGCATACGGACCGTTATCTCTGCTGTGAATGAAGTCGATCGGTTCGAGCGCTTCTGGTACATTCACTCCCACCAATATTCCAATGTCTGCGTCGATCATGTCCGGGACGACTGCTTGAAGATGCGGCCACCTTTGGAGGTCTTCAGCTGAGCAGATCTCCTCTCGGGACGCCGGGATCTTATCCATAGCGAACACTGTCGGGAGCATGATCTGCTCGTTTTCACTCAGGTCTGATATCCTGAGACCCTGCACGGCTGAGGCCCATACAACTAGCGGGTCCTTAGACATGGTGGAGACCGACAACTTAGTCTTGTTCGTGGCATTAACATTTAGCTTGCGGAGGAGGTCATACGTACAGAATGTCGAGCTACTACCCGTGTCCATAAACATGTATGTCTCCACTTGAGGACCATCACCGTATTGAACCTTCACGGGGATCATTGGCATCTTCATAGAACGATCACTGGATGAGATCGCATTGACTGATACGGCCGGTTGAGTTGGTTCCGTCTTCATCTGAGCCTCCTGACGACCGTGCTGCTGATCCTCCGCTCCTACGGCTCTGAACACATGCAGCACCGATGGGTGCCTCCCACTGCACACAGAACAGGTCAGGCGACGCGGACAGAAACGGGAGAAATGGCCAGACTTGAGGCACCCAAAACAGAGACGATTTCCACGCACGAATTCCTGTCTAGCGGCAAGAGGGTGGTTAGAGAAGGCCTGGCATCTATCTAGAGCGTGCTCCTCACTGCAGAAAGGGCAAACCTCCTTCTCCTCTGGGGACGTCCTGCTGCATTTGACACGCTGTACGTCACTTCGTCTTGCTGTCTTCTTGAGTACGTGTCGAATTCTGCATGTGATGCAACTCTGGCCTCGGTTTCCAGGAACTCAACGAAGTCCGAGAATGCGATCTTCTTCCCTCGCTCACTGACCTCATCCGCCTCTCTTCTCCATCTGTCCTGAAGGTGGAACGGCAGCTTCTCCACCAGCATACGAAGGGTTTTGTGATGGTCCAATTCACTTCGATCCCTCAGTGCTCTGACTGCATTGAAACAGCTTCGAGCATACAGAGCCATTTCGTCAAGTCCTTCCACATCATCAGCGCTGATAGTCGGCCAGTCCAGCAGCTTCTCAGTGTATGCTGTAGCCACCTTTGAAGGGTCGCCGTACCGCTTCTTTAGCAGCCTTCTGGCCTCTACATATCCTTCTTCGGCTTCCATGTGGAAACAGGCTTGGACTATCTGTCTTGGCCGACCGGAGGTAAATTGCTCCAGGAAGTGAAGTTTCTCCTCGCTGTCCAACGACCTGTTGCCTATTTTTGAATCGAAGGCTCTGATGAAGGAATGGTATTTTGTGATGTCACCGCTAAACTTGGGAATTTCCGATCTTGGAAGCAGATTCCTTCTGCTACTCTCCAACATTGCCTCCGCCATGTTCAACTGACTGCTGTTGAATGCTGTTGACTGCTGTTGCTCTCGTGGATCTGCGAGTCTTTCTGCAGCAACAGGAGGAGCATGCAGCTGGGCTTGAATGCTACTCTGGTGATGTTCCTGGGATGCTTCAAAGTCCTTCAACACGTCTTCTCTGGCCTGGGATTCGGCCAGCTCCATCATCAATTCCATCTCTTCCTTCTTGCGTTGCACCCTTAAGACTTCTTCTTCCAACTGATGCTTTTGTTGCATTATCTTCATTTTAGCTTGTAGGCCGGCCCGTCTGGCAGATTCCAGTGCCCTTGCTGAGGCTGTAGACATCTGTGATTGACCACTTTTTACAGATCCACATCTCTGCCCAGACGGAGGTACGCCGTGCTTGATGCTTGATGCACAGGCACCCATTGGTAGGTCCTCTTCTTCATCTGGACGAACTTCTTCCTCGGTTTCTTGCTGCAGCTCCTGCTTGTCTTGAAGACTGCCTTTCTCTTCATGTTGCCCTTCCAGTTTGTCCCTTTCTTCACCTTGCATGGCTCGCTCGAGTCTTTCGATGAGAACTGATCTGGTACCAGCCGAGTCTATTCCTCTTTTCCTCAACTCGTCCTTCAGCTCCACAACCAGCATCTTCTTCATGATTGCTGATGTTGAGCCGGCTTCAGGATTGAGCCAAACTATCCCTACAACAATAAAAACAAAGAGGACTAAAAGAACACTCTGAATCTTGCAGATCTTCTGGATAGTGCGCCTAGATATCATTACGAACAAGCATCAGATCCAGATCCAAGTGGCTGCAAACATGGAATAAGCCAGGGGCCCAGGTACCACGTAAATACTGGTCTATAATACGCGATCAACTGTCTTCTGGACCGATCCTATCTTAGGTTCTTCAGGAGTAAGGGGCTGGTGATCTTCAGGACTGAATCACCTACTTGAGTAATATCCGAGCTCAAGCAGCCAACCTAAGGCAATGTCAAAATAACTGCCCATCAAGGAGCCAAGAACACTATCAAAGCATGTGTTGGTGCATCAACCAATAAAGACACAGCGGGTTACACACAAGCATGGCATAATAAACAACTGCCCCACTGAATATCACACATCAATGCAATTCAAGTCACTGCTCTGGACGGCAGAGTTCAACTTCAAACACGGATCTCATTCGAGCAGAGCTAACAGAGTCTTTAGTTAATCTCAGAAATCAAGTCCTTCACTGACACTCTCACCACATGTCCAGGTGCTGCAGACCTCCCAGCATATAATGTAGCCAATGGTGATGGAGGTACTTGCAGTCCAGTGACCAGTCGACCTTCGGTACAGAAGGAGCTGCTCCTCAAACCGACGAACAGGTTCGTTGGAAACTGTGACCTCTGAAGCCCTGTATGCTCGGTTGACTCGCCAACACAGCTGCTGTTCCGCTCAGTCTGTATTTAGCGGCTTCCTGAGAAAACAAAAACACAATAAGCAGGGCACATAACTTCTAAACACATGTGTAGGCAATACAATCGCCGGCAGTACATATTTAACGGGGGAGGGGGCGACGAATCGTGAGGCCCAACAGAAAACTATTTACGAGTGCTCATTGGCATCACAAACAACTCGGACAAACGAAAACAATACATCCATCAATGAACATTTGTAACAAATAATTGTAAACAATAGGTCAGCCGCTATCGCCGCCGATCATAGCTGCGGCAGATTTGACGCAGTCCCACACGCAGCAATCCAACTGCCATCTAGCGACTGAGACAGACAACATGTCTAGATGTCGCCACCGAACGCTCAACAACGAGTTTAACCCGGCGGCCGCTGGGCCTCCGCGCCACCCGCCGGCCGCTGGGGGGGGGGCATATAGTTGCCCCCCCCCTTTACTTCTGCGACGATATCGTCGCAACGCGAAGAGATAGAGAAGCGAAACTTTGCACACATCTTCCTGAATACCTAGCCGACGTTGTGTCCAAATTTGGTGTCGATCCCATTTGAAATGACGTCACAATGACGTCATAAGTGAAATTGTAGATTTGCGACTCTCATATTCCTCACGATACATCAGATATATGGGACCGAATATAAAGGGTTGATTATAGGTCAGAAACTAGATGGAAGTGTAGTTAGATGTTTTAGGATGACAGCAGGTGCTGTCTAGTTCATTTACAGGTGAGTTTCATGCTCAGCGTCATCAGAAACGGTCCATATCGGAAAACGACAAAACTTTATGACGTCACTGTGACGTCATCTTAGGTGCTACAACCACTAAACTTTCCTCAAAGATTGCCTAGGTATTCATTTGAAGCTATGCCAAGTTTCACGTTCGTAGCTCATCAGGTTTCGGAGATATTTCACAAAACGTAAAGGGGGGCAACTTTATGCCCCCCCCCCCCAGCGGCTCGTGGGTTAATGGCATAAAAGGCACCTTAATATAACGAAGATATTACCCACAGGTTTACCCATTATGTAACTATAAAGTACAAATTAACTTCGAACTCACCAACGAGTACCACTTCCTGGCTTGAGAGGTCCTGACCACCTTCGACGTAACGGGGCAGCCACCCGCGCAGAACGGCCTCCCAGACAACAGAGGCGGACCCGGCGATCCAGTCTTGGGCTCTTCCGACACTACAACCTGCTCCGGCGCCTCGAAGGCGCTGCAATTCAGCACGACCAACAACAACGAAGTGCGCCCACTGCAGACCCAGACTCCAGCGCTGCAGCGGGAGCCCGCACCGCCGAGACGCGCCGGCAGCTCTGACCCAACTCCGGCCCAGCTCCGCCCCGGGCCAAACCGTCAGGAGCGAGCTCAGGGGCGAACTTGAAAGCGGCCAGCTGCACCCTCTCGTCCACAGCACCACCCCTTCACGGACCAGACAGGCGAGACCGCCTCTGCCGGGGCCACGAGCCGGCGCCACTCAGCCAACGCGGGCGGTCTCCCAGCAGACGCCAGGGGCGTGTATATAATTCCAGCGAGCGGAGGGGGCAGCTATCGGGACTAAACTAAATTACCATAACCACCACCCGCTGCGGTCACATCAACGGTTTAGCCTCCAAAGGGCAAAAACTAAAAAATAGCCGTTTTTACGAGAAGTGCCTTTTCGGCAATAACTTTTGACTCCAAAGAGCCACGACATTACTTTTGCCAGCATCGTGTTCCTCTAGTCGAGACGCTTTGAATGAACTATAATTTGACCTTGAAAGGTCAACTCGAAAATTTGACCTCAGGTCAAGGTCATGACCCGACCGGGAAAGGTCATGTTGCATATCAGTCGATCCGCATCGTCGAGCCGAACACACCTAAGGCGTTTTCATCGCTCTACCATGCCTCTATCAGAAGTAATTAGCGAAAAACTGTTAGATACTCTTCGTGACCTGAGATGACCTCGGGGACGTAACGAGGGGTCACAGGTGTCATTTTTCGGTTCAGGTGTCAATTTTACTTGCATCTCGATGCTTGAGATTGTCTAGAACGGCGTTCGTGCAAAAGAGACGCTTTTCAGTTTTCTCCCATTGACTTATAATGGAGAGGCCGCAAAATTGATCTGACCTTAGGTCACCGATATGAAAATTCCGAGATTAACATTTTATAGATACTGTTACTCTTATTAATCGCTGAAAGTTGCAAGGCAATCGTTCGCTCGGTGTAGCTATGACGAGTATTCTAAATTTTTTTCTGAGGTGAGGTGACTTGACGTGACCTGGTGACCTGACCTTGGACGACCTGGGTCTGAAATTTTCACATGTGCGGAAAAGATGCACGAACAGGTGTGTTTTTGAGATATCTGCGAAAAACCGCAGGGGGGGGGGGGGTGTTCAAACGCCCCCCCTCCCTCGGCGCGGCGCGGGTAAATCTAGAATGGTGGCCACGTGGTTACTTTAGCAGTCTGCGTTAAGCGCTACAACGGCCGCTCTCAATAAAGATTTTCATGTTATCAGATAGTGAGCTGTTAACTGCGGACATTCCAAGCCATCTGCTCCATTGTCTGCCAACTGTCCGCTCCATTGTCCGCCTACTGTCCGCTCCATTGTCTGCCAACTGTCCGCTCCATTGTCTGCCAACTGTCCGTTCCATTGTCCGCCTACTGTCCGCTCTGTGAGCCTCGTCCAAGACCGGGCGTCCTGCTCAGGAATGTTCCATGACGAGGGGGGGGGGTCTGGCCTGCAGGCGCGACTCGGCCGGTGCTCGCACCTGCGCCAGCCACAGTTAGGTACTTGACACGACTGGAGATGTGACTGCTGTTGACGCCAGACCCCTTGAGGCACTTTTTTGCGATTATTTTTGAATGCATGGACAATTTAACCAAGTTTAGTAAATGGCCGTTTCAAGACCTCCCGAAACTTGTACAATGCGATATTTTATAGTCTTCTCATCTTTTCAGGCACTTCTCATTGACTCGTGATGTTAAATTTCGAGCAAGATATTTACCCGTTGTGAAGAGGCTGTCACTAGTCAGTCTGTGATACGCTATGACGTCAAAGCTAAGCCCCGCCTCTGTGGTCTTGGCCTGCGGCGGTTTCGGGCCGGCGCGCGGTCACTCTCGCTGTGGCGGGGAGCGGGGACGGTCGAGCGGTGCCGAAAGCCGGCGGAGCTGTGGCTCTGGGTAACGTTGTCTGACCGTGCTCAAAGAGGCAGCGCCGCATGAGGAGCCAGCAACGCGTAATGTGCATTGCATGTACGGGGACCCGCAGTTGCTACTGTACACGAACCCCAACTCTAGCCGTCCGTCCTGTCCAGTAACAACCGATAACATTGATATCGACTGCCGGTCCCTGTACAAGAGCAGCTGAGGTTTTATGTGCGTGCACTCTGGCAGCTTATTTTTGTTCCCTGTGAGTGTGCTGGGACAATTTACTCAGGGTCGCTGTACAGTAGCAACTGCAGGTCCCCGTACTTACTTTGAACAATGCGATCGTTCGCTGATATTTATTTTCATTAAATTTTATACGCTGCAAATGACGGGCAGATGAGACATGACATCAAAGAAACGTGCGTGAAGATAGCGACGTATTCAGCGACGGATTCAGCGTCGGATTCAGAATCACTGAAAACATGTTATCAGGTCAAGTAGGACACGCTTGTTCCAAAAATGGACATAAAACACATTTTTAAGGTCATCTGGTGGGTCACATTAGAGGTCAAATGACGGGGTACCCAATAACGTCCCGAATTATGGGATCAAAAGGACCAAAAGTGGTCATACATGATAGCTCGTCACCGTGGGCAGCCTCCGTGACCATGACTTCGACCTTGACCTTTGACCTTCAAGGTCATGGTCACGGAGGCTGTCCGTCGTTTGGGACCGTTTTTAGCCCGCTCCTTCCATAAATTCAAGACGTTATCCGGTACCCCGTCGTTAGACCTCAAATTTGACCTTGCAGGTCAAAGGTCAAAGTCAACAAAATGCATAGTTTTGTTCGAACTTTTTGAAGGTGGCAGTCTTCCTTTAAAGCCTATGACGTTGTAGATAATGCGCCTATGTGCCAAGGCGCATTTTCTACAACGCCATACCTATCGTACCTAATATGATAGCATTTATTAATTTAAAGATGAAAATATGAACAGTTAATTTGTATTTAATTTATAAATGTTAATGGCAATTAAAAGTAACTTGTTGAAGGTGAGCTATGGCCAGTTTGAGCATTATTATGAAAAGTATGATGTTAGAAAATGACCATATGCTCATGATACAATTAAATGTATCATATTTCATTGTAGCATGAGCATAAGGTCAGTTTCTAGCATCATAATATTAAAAATGACGCTCACGCCAGGAAAACATGGTCAATGATGAGCAGAATGCGTGCTGTAGGTATTGTCGAGAATCAAAAAGTCTTATGTTACGGCCACGGGGTGTCTGATGTCATCAAGTTGTTCATAGGTACATTCATCGCAATGCACCATCGCAATAGTTATTGGAATTGGTTTGTTTTTTGTTTGTTTTGTTGGGATAGGCCCTTTCGGTCCAATTAGACCATTTCAGAGCCGGGAGGATGGTAGGAATTAGGGGGAGGCATCGGTCTGGGCAGGCATCCTAGTGAGTCACCGGGGCTGAGCCCGTCCAGAAGACAGGCCACCCAGCCCCACGATACTCACTGCACCCGGCTTTGGGGTGCGCTCCCTCGGGAGCCGCTCCAAGGGAGCAGCCCACATGAGATAAAGTTGCCTGTCCAGCCCGGAGGGGGTTGCAGTGCGGAGGAGAAGGATTTATGTATCCTGAGGATGGAATCACGGAACGGTGTCAGTTATTGGATTGCCTTAATTTAATTTCACTTCACAATGCTATGCTCGTATTTCACCAAAAAGGGGTCATGCCTAAATATAAATTTCTGGTGTCATTTGTTACCTAGGTACATCTAAAATTGTGTGTTGTTAGGAACCGTTTGTTCGAAGCGTGTGTGAATAGTAGGTTAAGAATTTGATGATTCTAGATATCGACACCTTTTTTTAAACCCACATTTGCTCTCCCGTGAATTTCCGGGAGGCACGAAAGATCTCCTTTTAAAAGTGTCCAATCGTCCGATCCTGATCAAATATGTGTGTTCGTAAGCCTGTTCTGGTATTGCTTTATCTGCCAAGACAGACAAACTTGAGAAAAATCGAGTGATTGTACCTTTTTTGAAGGTCTCTAACCAACTTGTCTGAAATTCACCGGAGAACAAATGTGGGGTTTAAAAAAAGGTGTCGATATATTGCCTAACATTTACTATTTATCTCTTCCGTAACCGTGTGATACAATTCATACCATGTGAAGCATCAGCGAAATTCATAGCCCATTACAGATGGCAGCAGTGTCGTTTGTACAGAGGTCGCTGATGGTCACGGGTCAATACCGGAGTCGTGGGCGGAGCCTAATGTCATGACGCACGAAAGTCTCTAGGCTCGAGATATCGCCTCGAGACTCGCCGCTGCGCGAGGGTGGCGCTAGTGTAGTAAGAGGGATAGCGAACCCGGCGCGCATGAGACATTCAGGCTTGTATACGGTTTGAGTGCGGCGCGCAAGATAGGAACATTAGTGTTTTAGGGTGGTTAAGGAGGTTTAAGTGGGAATTTACAGGATTTTGATCATTATTTTAAAAGTATTGATATTCGCGCTTTTGTAAGGCAGAATAGCTACCGTAAGGTGGGGCTATTTGAGACAGTGGGGCTATTTGAGACAGTATTTAAAATTGTTATAAAATAAAAACCGTTTGAAATTTATGCTTAATTTTTGCTCAGGTGATTTACTGCTCGATTCCACACCTTCCTGAGCAAAAATATCACATAAAAATCAAACGCACTTCATTTTATAGCGATTTTAAATACTGTCTCAAATAGCCCCACTGTCTCAAATAGCCCCACTTTACGGTACCGCTCACATCAACACACAGCGAGGACAAGAAGCAATCAAGAGTCAAGGTTTTTTTATTCTAGAAGACGGCGAGGTCTATGTTGTAGCCCACATCTTTTTTAGATTACAGGTTCTTTTGCATCAGTCTGAGGGGTGTTCACGGGCACCGCACACTGCTGCGTGCGGTGTGTGCGGTACGTCCAGCAGGCGTGGGGGTAGGGGATGGGTAGGCGGCTCTGACGTCACGGCTGCGTGCGGTGGACGGCTTCCTGTGGCCGGTCCCGACCGGCCACAGCGGTCGCTGTGTGCGGTGACGGAAGGCTGACGTAGGGACGCAGTGGGCGGAGCTTGGAGGCTGTGTGCGGTCCGACCGCACACAGGGTCCGTGAACAGCCCTCTGGTTTCACTTGGGCCAATCTTGTCGGTCTGCTTTGATGTTTCTCATATCTTGGTTTATATAGATTGGAATTTGGATGTTTCTGCGTTCTTGATGTGGTGGCTTAACGAATTCCATTTATTTACCTGGTCTATTCGTGAGAAAAAACATTCCCTCGTCAACGTCTAGTGGTGGGGCTTGTACAATTTGAGTTAATCTCACTCTGTTCGGTTTTTTACGGTTGGTTGAGGTCACTCATGGAGCTGATGGAGGATTTTGTGAGTCTCGTCTCCCCGTTGTCTTCTCTCTTCTAGGGTGGTAAGCTTAAGCCGACTCTGCCGTTCTGGATACTTTAACTCTTGCATTTCCACAATTCTTCTGGTAGCTGCTCTGTGAACTGCATCAATCTTCTTGATATTAGATTTCTTATTAGAGGACCATACTTGGGGGCAAAATTCAACATGAATTTTGAGGGCGAACAAATGTTTTGTATGCTAGGCTAAACAATGCCGGACTCAGCTTTTCAAATGTTACGGTTTTGCCTGCAGGGGGCAAGAACTGCAAAAATAGCCGATTTTTTCGGACAGTTTTTCTGCAATAACTTTTGACCCAAGCCTTGTACGAGCTTACTTTTACCGGCATCGTGTTCCTCTCGTCAAGACGCATCGAATGAACTATAACTTCACCTTGAAAATTTGACCTCAGGTCAAGGTCATGACCTGACCGGAAAGGGTCATGTTGCATATCAGTCGATCCGTATCGTCGAGCTGAACACATCTAAGGCGTTTTCATCGCTCTAGCATGCCTCTATCAAAAGTTATTTGCGAAAAACTGTTAGATATCATTCGTGACCTAAGATGACCTCAGGGCATACACAGGGGTCACGGACACCATTTTCATGTTCAGTGTGTCTAAACCACTTGTAATTCAGTGTTTGGGAGTGTTTATAATGTCTTTCGTCCAAAAGAGGCGCATTTCAATTTTCTCCCATTGACTTATAATGGGGAGGTCGCAAAATTGACCTGACCTAAGGTCATCGATATCGAAATTCTGAGATATAGATTTTGTACATGCTATTGCTCTTAGCAATCGCTGAAAGTTTCAAAGCGATCGGTCTCTCGGTGTAGCTATGACAGACATTGAAACTTTTTATGAGGTGAGGTCACTTCAAGTGACCTGGTGACCTGACCTTGAATGACCTTGGTCTGAAATTTTCACAACATGTGTAGAATTGATGTATGATAAGGTGTACCAAAAACGGAGCCGCGCCGCCGTTTTTGAGATATTCGCGAAAAACCACAAGGGGGTGTTCAAACACCCCCCCCCCCCAGCAGGGCGCGGGTTAAGGTCCTAGGTCACCGGTTGACTTTCCAGGTCAGGTCAATGACACAATAGTCGGGAAAATTGGGATCCGTTTGAACGTTGTAAGGGGTAGCCGCTATCAAGATTCCTTTGCTACTCAATGGGGCTGCAATGGGGTTTTTCGGGGTGCTGATCACGAATATCATATTAGTTTTGATTACAGATGATTCCTTCATGCATTTAGGCCAGGTCGGGTCAGGTCAGGTCAGGACAACCAGTAGAAGTCCTGCCGAGTATTTGTAGTAGGTGTCAACCGCCTCTGACATCTTCGTTACATGCTACGAAGACGCCAAAACTATTTCGTAAATGTTCATATGGTTGCTAAATTCGAATTCAGCTCCAAAAACTAGCCTAGAAACATGCAAAATTTGAAAGTGAACCGAGGTCATCAAAGGTCAGTGACCTGACCTGACCTTCAGGTGACCTTGACACCCACCCTAATGCATGAGACCAACATCATATCACATGTCTGAACACTTGAAACTACGAAAAGACTGCAAACCCGCGGCTAATGCGAGCTGACATACGCCGAATCGCGATTCCGGCCAAACATGGTCTCCAAAAGTAGGTCACAGGTCAAAGGTCATTTGGGTCAGGGTCATGAAATTTTCAGGGTAGGTGTTAAATTGACTAAAGCGAGGGCACTGAAAGTTTTGTCGCGATCGACCGCTTTTTGCGCGAGTATTTCGCGGAAAACTGAGGGGGGGGGTCCGTTCGACCCTTCTCCCCTACGGGGGGAGGTCGAACGGACCCCTTAACACCCTAACGGGCGAAGGTTGATACGTGTGTTGAAATCCAGCGAGGAGTCAACAATAACACCTAGGTCTCTTTGTTCGTTGGTGTTCTCCAGCTTAGTACCACCAAGCGTGAAGATGGGCCTACTATCGGGCATCATTTGCTTGGCAGGTACCTATTCGAAGAGTCTGACACTTTGAGGCATTATAGACGATATCATATCTGCTATGTAAACTTCGTAAGCAACCCCTTACAACCTTAAGTTCCCACACTCCTCCCCTCCACCGTACTCTCGCCGTGTAACTACGTGCGCGTCGCCGCTCGGCATCACTCTTCCTCCTATGCAAATTCCTGCCACCAGATGTCACCCACTTCGCTGTCTCGAGGCGAATCCAGAATGGAAAAAAACAGTTCTTATTACGAGTCAATGACAAGTGCCACAAATATTTGAGTGACAACGAGATGTACATAGAGTAAAAGTTTCGGCAGGGCTTGAAATGGCTATTTCCTAAATATGGTTGAAATTATCCCACGCATTGAAAAATAATCGTGAAAAAAATAGGGTCTCAAGAACTTCGGCGCCAACAGTTGGCTGCCCCGTTTGCTATGCAACGAAAAGAAATGCTATTTTCGATCCGTGTGTTCTGAGTTAGTCCTGTGTCTACTGGGTTGTATATACATTTCGCTCGATCGCCTTTTGACGGAGAAACAGTTTGTCATGGAAAAAGGATCAATCGCGTCGTGATGCCCGTATCGGATCATCATGCGTTCTACTTTGGAATGATTGGAAAACTTGCGGCAACTCTATAAAGACATAGATGAATTTCGTTACCTAATAATGATCACTTTTACCTATTGGTTTTGAACATTTATATTTTTAGGAATAGGTACGGGGACCCGCAGTTGCCACTGTACACGAACCCCAAGTCTAACCGTCTGTCCTGTCCAGTAACAAGTGGTAACATTGATATCGACTGCCCGTCCCTGTACAAGAGCAGCTGAGGTTTTCTGTGCGTGCCCTCTGACAGCTTATCGTTGTTCCCTGTGAGGGTGCTGGGACAATATACTCAAGGTCGCTGTACAGTAGCAACTGCGGGTCCCCGTACTAATGTTTATCATCCAAAAACTGCGGAGTGACAAAATGGAGGGCTCTTTTCAACTGTAAAAATATAATTCAGTTTTATCAGGTTATGCAGGAAATCCAGTGAAATCTATTAAGTAGCAGATTTTTTTTTATAAATGCTTTTGTAGCCTCGCCTCTTTCTGAAAAATACATGAAGTATCGCAGCGTGCCTTTCTCAAAGAGTTCGGTTCCGACACTGCTGTATTGGACGTTAGCTGTGATTGCCACTCACAAAGTGGATGTGTCCTGACCAGAGACTGACCGCGAACTACAGCGTGATAATCCAGGACCACGTCACCGAACTACAGCGTGATAATCCAGGACCACGTCACCGAACTACAGCGTGATAATCCAGGACCACGTCACCGAACTACAGCGTGATAATCCAGGACCACGTCACGACTGTGAGCGGACCAGCGACTCCATTGAACTCAACTCAACTCTCAGACTCAACTCAACTGGCTGTCCGGCGGCGAGCCGGCGCGGTCGTCAACTCTAGGGGTCGCTTCGGTCCGGCGACAAGGCACGGCCTCAAACATTGCGTACGGCTCAGTGCTTGACAATGTTACATCCAGAGCTGCGAAGTCGATGGATTTTCGGATGACCCCGACTCCGGCTTCAAAGATCGACTCCGACGCCGACTCCTTATAAAAAAAGGACTAAGGATGGAGCCGGAGGACACCTTGCAAACAGGTCACCATGTCGGGATCTCAATCACGAACGGACGCACTCACCGTAAAGGGAGTAGTTAGTTCACTTTCACGAAATTATAGTTCAACAACTTTTAATTCGTTAAGTGCTTGCTGAATGTAAGGCATTTATTTTAATCGTTTAATTGTTTTTTGAATGACCTCCTTACAAAATTATACTTTTCATTCATGTATTTTTGTTTTAGATGAATTTTCGGCCACGGGCCATGATCACATCAATGCCAAATACAGGGTGACACAAAAAAAGCGGTCATCACCAAAATTCGAATAACTTCGGAAGTTTTATTCAGATCATCACCAAACTTCGGCCACTTTAGGTCACACCTATGTAGCAGACATCCACCAAGTTTCAAGTCTTCACTACGAATACTTTTAGTACAGTGTATGTTTTACGGACGCTCCACAATTTGCTCCAGGTGAGCGCCCCGGCGCTGCAGGGCGTAGGCACACCTGCATCCGGCGGGCAAAGTTGCCGATAACCCGAAAAGAATAACGTTTCAGGGGTAGCACACCCCCTGAGCACTGTCTCCAGAGGCCATTGCACTCTGTAAAGTGCACAGCCATCGGGTTATCGACTACTTTGTCCGCCGGATGCAAGTGTGCCTACGCCCTGCAGCGCCGTGGCGCTCACCTGGAGCACATTGTGGAGCGTCAGTAAAACACACACTGTACTAAAAGTATTCGTAGTGAAGACTTGAAACTTGGTGGATGTATGCTACATAGGTGTGACCTTAAGTGGCCGAAATTTGGCGATGATCTGAATACAACTTCCGAAGTTATTCGAAATTTGGTGATGACCGTTTTTTTGTGTCACCTTGTATAAGAATATTGGAAGACAAAATACAAATTAGGTACAAGTCGAATCATCGTCAGTTTCTATCTTTCTACTTTTCGCGTGATAAGAATGACAGGCACTTTCACACTTGGTAATGGGTACACTCAAGTAATCGTTACATTCGCACATATCTGCATGGAAACATGAAAAAAACACACTTAACCTCATCCTATCACTATAAAGATAACACTTTGCTTTCCATGATACACATTTGGCACAAAATACTTAGGTATGAATTACTGACTTATGAATGTGCGTAGGCATGATTTCTGCGGCGAGTGATAACAGCTACAAAATGTGCCAAGAAGATATGTTTCGGTTGAGAATCGGTCTGTGTTTGCGAATTTGGATAGATTCACATATTTTTCTGTGTGGATGGTCACTTGTCTTTTGCAGGATTTCTACCGATAAAGGTGTGTTCCCTGAATTTTACGCTGAGTTCAACGCTGTTGTCGGATTTTTTTTTTTTACAGATACAAAATAGCCCACAAATTATTTTTCTTAAAGGTCAATAATGATAAAAAATATATGGGTGGCGCCACCTATATCTCGGTAACTATCAAAGATAGCGGAAAATGTTACTAAGTAAGTCACAGTAATTGAAATAGGCCGGTGGCAATATTATCACACGAATGCAGCACGAACACGGATACGGCCGATTAGACGGCCGGCAGCCGCCGCCAATATTCTTCAAGATAAGGTTGGGGCTGCTGTCGCGTGGCTGTCAGCTGTTGTCCCAGGCGGTCGTGCTGACATGCCGGTGGGCGGTAGCGGTATTCCAGGATTCCATTATTTACCTAAATGCTTTGCTTTTAAAGGGGTTTAAATAATAGACGATTCCCGGCTTGTCTCGTGAGGTTGTTATCATAATCAGGAGACTTTTTTTACTAATCTTGTCGAGACCGTAGCATTTGAATGAAACAAATTCGGACGATCGTTCCCTAGTAGCACACAACATTGACGTCTAAGGTGTATTTAGTGGAATGCCCTTCATGATCACATCTCGGTCGCCCTTATAATCCTCGCGAAAACATACCTTTACCGAAGAATAATCGGAAAACGGTACAGAAAAAGCGAGGAGCCTGTTTCCGAATATTCTCACGGAAACATTCCTTAACCGAAGAATAGTCGGAAAACGGTACAGAAAGGGCGAGGAACCTGTTTCCGAATATTCTCACGGAAACATACCTTTACCGAAGAGTAGTCGGAAAACGGTACAGAAAGGGCGAGGAACCTGTTTCCGAATATTCTTGGGTGAAAAATATCATTAGGTTTAGTTCTATTTTGATGACACTCACTGACTTGCACAGCGGGGCAGAGTGTTTTTTTTTCTTATGCGGCGCCAGTGAATGCGCGGCAGACCAAGACGCGGCTCCCGCTGCCTCCATCCCCCTCGCTACCCACGCCGCGCGTGCCCTCGGGCACTTACCGAAGGGAAGGCAATCAGCTGTTACTTTCCATTCCGGATGGCCGTTCACGGGCACCGCACACTGCTGCGTGCGGTGTGTGCGGTGAGTCCAGCAGGCGTGGGGGTAGGGGATGGGTAGGCGATTCTGACGTCACGGCTGCGTGCGGTGGACGGCTTCGACCGGCCACAGCGGTCGCTGTGTCCGTTGACGGAAGGCTGACGTAGGGACGCAGTGGGCGGAGCTTGGATTGGAGGCTGTGTGCGGTGCAACCGCACACAGGGCCCGTGAACAGCCCTCAGAGGTTCTCCTTCATCCATGTAAACATGTTATTGTCAGTGAAGCGGGACCGCCGCCGACCTGCCTCCAGGCACCGCCGGAGGGGTGGGTGTGACGTCACAGCAGGGACAGCAGTTGTATGTACACAGCACAACGGACTTTGGCCAGTTAGCGTCCCCTTTACAGCAGGACGGACATTGAAGGGAACGCTAACTGGTCGGGGACGGCGCTGAGGACCGGTCAGCCATATGTACAGCGCTGCCAAGGCCTTGGTTTCTTAATCATTTTTTGTATCATATTTCAAAAGTTGAACTACATATATGAAATGCCGGGTGTGCTTCTTGATGGGAGCATATCGACACCTATTTTTTAACCCCACATCTGCTCTCCCGTGAATTTCCGGGAGGCACGAAAGATCTCCTTTTAAAAGTGTCCAATCGTCCGATCCTGATCAAGTATGTGTGTTCGTAGGCCTGTTCTGGTATTGTTTTATCTACCAAGACAGACAAATATACAGATAAATATACACGTTTGGTGCATATTTGGTGCAGATTAGGTGCAGATTTGGTCAAATTAGGTTCCGTGTGTCTCTTAGTAGCTACTAGGGTTACCCGCGTGCTCCGCAACGCTAAGGGGGGATTTTTTGACCCGTGGGTTGGTCTGTGTCGATTTGGTTGGTAAATATCCATTTCGTTCGATTGCTTTTTGACGGCCAAGCATTTTGTAAGAAAACAAAAAGATACATCGCATCGAGGTGCCCGTGTCGTATTATCATGCGTTCTACTTTAGAATGATTCGAAAACTGGCGTGAAGTCTTTTGAGGGCCATCGATGAATTTCGCTAAAAATGACAATGTAATGGTTTGGAACATTTACATTTTTAAGGATACTGTTGCTAATTATGCAAAAATGAAGAGTGAATATTGGACAGAATTGAATGCTCTATCCAATGGTACCATATTCAATTGCCAAAGGTATCAGGTTATGCAGCAAACCCCGTGTGATTAATAAAGTGGCACAAAATTGACAAACACCATTTTCTCCTGTGATTTGCACCACCTTGATTTGGATCAATCAGCTTTTCATAATTTTTATATGAGAGGCGGTACCTTTCTCTTGCAAATAGGCGTTGATTCAACTCGCTCCATTTAACGGTCACCTAAAAATAAAATTAATTCCAAAATCCCTCAAAAACCGCAATTTTTCAAATAAAAGTGCCCTCTCCGGTGCACGTGGCGCGTGCTATCCTCTGCATGGCACACCATTCAATAGCCCGTTCAATTCTGTACACGATGCTGTTTTCCCCGTGCCGGTCGGATCCCTGGTCACCAAGATATTGCACGGGAACTGGACCCGTGTCGGCCAAAATTAGCCATTTTCGCCCGATTTCGCACGCCGATTTATACATGTAAAGTCTATGACGCGAATTTGCACTTTTTGAGCACGCACCACGCGCTCCCTATCGACCCGATCGAGCTGAGACCCCTCAAAGGCACGTCGCGCATCCTTGATCTATAAGTTGTGCAAATTTCACCGGGCTAGGTGCAACGGTCTGGCCTGTAGTCCACGCAAAGCACGACCAAGTCGGGACCTCGGTAACGGACAGACGCACCCTCCTCAAATAGTAATATAGATTTGCTAGGGCTGCACTATTTACTGATGCCCCTGCTTTGTCATATTATCAGAGAGTATCGTCGATTAAAGCACTGAAATCAATTCATAAAATAAAGATATTTGCTGTAAAAGAGATTAGGTGCAGATTTGGTCACATTAGGTGCACTCGCCGGATAGCCCGTCGTGAAAACGGCTAACGTCACACAAATGCGGCACGAGTGCCAATACGGATACGGTCGATTACACGCCTTTACACGCTTTACACGTCAATTACACGCTTTTCGTTCCTAAAATAAAAAGTCGCAGTGCATGCA
Organism: Amphibalanus amphitrite; assembly: GCF_019059575.1. Taxonomy (NCBI): domain Eukaryota; kingdom Metazoa; phylum Arthropoda; class Thecostraca; order Balanomorpha; family Balanidae; genus Amphibalanus; species Amphibalanus amphitrite. Next base: position 213,974 of record NW_024881924.1, read on the forward strand.
TCCAGCATTCAAGGGTAAAATATTTTTACCCCGACCGCCTCAGGAGATTACGTGCTGTCACCCACCTGGCCGCAGCTGCCTCTCCGTTCTTAAATGTGTCTTGCGGTGCAGTATCACCCCTGGTACGGACGTGTAGTGTCATCTGGGGAGCGAGGTTAGTACTAGCATTCGCCACCTCAGCGACGAGGTGTCACTGCGGGCGGTGGCTCGTGCCTATACGGGCGCTGGGAAAGGCTGGCATGGGGCACGGACACGTTAACCCTCGCATGTGTGCGGCGTAAAGGTATGTTTCCGTGGGAATATTCGGAAACAGGTTCCTCGCCCTTTCTGTACCGTTTTCCGACTATTCTTCGGCTAAGGAATGTTTCCGTGAGAATATTCGGAAACAGGTTCCTCGCCCTTTCTGTACCGTTTTCCGACTATTCTTCGGTTAAGGAATGTTTCCGTGAGAATATTCGGAAACAGGCTCCTCGCTTTTTCTGTACCGTTTTCCGATTATTCTTCGGTAAAGGTATGTTTTCGCGAGGATTATAAGGGCGACCGAGATGTGACCATGAAGGGCATTCCACTAAATACACCTTAGACGTCAATGTTGTGTGCTACTAGGGAACGATCGTCCGAATTTGTTTCATTCAAATGCTACGGTCTCGACAAGATTAGTAAATAAAAGTCTCCTGATTATGATAACAACCTCACGAGACAAGCCGGGAATCGTCTATTATTTAAACCCCTTCAAAAGCAAAGCATTTAGGTAAATAATGGAATCCTGGAATACCGCTACCGCCCACCGGCATGTCAGCACGACCGCCTGGCACAACAGCTGACAGCCACGCGACAGCAGCCCCAACCTTATCTTGAAGAATATTGGCGGCGGCTGCCGGCCGTCTAATCGGCCGTATCCGTGTTCTTGCTGCATTCGTATAATAATATTGCCATCGGCCTATTTCAATTACTGTGACTTACTTATGTTACGTTAACCCTCGCATGTGTAGGGGGGGGGAGATCGGATGGACCCCCCCATGGTTTTTCGCGAATAACTCGCGTAAAAAGCGGCTGATCGCAACGAAATTTTCAGTACCTTTACATTGATCAATTTTACACCTACCCTGAAAATTTCATGACCCTGACCCAAATGACCTTTGACCTGTGACCTCTTTTCCGAGACCATGTTTGGCGGGAATAGCGATTCCGCGTATGTCGGCTCGCATTTGCCGTGCGTTTGCAAGCTTCTCGTGGTTTCAAACGTTCAAACATGTGATTTGATGTTGCTCCCATGCATTAGGGTGGGTGTCAAGGTCACCTGAAGGTCAGGTCAGGTCATTGACCTTTGGTGACCTCGGGTGACCTCGGTTCACTTTTTCGAGTTGTACATGTTTCTAGGCTAGTTTTTGGAGCTGAATTCGAATTTAGCAACCATTTGAACATTTACGAAGTAGTTTTGGTGCCTTCGTAACATGTTACGAAGCTGTCAGAGGCGGTTGACACGTACTACGAATACCCGTCACTACGCCTACTGGTTGACCTGACCTGACCTGACCTGACCTGGTCCAAATGCTTAAAGACATCATTTGTGATCAAAACTAACACGATATTCGTGATCAGCACCCCGAAAACCCCCTTAGTAGCCACACTTAACGACTTTCTCATAGGTCCCGATTTTCCCGACTTTGGGTCATTGACCTGACCTGGAAGGTCAACCAGTGACCTAGGACCTTAAAATTGGGTAACATCGGCTTCCTCTCGTCACGGGCAACACGCTCGTTTTTTCCGCGAAGCTCTAGCTCGATCAGGGGCCAAACGGCAAGGGGGGTCCAACCGACCCCCCCCCCCCCACACATTAGAAGCTGGCAAACGCCGCACACATGCGGGAGCCCGTTTCAGAGGGCGCTGAATCGGCCGAGCGTGGTGCACAGGGGTCGCAGGAGGACACTGGCGGATTTTCTCGAGGTAAGGCTGCAGATGGGTCGGTGTGGTCTCCGAATCCAAAAGTGCATTTTTTGTTGCTATCTGTCAGTAAGGAGACTCACGAGACGACAGTTCTGATTCCGCTTCGTCGTTCCGCTCGCACTATCCGTCCGCCAGATTATTATGTGCCATAGTGTGATTCGTTCCTGATGCAATGTGCCGTGTGTTTCGGGAAGAGCTCTGATCGCAGTGCCTTCCGACTGTATTAAGTTCTGCGACTGTTATTGACTTGATGCATTCCGATTGTCACCCGTGTTTCTGTTGCGATGTGTAGGTCGTATTTGGAAGCTGTGGTTCTGTGTTCGCTCTCGTTTATTGAGGGATGTGGTGTAGGCGCTTTGTGACTTCTGTGTTCGCTCTTGTTTATTGAGGGATGTGGTGTAGGCGTTCAACTAGTGTTAAGAGTAAGAACTGCAACTTTCGGTGTTCGATCGTAGAGGGCGGGCCTATCTGCCTGCCGGCGGAGGTCGCTGACCGGTCGCAGGGCAGTGTGTGATCGGAGCCGAGCGCAGAGAGTGCAGCACCTGTACTGTATTGTTATCTTGATCGGGAAGCAAATACAAGTGAGTGCGACACGCTACATATATATTCCTGCGAGTAACTTTTTCCTCATCGCTGTTGGGGGACGGTTAGGTTAGGATGGGTTAGGTTAGGTTAGGTTAGGTTAGGTTAGGTTAGGTTAGGTTAGGTTAGTTTAGGTTAGGTTAGGTTAGGTTAGGTTAGGTTAGGTTAGGTTAGGTAGGTTAGGTTAGGTTAGGTTAGGTTAGGTTAGGTTAGGTTAGGTTAGGTTAGGTTAGGTTCGGTTCGGTTCGGTTCGGTTCGGTTCGGTTCGGTTCGGTTCGGTTCGGTTCGGTTCGGTTGGGTTGGGTTGGGTTAGGTTAGGTTAGGTTAGGTTAGGTTAGGTTAGGTTAGGTTAGGTTAGGTTAGGTTCGGTTTGGTTAGGTTCGGTTAGGTTAGGTTAGGATAGGTTATAGGATAGGTTAGGTTAGGTTAGGTTAGGTTAGGTTAGGTTAGGTTAGGTTAGGTTAGGTTAGGTTAGGTTCGGTAAGGTTAGGTTAGGTTAGGTTAGGTTAGGTTAGGTTAGGTTAGGTTAGGCTAGGCAAGGCTAGGCTTGGTTCGGTTCGGTTCGGTTCGGTTCGGTTCGGTTCGGTTCAGTTCTGTTCGGTTCCGATGGTTCGGTTCGGTTCGGTTCGGTTCGGTTCGGTTCGGTTCGGTTCGGTTCGGTTCGGTTCGGTTCGGTTCGGTTCGGTTCGGTTCGGTTCGGTTAGGTTAGGTTAGGTTAGGTTAGGTTAGGTTAGTTTAGTCTAGGCTAGGCTGGGCTGGGCTGGGCTGGGCTGGGTTGGGTTAGGTTAGGTTAGGTTAGGTTAACCTTACCTAACCTAACCTAACCTAACCTAACCTAACCTAACCTAACCTCACCTAACCTAACCTAACCTAACCCAACCCAACCAAACCCAACCCAACCCAACCCAACCTAACCTAACCTAACCTAACCTAACCTATCCTAACCTAACCTAACCTAACCATGGGCGGCGCCACCGGGGGGGACGGGGGGGACAGGTCCCCCGCTATCGAAAGTTAGGGGGGTACAGTACCCCCCTATCGGCGAGGCCCGTTCAGTAGTTGATAATAATGCATTGTAAAGTTATCCGTCGCATTTAATGCATCGTTGGTTAATCAAGGCAGGTTCTGAATAAAGATTGCTGTTGGGATGTATCGCAGGGGGTCCTGGCCATCTGCAAAAGGTGTGGAGCTGTGATGCCTATAAGGTGATCGGCAGGGCCTCGGGGATCGTGCCCCCCCCCCCCTTTTGGGGCGCCAGGCAGGGTTATTACCTCCCCCCACCCCACTGCCAGACCCCATTGCCGACAAAACCAAGTTAACTGAAATTCCATAGATTTCCGTTACTATATGGATATTTTCCATTCCTAATTAGTCAAATTCAAGCATGGCAGTTCTACCACAGGAACCATTTGAAATCTATGCCATTTAACCCCAGCACTTGTGGGGAGAAGTGTTCGGATAGATCACAGGCAGGACCAAAAAAGCACGCAGTAGCCCAAGACCTTACAATTGGGTAGCATCGGCTCCCTCTCGTCAAGGAGTTCGATAGCACTCGTTTTTTTTTCTGCAAAACAAAGTTCGGTCGGCGGCCGAACGGCTGGGGGTCTAATCGAGCCCCCCCCCCCTTCTTACGTCAGCGGCTGTGAAAATGCCATTACCAGCTGTTGAAGCATGGCAGTTGCTTTTGCATGAGTGCACGAAAGTGTTTTAGGTACGTGATACGTGAAAGGTTCTACATGGAAACTGAGATACACCAGCTTATCAAATTGTGCTCACTGTGGTGCGCTCGGTTTTACCTTGACTAGTCTTTGAATTCTGGGGTGAAACAGACCAGTCAAGAAACCTGTTCCATAAGGAGAGCCACTAATGCTAAAGAGATGAGGGATGAGGTTTCCAGAGACCTTCATTACCTCCCAAAGGGGGTGCCCCGCCATTTGCCAATCCCCATGCTGTGTTGTTACGATTGGAGGGTGAATATGAGAACGATGCAGGTCGTGCCAGCTCGATCATGACGAACACAATGGTGCCGACATCACAGCTCTACTGCCATTTTTGACGGAGTTAATCAACAAGGACCGGAATCCTACCCTGAGGCATTTCACCTGCAGAGGCCGCCGGACCTGAGACCCTTTCACTCAATTTTTTTTTTTCAACGGTGCATGCGGCATGCGCTCGTTTTTCCCGCGAAGCTCTTGGTAAGTAAAATCCATCAGAAAGTGTGATCAAATAACGGCTGGTGACCTTCCATGACCTAGCATGACCTTTTGAGTGACCACCAATGACATGACCACTGACGGCTAGCCATTAGCTGCACCCTGCCCGTTGCATATGGATCAGGTGGTGATGTCATGATTCTGAAATTATATTGCAGTTTTGGCGCACTTGTCAGAGCAGAAGACATTCCCACTTTTCCTCCATGACTATATGATGGTGAAGCCATGAAGCTGACCAGACGTAAGATCGAAAATTTGAAAATACGAAACGTAAGAATAGTTGGCACTGCTACTCGACACTGACCGACCGGTCGCGAACTTCCCGCCTCCGGATTTCCAGCCGGACACCCAATCCACTCGGCCACGCGGCCAGTATCCCTAATCAATTCGCAGCTTGTAGGAAAGCAGCTTTGAGTTGGCAAGACTGCAAATTTTGATTTAGAGGCAAGGATGCTTGAAAAGGTGATCGATCTTAGGTGTCCTAGGATAAGTTTGGAAACGGGATGCACCATTCGATGTGTTTTGGGCTTTGCCAAGTTTCGCGGCGTTACGTGCCCCGTTTTTTTTGCATACACGATCAGTATCTACTTTTGGGATTTTCGGACAGCTATAGTCCCCGTCCCCCCCTATCGAAAACCCGTGGCGCCGCCCCTGAACCTAACCTAACATAACCTAACCCAACCCAACCCAACCGAACCGAACCGAACCGAACCGAGCCATACCTAACCTAACCTAACCTAACCTAACCTAACCTAACCTAACCTAACCTAACCTAACCTAACCCTAACCTAACCTAACCTAACCTAACCTAACCTAACCTAACCTAACCTAACATAACCTAACCTAACCGAACCTAACCTAACCGAACCGAACCGAACCGAACCGAACCTAACCGAACCGAACGGAACCGAACCGAACCTAACCTAACCTAACCTAACCTAACCTAACCTAACCTAACCTAACCTAACCTAACCTAACCTAACCTAACCTAACCTAACCTAACCTAACCTAACCTACCCAACCCAACCCAACCCAACCCAACCCAACCCATCCCAACCCAGCCTAGCCTAGTCTAGCCTAGCCTAGCCTAGCCAGGCCTAACCTAACCTAACCTAACCTAACTTAACCCTCGCCCTGGCAGGGGGGGTCGATGCGACCCCCCCTAAGGTTTTTCGAAGATAGCGTAAAAACGGCGGCGCGCAGCGCCGCCAAATTTGGCACAGCCTATGGGGCAACCTTTTTACATATGACCTGAAAATTTCAGGTCCGGGTGACCTTGGGTCAGGTCACCAGGTCAGAAAAACCGGTACAAGGTCATGGTCAAATTTCAATTTTCTTTTTACACCTGTCCAACTCTCAATTTTCGACTGATTTCCTTCAAACTTTCAGGATGTGCTAAGTTCACCGAGTTGTATAACATATAGTCCGGCTTTTTTGAGGTCACTGACCTGAGGTCAGTTAGAGGTCATTACGTCGTAATGTTAAGCCTATGGGAAAATACTAAATTCGGAAAATACTGGAGATATCCGCTTCGTTCTATCACTTTTTTGCTTTGAAACCACGGTACATAGCAGCAGGTCACTTGGTGCTTCTTTGTTTGGTGTACTTATCCATGGGTCAGGTCAAATGAGGTCAACTGAGGTCAAATGACGTTTTTGCCAATAACTTGGCACATAATGACGCTAGAGCTTTAAAAATGGTATCATTGTGTTCCTGGTGATCAGCCGAATCGAATGATATGCGATATGATGCAATTTGGTTAACTTGAACTTAATTTATTAATTTAAGTTTACTTAAAATTTAAGGAAAACTTTAAGTACACTTAAGCAAGCTAAAAAGTATATCATTCGACGCGCCTTGACGTGCTGAGTTCACTGGTGCTTTTCTTTTTGCTCTATCTTAATTAGATCAAAAGTTATAAGCGAAAAACTTTTGACCTGTTTTTAGCGAAATTTTTACATTTATACCCCCCAAAACCCCCCTAAATATTGACCTAGAGCAACCAAATTTGCACAGGGGCGAGAACTCCGGGGGGCCCACCTACCTACCAAATTTGGTGTTTCTAGGTGCCATAGGAGCCAATCACGAGGGGGGTCGCATCGACCCCCCCCCCCCCTGCCAGGCTGTGTTATGAAAAATGCCCTGCCAGGGCGAGGGTTAACCTAAACAAGCCTAATCTAACCTAACCTAACCTAAACTAGCCTAACCTAACCTACCCTAACCTAACCTAACCTACCCAACCCAACCCAACCCAACCCAACGCAACCCAACCCAACCCAACCCAACCCAACCCAACCCAACCTAACCTAACCTAACCTAACCTAACCTTACCTAACCTATCCTAACCTAACCTAGCCTAACCTAACCTAACCTAACCTAACCTATCCTAACCTATCCTAACCTAACCTAGCCTAACCTAACCTAACCTAACCTTACCTAACCTAACCTAGCCTAACCTAACCTAACCTAACCTAACCTTACCTAACCCGGCAGTTGCTGGGGTATTTCGCCACCCACCGTTTGCTGGGGGGGGGGGGGGGCGTTAAACGCCCCCAGCCGATAACTCGAGAACCGATAGGCGCAGCGAAACGCACGAGGCGGCAAACGAAAGAACGCGACGAGACGCTTCAGATGAGTACTTTAAAGTTGAATTTTGAGGTCACAGGTCGGGTCAAGGTCAGGTCAAACACCTGAAATCGGGCTTTCAGTAGCATGGACTTCAGGACTTCGCAATGGGCGCCTCTCGTCATAAACTCTGTCAAAACGGTGCACAATCCATCATATAAGGCCTACAAGAGTGTCAGCTCCATGTAGGGGTCAGTCAAGCATAGGTCAGGGTCAAGGTTAGGTCAACCGGGCAGGCACATATTCCCAAAAATCAAAACTGATATTCGCAGCCTGTGACACATGTTTTATGGGTAATTTGGGGCGTAGAACACGATGGTGACATTCATTTTATCATATGTGTACGTGTTTGGCTAAAAAAGTTCAATTTAAGAAATGCATGTATCATGGTCGTAAAGTAGTCACGAGAAATTGTCAAGATTCAGTTCAAGATTTTTGAAAATGCGTAACGATAATCAATAATCGAAGATAGCCATTTGATTGTTCATGGTATTGGCAGTCTAATGGCGTTTACGGCATGTCTGTATGTCTATTCTGTGATTTTATATGATTTTTTGAACATATGCCGTTTTTGATCGAAAACTCAGAAATCATGACGTCACTAAAACCTCGATATCTCAAAAATTTTCCGACCGATTTTTTTGAAACTTTGTCACAATAAACTTCAATCAATTCCCTACAGGTACCCAAAATTTGGCGCGCCTGCGGAGCGCCGTTTTTATGCTATGGCCCGGCGAAAAAAGTGGGGGCGTTTAACGCCCCCCCCCCAGCAACTCGCGGGCTAACCTAACCTAACCTAACCTCACCTAACTTAACATCACCTAACCGAACCTAACCTAACCTAACTTAACCTAACCTAACCTAACCTAACCTAACCTAACCTAACCAAACCCAACCTAACCTAACCTAACCTAACCTAACCTAACCTAACCTAACCTAACCTAACCTAACCTACCCAACCCAACCCAACCCAACCCAACCCAGCCTAGCCTAGCCTAGCCTAGCCTAGCCTAGCCTAGCCTAACCTAACCTAACCTAACCTAACCTAAACTAACCTAACCTAACCTAATCTTACCTAACCTAACCTAACCTAACCTAACCTAACCTAACCTAACCTAACCTAACCTAACCTAACCTAACCTAACCTAACCTAACCTAACCTAACCCATCCTAACCTAACCGTCTCCCCAACAGCGATGAGGAAAAAGTTACTCGCAGGAATATATAGATTGCAAAAAGTAAATCAAATATGTTCAGTTTCAGTGATTAAATACATAACCACTAACCACTTAACCTTAACCTTAACCTCTCGCCGGTACAGGCCATTTTACGTCCTTCGACTGCACAGGGAGGGTTGGTACGACCCCTGCCCCTCTCGCGTTTGGCCCCTGATCGAGCTAGAGCTTCGCGGAAAAACGAGCGTGCGACCCGTAACGAGACGAAGCCGATGATACCCCATTTTAAGGTCCTAGATCATCGGTTGACCTTCCAGGTCAGGTCAATGACACAAAAGTCGGGAAAATCAGGAACTGTTAAAAAGTCGTGAAGTGTGCCTGCTGTAAGGTTTTGTCGGGGGTTTTTCGGATCACGAATATCGTGTTAGTTTTTATCACAGATGATGTCTTGAAGCATTTAGACCAGGTCGGTTTAGGTCAAGTCAGGTCAACCAGTAGGGGTTGTGACGAGTATTCGTAGTACGTGTCTTACAGCTCTTACAGCCTCTTACAGCTTCGTAACGTGTTATAAAATTACCAAAACTGCTTCGTAAATGTTCAAATAGTTGCTAAATTCGAATCCAGCTCCAAAAACTAGCCTCGAAACATGTAGAACTCGAAAAAGTGAACCGAGTTCACCAAAGGTTATTGTGTCGGCTGCCTTATTCGTAATTTTCCTCTCACCACTCACAGTGGTGAGAGGAAACTCACACTGTGAGTTTCCTCTTGTTGTGTTCCACTCACAGTCTCACAGTCAATATGATTCGCCGAATTTGCCGATGGTACCTTGTTGATTTGGTGAGTTGGGTGAGAGGAAAATTGAGAATAAGGCAGCTGACATTCCAATTAGCAGATGGGCCGAATGACTTTTCAATCAAACCAATCGAAAGCATGGTTTGTTTCGGAACTGAGCTTCGTCGATCACCGTGAATGGCATTTGCCGAATTTGCCGATGATGAAAACGTGTTCGGTTTTTGGTCTCAGGCTTTGCCATAATTTGTTCGACGCATAATATGAAATAATGAGCGTGTAGGACACTCTATCATGTACGGAAAACGCGTCAGTCAGAATTGCTAGATTACTTCCTTATTCTACAAAAATCAGTCAAAGTTGACAGGGTAACGAAGCCTTTTAATGTACGCATGTGGCAGGTCACCAATAATCGCAATAATAGCTTGAGCTGTGACACCCAGTTAGTTTGGTGAGTTGGTGAGAGGAAAATTGACAATAAGGCAGCCGACACTCCCATCAGCAGATGGGCTGAGAGATTTTTCAGTCAAATTATTCAAACACAGTTTGTTTCGGAACTGAAATTTGCCGATCACCGCCAATGGGCTTTGCCGACTTTGAACCGATTGAATGTATCAAGGATGAACAACTCAGACAGAACAGACCGTGATCTCGATCAGCAGAGACGCCAACAAGGGAGCAATCGTGTTACCAACCTATCTTCAACTGATGTGCCACCCGGTGTCCTAAATGTACTCTCAAAGGGGCCGAAATTCGCTATGACAACAAAGATCACTGAATCTACTATGGTCGAAGTTGAATCAGGCGTAGAAAGGTTAGCATACGGGAAAAGATGGAAGGATTTCTTAACTAACAAGAACGTAAATAACATAGAAGGTAGCACAATGGATCACTCATCCGACGGTCACACGGACCAACAGCAAGGTCAGCAAGGTCAAGAGGCGCAAGCGCGAACGGTACCGACCAAAAATACAGAAGGAAGACTTAAGCCAAACTTTCCAGATGCAACTAAAAGGCAACCACCCTTATCTTCCAACGAAACAGAGGAGAAACTGAAGAATCTAAAAAAGAGGGTGCTAAACGTCTACAAGAATCATTCGCAGATCGAGCCAAACACTACAGAAGCGGAAAGAAAAGGCATAACTGATCTCAAGATGAATGAACAGGTGATTGTCAAACCAAGTGATAAATGCAAGGGCATGGTTATATTGGACAAAGAATCATACGTTAGTAAAGTGCGAGATATTCTAAATGATGAGACTAATTATCAGAAACTTTCGAACAATCCCACAGCCAAAAACGAAGCAAAGACGAAACAAATCTTCAAACAAACTTGCAAAGATAAACTTCCAGAGTCACTCATCAAGGACTTGACTTCAACGAACGCGAGAACGCCGGTCTTTTATGGTCTGCCCAAAGACCATAAGCCAGGAGTCCCTCTAAGACCCATCATTTCCAGTTGCGGTGGCCCCAGTGAAAAAAACGTCTTGGCTACTAGAGCGAATCTTAAACCAACTTCTCGACAAGATACCTGCTCATCTAAGAAACACAGATGAGTATCTTCGCCGACTACGAGAGCAGTACCCAGAGCACCAGCTGCCCCAAGACGCCATACTTTTCAGTATAGATGTGACAAACTTGTACGGCAGCATCCCTCTCAATGATGCTGTATCTGCTGTCGCCGAGCTTCTAGCGGAGCATGAAGATGATATCGACCTGTGCGGTCTATCCACGGAGGACGTCACACGACTTCTGACTCACGTTCTGGAGAACAACACCTTCAGATTCGATGACGACCACTACAAACAGCAAGTGGGGATCGCCATGGGGAACAAAGTGGCCCCTCCTGTGGCCATCATCTTCATGCACCACTTCGAGCAGAGCGCCATCAGAAACGCGTCTCTAAAACCAGATTTCTATGGCAGGTACATTGACGATTGCATAGGAGTGTGGACACACGGTCGCGGGAACCTTCCGAGTTTCATTGACTATCTCAATTCAATTCATCCAACAATCAAATTCACTCTTGAGGACAGCTTCTCTTCTGGTAAAGTAGCCTTTCTGGACACACTAGTAACGGTAGATAACAATTTCAAATATTCAACAGAACTGTACATCAAGCCCAATCATTCAGGCATCATCATTCACCAAACCTCATCACATCCAATGGCCACGAAAAAGGCTGTAATACGTTCAGAGTTCCTACGGGCTATGCGAGTGTCCTCTGATACAGCCGCCACCTCCCGCTCCTGTCAAAAAATACAGGACTTATTTGAAGCCAACGGCTACCGGAAACAACTCGTGCGACGACTTCACAGAGAGGTCGCACAAAGCTATAGGGGGGACTCAGATGCAGGAGGGCAACCCTCTCGACGCAAAAAAGAACCCGACTCTCTGGACGGATACTTAACTCTTCCTTACATTGATGAAGCTGTAAACGCCAAAGTGAAATCCATCGTTAAAAAGTCAGGCCTAAACGTACGCGTAGCATGGCGTAACACCAAAACTCTCAAAAGCGCTCTAACTCGTTCAGCTTTCTCTCAGCCACAATGCCCGTCTGGCACACGGACATGTCATGCTTGTGAGTCTGGTCTTAAAGGTAAATGTTTAACTTCTGGGGTAGTCTACAAAATCACCTGTGCGCTGTGCAAAGTAAGGGGGGAGGATGTCACATACGTAGGAGAGACAAAAAGACCCATCAGGCTGCGATTTAACGAACACCTTAGAAACGCTAAAAACAAAACACCGGATACGCCCATCGGAGATCATTTTACCGCCACTCATCAGGAGTATCTTGACACTTCAGGGAACACACCTTTATCGGTAGAAATCCTGCAAAAGACAAGTGACCATCCACACAGAAAAATATGTGAATCTATCCAAATTCGCAAACACAGACCGATTCTCAACCGAAACATATCTTCTTGGCACATTTTGTAGCTGTTATCACTCGCCGCAGAAATCATGCCTACGCACATTCATAAGTCAGTAATTCATACTAAGTATTTTGTGCCAAATGTGTATCATGGAAAGCAAAGTGTTATCTTTATAGTGATAGGATTTTCATGTTTCCATGCAGATATGTGCGAATGTAACGATTACTTGAGTGTACCCATTACCAAGTGTGAAAGTGCCTGTCATTCTTATCACGCGAAAAGTAGAAAGATAGAAACTGACGATGATTCGACTTGTACCTAATTTGTATTTTGTCTTCCAATATTCTTATATTTGGCATTGATGTGATCATGGCCCGTGGCCGAAAATTCATCTAAAACAAAAATACATGAATGAAAAGTATAATTTTGTAAGGAGGTCATTCAAAAAACAATTAAACGATTGAAATTATAGTTCGTTTTTTCAAGTTCGACCCTCACTGTAATCGTCTCTTTGAACACAGCACGAGAATTGCTAGCTAAATTGCTGAGAAAACTGGTTAGCGCCCATTGTATTGGAGTAATTTGCCTATATAAAAATCAAAACGTCTGTACGTATGTATGTATGCATGTATGTATGTATGTAACGCGTCAGTTCCCTTTGGCGGGCTGTTGCGCGGAGACGGTGCGGGCTGCGGGGTTGAAATTTTCGGGCCGAGTCGGGCGCGTGCAACCATTTGTCGTATTAAATTTTGGTGGGGGTGGGTTCGGTGGTTTGCACGTGGCGGGTGCATCTTTGCGGCATTTTGGGCCGCGGCGGGCGCCGAGCAGACGGCACGCGCTTTAACCCGCGCACCGACGGGGGGGGGGCGGATATCCGCCCCCCCTGAGGTTTTTCGCGAATAGCGGGAAAACCGCGGCGCGTAGCGCCGCGAAATTTGGTATGACTATTCCCTTGTCAATTTTACACATGGTGTGCAAGTTTGAACCTCCTACCTTTCAAGGTCAGGTCACCAGGTCACTTTGAATGACCCAACCTCAAGTCACTTTTTTGCAACTTTGTCACCGTGCCAGAGCTACAGTAGATGTCGGAGGCCTTTGAAAGTCGCAGGATGTTAATAGATCATTAGTAGCTACAATTTGTATATCTCGGAATTTTGATATCGGTGACCTAAGGTCAGGTCAATTTCGCGACCTCCCCATTATAAGTCAATGGGGGAAAAATCAACTCCCTGTTTTTACCACTAAAACGGGTCGGAATGGCCCCATATACCATACATGACTTCATATACGATCAACCTTCACTACCTTGAGGTCTGTTTTGCTGTTGGGCAGCTGTGAGGTCATGTGACGTCATCAAAGGTCACCAAAGGGTTTTGGCCAATAACTCCGTACAGGAACAAGATACAGACGCGTGGATGGTCTCATTGTGTTCAGCTCGTCAAGACGCATCGAATGATATACATGATGACTTCGAGGTCACGTGACCTGAGGTCAACCTTTGACCTTGACCTTTCGAGGTCAACATATATATCATTCGATGCGGATTGACGAGAGGATCACGATGATGCCCTTAGTTTGTTCCTATCTTGACTAATTCGAAAGTTATTCGAGAAAAACTCTCTCCATATTTAGCGCCGCCATTTTGACTTTTTCGACCCCTGTGACGTCATCTTTGACCTGACCTGAAAATGACCTTTGTAAAAATTGTAGATCTTGACCGTGCGTATCCGATGCCGTTTACCGCTTGTCGCTATCTTGCTTCGTTCTCGAGATCTCAGGGGGGGGGGCGGTCATCCGCCCCCCCCGTCGGTACTAAGTTGGCGCAGACCCCCGTCGGTGCGCGGGTTAAGGCCGTGTTACACTGCCGAATTTTGGCCACGACCCTGTCGCCGAATCACGTCGTGTAGGAAATCGGCGAACAGTTTACCGACAGAGGCGAACAGTTCGCCGACAGAGCCCGATTTGCAGAAAACGGGTGGGGGGCCCCTGCGGGTCGAAGCTGATCCATGATTCGGCGAACATCGCGAATGAATGGCGAATCTGTTGCGAATAGTCGGCGATACCTTGGCAACAAGTCGACGCACGCAGCGACATGTCGGCGGCGACTCGGCGACTGTTTGGCGATCATGTTCATTTATTATAAATTCGGCGAACGGCCACGAAATTTTCATTTTTCATGAAATATTCGTGGCGGTCGTGACGAACCAGAAAAGTCGCGCGGTGGACACCGACTGGTCTGCGAAATGCCAAGACCATGGAGGAAAGATCCCGAATCGGTCCGCGAAATAGGATGACTTGCATATTCGTGTGCCAAAATTCGGCAGTGTAACAAGGGCTTTAGGCTCAGTTTCTTCGCTTGCAAAACTGACTGAAATCAGAGCCGGCAGGTCACTGACCTTTGGCAATGAACACCGGCGCAGAGCACCGCCGGCCAAGAGGAGACACCACATTTATTCTGGCAATAACTCTGCCGCTACTGGGCCGATTTGAATAAAAATTGCTTTATTACGCTGCGCGTAATGCTGTCCCTCTAGGTACATATATAAAAATCAAAATGTCTGTACGTATGTATGTAACGCGTCAGTCACGCTTGGCGGGCTATTGCTCCGGAACGGTGCGGGCTACGGGGGTGAAATTTTGGGCGCAAGTCGGACGCGTGCATCTGTTTGTCGTATCAACTTTTCGAGGGGGTGTGCTCGCCGGTTTGCACGTGGCGGGCGCATCTTTGCAGCATTTTGGGCCGCGGCCGGTTTCGAGCAGACGGCACGCGCCTTAGGCTCAGTTTCTTCGCTTGCAAAACTGAGCGAAATCAGAGCCGGCAGGTCACTGACCTTTGGCAATGAACACCGGCGCAGTGCACCGCCGGCCAGGAGGAGACGCCAAATTTATTCTGGCCATAACTCGGCCGCTACTGGGCCGATTTTATTGAAACTTGATTCATTACGCTGCGCGTAATGCTGTCCATCTAGTTCCTATTATAAAAATCAAAACGTCCGTATGTATGTAACGCGTCCGTCACGCTTAGCGGGCTATTGCTCCGGAACGGTGCGGGCTACGGGAATGAAATTTTGGCGCCGAGTCGGGCGCGTGCAACCATTTGTCGTATTAAAACTTGGAGGGGGTGGTTTCGACGGTTTGCACGTGGCGGGCGCATCTTTGCGGCATTTTGGGCCGCGGCCGGCGCCGAGCAGACGGCACGTGCCGTAGGCTCAGTTTCTTCGCTGGTAAAACTGAGCGAAATCAGAGCCGGAAGGTCACTGACCTTTGGCAATGAATACCGAAACAGAGCACCGCCGGCCAGGAGGAGTCGCCAAATTTATTCTGGCAATAACTCAGCCGCTACTGGGCCGATTTTAACGAAACTTGATTTATTACGCTGCGCGTAATGCTGTCCCTCTAGTCTATATTATAAATCCTAAAAAGTACCCCGCCCATGCCGTGTGCGACGTAGTCAATTTGTAGCGCTTATTGCGGCGGCGTCCGTTGAGGTACAGTCTTGAAATTTTACAGAGATGTGGGCCACCTTTACACGTAGGTCGTATTAACTTTTGGACATGATGCGGCCAGGGGTGCGCCCTTGTCGCGTGCGAACGTGCGCCATAGGGTTAACATTAAAAACGGCAAAAACAGACTCGGCACGGCACCCCCCCCCCATTCGAGTTCGGGGTTCGGCCGCCTCAAATGGGCCCCAAATCCTTAGACCGCCGAAGACCGTGTAAAAATGAGCTGAAATGATTATTGAAAAGACCGGGAGGGCCCGTCTCGTGCGTAGGTTCATATTAGTTCATAAAATACCCAGTAGCGCAGCCAATGTGAATGTGTTTAAATTTCAATGGCACTTAAAACGCCTCAAAAAGCCCTCAGATGGTGTCACAGGGCCCCTAGATGTTCTCGAAGGGCCCTCATTTAGCGTCAAATGGCCCTCATCTGGTGTGAAAGGGCCCTCAATCACAGATGGCCTCCAAGGGCCCTCAGATTGCCTCAAAGGGCCCTCAGCTGACATCAAACGGACCTCAGAAGGCCTTAAAGGGCGTCAAAGGGCCCTGAGCTGGCGTCAGAGGGCCCAGCTGATGTCAGCACGCCCTGAGCTGGCGGCAAACGGCCCTCCTTAGGTCTTAGAGCCTAGAGGACCCTTAGCTGGTGTCAGAGGGCCCTTAGCTGGTGTCAGAGGGCCCTCAGCTGGCGTCAAATGAAAATCAGAAGGCCTCAAACGGTCCTCAGCTGGAGTCCAGCGGTCCACAGCTGGCGTCAAGCGGCCATCAAAAGGCCTCAAAGGGCCCTTAACTGACGCTAAACGGCCCCCAAAAGGCCTGAAAGGACCCTCAGCTGGTGTCAAAGGGCTCTTACCTGACGTCAATAGCGGCTTGGCAATAACGGCCCTGAGAGACCTTGCCGGCCCCTGGTTATCTAAGGGACTCCTGCAGTTATCTGGGGGGGGGGGCGGTTACTGAGGGTCCCCTGGTCACCTGGTGGGACCCTGATCAATTGAAAGCCCCTGGTCACTTGAGAAGCCCCTGATTACCTCACAAGTCCCTGATCACTTGGAGTCAGTGGCATATCCAAGGAGCAAGGGGCACGTGCCCGTTCTCGAGTTTAGGGTTCCCTCGGACCCGAGGGGCCCTGCGGCACCAATTAGTGGCAGAGGGTCCGCGCTGGCCGCGCTTCAACTCAGAATGACGCCACAGTGCTTGTGAGAGCACCTCATGGCCTCCTAAGTCCTATGTAGCCACACTTGTCTCCAGAAAGGCCCAATGCCGGTTTCTGAGAGACCTTGCCGGCCTCTGAGGGCCCTTGCCGGCAAATAAGGGATCAGCTGCAATGGCCCCACACTGTCTGTGATTGCCCACTCGGCCCACACTAGTGTTTCTGAGGGCCCCCACACGACGGCACCTGCGAGGCCCCTCAGCCATAAGGGCCCTACACCAGTGCCTCTTAGAGGCACTGGTGTAGGCCCTTATGTACACCCTTATGTGGTGTAGGGCCTATATTACATCGGCGGCTCTGAGAACCCCTTTCCACATTTTTTGAGGGCCCTACGCTAACGCCTCTGACGGCCACGTATCATTGACTCAGGTATTGACGAAGTGTCATTTCTAATCTTCCTCAGGTAAATGATAGTAATTCGTATTCGTTTCGGGCTACACTGAGGTAAAAAATTGTTAAAAACCAAATATTTCGGCTTTATTGAGTAGCCTTGTTCACTGGCTTGAAATATGAAATACAAAAAGACGATACAAATGTGATGACATGCGAAACAGGCTCGTGCTATCAATGATCTGTGACTTCCTTTTTTTACACTGTGCATACGCTGAAACAACCATACAGTTCAAATCATCACACATCGTTATGACAGTCGTAATAAAATATTATACATCGTCTGATTCGTATCATCGTCGAAAGTCGGAATCGTATAAGCGCCAGACGGTCTCTTATAAAAATGCATTAAAACCTGTACTTTGGCTATCATGCAAAGACAAGAAAGAGTACCTAGATACTTTTGAGATGCAAAAAAACAACAACAACTATGGTTCCCATTTTCTCTATAAAACTAACACATGTCAACACAAAGCAACGTCCCAAATCGGGCTAATGGTAGCTTTGCCCACCCCCCTATTCATTGCTGACTGACTCTGAGGGCCTCTTATCAGCCTAGCCTCTGAATACCCTTTGCCGGTCAATGAAGGGCCACTTTCTACTTCACTTGCAGGGCCACAAACATGCCAATGATGGCTCCACCAGTGTCTCTGAGCCCTAAGGCCCCGCAACGGCGGCTGTGAGGACCCCACACCAGCGCAGATCTGACGACCTTTCACCTGAACCTCTGAGCGCACCAAACACCGGTGACTCTGAGGAGCTCGCTCGCCTTGCTCGCTCGTAAAATACCGTGCATATTAAAGGTAGTGTGCCACCTTTCAAAGATTTCCCATTTTATTTTTCCCTGATGACGCACCACCACCGCACCACAAAGTATGAGCAGCGTATTTGGAAATTCCGACCTCGATGAGCATCAGAAGCCACCTGACAGGCGTGTTCGAAACCAGGGGCCCGGGAACGATTTTCAAGTGGAGGGGGGGGGGGGAGGGCGAGACTAAAATACCTGACATGATGCATATGAAGCAGTGGCGTAGCTAGGGGTCTAAGGGGACACGTACCCCCCCCCCCCATCGCATTCAAAGGGACCGTCGGGTCCGAGAGGCCCTGCGGCGCCATTTGACCGCTGAAGGTTAACGATGGCCATATTTCGACTAGCTCCATGGGGCTCGTTAGAGCACCTCATGGGCCCTCAATAACCACACTTAGATCTCCATAAGGGCCCCACGCCGGCTTCTGAGGGCCTCTTGCCGATTTTAACCCGCGCCCTGCTGGGGGGGGTGTTTGAACACCCCCCTTGTGGTTTTTCGCGAATATCTCAAAAACGGCGGCGCGGAGCGCCGCCGTTTTTGGTACACCTTATCATACATCAATTCTACACATGTTGTGAAAATTTCAGACTAAGGTCATTCAAGGTCAGGTCACCAGGTCACTTGAAGTGACCTCACCTCATAAAAAGTTTCAATGTCTGTCATAGCTACACCGAGTGACCGATCGCTTTGAAACTTTCAGCGATTGCTAAGAGCAATAGCATGTACGAAATGTATATCTCAGAATTTTGATATCGATGACCTAAGGTCAGGTCAATTTTGCGACCTCCCCATTATAAGTCAATGGGAGAAAATTGAAATGCGCCTCTTTTGGACAAAAGACATTATAAACACTCCCAAACTCCGAATTACAAGTGGTTTAGACACACTGAACATGAAAATGGTGTCCGTGACCCTTGTTTATGCCCTGAGGTCATCTTAGGTCACGAATGGTATCTAACAGTTTTTCGCAAATAACTTTTGATAGAGGCATGCTAGAGCGATGAAAACGCCTTAGATGTGTTCAGCCCGACGATACGGATCGACTGATATGCAACATGACCCTTTCCGGTCAGGTCATGACCTTGACCTGAGGTCAAATTTTCAAGTTGACCTTTCAAGGTCAACTTGTAGTTCATTCGATGCGTCTTGACGAGAGGAACACAATGCCGGTAAAAGTAAGCTCGTAAAATGCTTGGGTCAAAAGTTATTGCAGAAAAACTGTTTCCGAAAAAATCGGCTATTTTTGCAGTTTTTGCCCCATGCAGGCAAAACCGTTGACGTTAGGTCAAATCTGAGAGAATTACTCAGAAAGGGCTTTAATAGGGCTATCGAATGCGCTTTTCCGCGGCGCTGTAGCTCTATTGGTTCTCGAGTTATGCGTCGGCTTCTTGGAAATTTTCGACATTCAACCTGGAAATCGGCGAAATTTTGCCTTCAATGACCTCTGGTGACCTGACCTTTGACCTGACCAAAAATTGACCGAAGTGATTTCGTCATTATTTTTGACGCTCTTCCGAACGCCGCCTTCCGCGTATCGCTACGTGGCCCAGGAGCCGAGTTACAAGGGGGGGTGTTCAAACACCCCCCCCCCCCCAGCAGGGCGTGGAAATCCAGGACCTCCAGCCGGGCGCGGGTTAAGGGCCCCTCGGTGGTCTCCAAAGGCCCGTTACTGGCCTCTGAGAGTTCTTACCGGCCTATGAGGGGCCAGTTCTAGGGAAATTTCCCGCCTGTGATTGTCACACACTTATTTTTCTGAGGGTCCCATAACGGCAATTGTGGGGACCCTCATCGGCGCCTATGAGGGCCCACACCGGTGTCTCTGAGCGTTTCACACCCCCAACTCTGAGTGTCTACACCAGTGCCTTTTAAAGTCCTATTACGGCGGCTCTGAGGACCCAACAGTCAACACCTGCGCATCTAAAGGCCACCCACTGGTGAATTTTGAGGGCCCCACACCGGTGACTCTGAGCCCTGAGGGCCCCACTGGCGTGTAACAGTACCATGCCGGTCTCTAAGGACCCCACAAGACTTCTTATGCCGACCTAAAGGGCCCCTTGCCGGTCACTGAGAACCCCCTGCCGGCTGCCGGCGTGTAGAGGGTTCGCGTCAGCAGCTTTCACCTGCATGGCGGCCCCACACCAGTGCCTCTAAAGGCCCCTTACCGGCGGCTCTGTGGGCCCTACGCCGGTGATTCTGAGGGTGCTACCGATAACCGAAGGCACCACACCAAGCTCTTAGTGTCGCTGAGCTTTAATCTCATACCGGACTTCCGAGGGCGCCACGTCAGTGCACTCATTGACCCACACCCCTCCCTTACACCCGGAGCTATAGGTATAACTGTGTTATACCTATAGCAACGATTTTACCACCGTTGCACGTTATATATATATATATATATATATATATATATATATATATATATATATATATATATATATATATATATATATATATATATATATATATATATATATATATATATATATATATATATATATATATATATATATATCTCAAAGTTGACTCAAAATGGTCCAGTATAAAATCTGGCCTGCCAAACTTATGGCCAAGGCCAGGCCCAAACCAAAGCGGGATGACAATAACAGATGTCGTCAAATCGATACCTACTGTATCAGCAGAAACCATTCAGATGGCTAGGAAAATGCCGTGTGTCGATGCTTAGATGCATAAAGGAAACAAGAAGGAAATAAGTCCGGAAAAGGGAGGATAGAGCCTTTCTCGCTGCCTCAATATTGAGGGGGCGCCGCCCCCTCGGCTCTCAAGTTGGGGGGGCAAGCGCCCCCGCTGCCCCCCTGTTCCCGGGTCTATGTTCGAAACCGCAGGAGATGATGATGAACGGGTTTATCGAAACTTGATTGGATGAGCTTATCGGTAATAGCGATTTTAGTGTGTGCATTTATTGTTCATAGTGGTGTGAAATGTGGATGGGGTACGACCGACAACCCGTCGGGGCGAATTTAGCACTGAGGTACTCAAAATTTGAAGAATTTAAGACGTTTCCATGAGTTTTGAAGGTATGGATGAGTTCTAAAAATCCGGTTCTCCTTATCCGGGTCATTAACTCTATATGGTCCAGGAAAGTTGGCACACTACCTTTAGGCCAAGGGGCAATGCTGGGCATCGCCGGACCGCAGGTTGTTTGAAAAAAAAAAAACGCAGAAACGCATCAGGGGCCGTTGGAAGCAGGAACTGAGCTGTTTACGACACTACTAACCGTTCTCTAACCTAACCTAACCAAGCTCGTTGCTCAACGCCTTCATGGTTAAAATCCGGTTTAAATGACGGGGAACCGCGTAACGTCGCGAAAATAAAAACCCACGAATTCCAAAGTATGTGCAAAATGTAGAGCTCCTCCAGATCTAACGTCCGTGACAGAATCCAAGCTCGTGGCTCTTTAACTTCATGGTTAAAATCCGGTTTAAATGACGGGGAACCGCACAACGTCGCGAAAATAAAAACCCACGAATTCCAAAGTATATGCAAAATGTAGAGCTCATCCAGATCTAACGTCCGTGGAAGGATCCAAGCTCGTGGCTCTTTAACTTCATGGTTAAAATCCGGTTTAAATGACGGGGAACCGCATAATGTCGCCAAAATAAAAACCCACGAATTCCAAAGTATGTGCAAAATGTTGAGCTCATCGAGATCTAACGTCCGTGGAAGAATCCAAGCTCGTGGCTCAACGCCTTCATGGTTAAAATCCGGTTTAAATGACGGGGAACCGCATAACGTCGCGAAAATAAAAACCCACGAATTCCAAAGTATATGCAAAATGTAGAGCTCCTCCAGATCTAACGTCCGTGACAGAATCCAAGCTCGTGGCTCTTTAACTTCATGGTTAAAATCCGGTTTAAATGACGGGGAACCGCATAATGTCGCCAAAATAAAAACCCACGAATTCCAAAGTATGTGCAAAATGTTGAGCTCATCGAGATCTAACGTCCGTGGAAGAATCCAAGCTCGTGGCTCAACGCCTTCATGGTTAAAATCCGGTTTAAATGACGGGGAACCGCATAACGTCGCGAAAATAAAAACCCACGAATTCCAAAGTATGTGCAAAATGTAGAGCTCCTCCAGATCTAACGTCCGTGACAGAATCCAAGCTCGTGGCTCTTTAACTTCATGGTTAAAATCCGGTTTAAATGACGGGGAACCGCACAACGTCGCGAAAATAAAAACCCACGAATTCCAAAGTATATGCCAAATGTAGAGCTCATCCAGATCTAACGTCCGTGGAAGGATCCAAGCTCGTGGCTCTTTAACTTCATGGTTAAAATCCGGTTTAAATGACGGGGAACCGCATAATGTCGCCAAAATAAAAACCCACGAATTCCAAAGTATGTGCAAAATGTAGAGCTCATCCAGATCTAACGTCCGTGGAAGAATCCAAGCTCGTTGCTCAACGCCTTCATGGTTAAAATCCGGTTTAAATGACGGGGAACCGCATAACCTCGCGAAAATAAAAACCCACGAATTCCAAAGTATGTGCAAAATGTAGAGCTCCTCCAGATCTAACGTCCGTGGCAGAATCCAAGCTCGTGGCTCTTTAACTTCATGGTTAAAATCCGGTTTAAATGACGGGGAACCGCATAACGTCGCGAAAATAAAAACCCACGAATTCCAAAGTATGTGCAAAATGTAGAGCTCATCGAGATCTAACGTCCGTGGAAGAATCCAAGCTCGTGGCTCTTTAATTTCATGGTTAAAATCCGGTTTAAATGACGGGGAACCGCATAACGTCGCCAAAATAAAAACCCACGAATTCCATAGTATGTGCAAAATGTAGAGCTCATCCAGATCTAACGTCCATGGAAGAATCCAAGTTCGTAGCTCTTTAACTTCATGGTTAATATCTGGTTTAAATGACGGGGAACCGCATAACGTCGCAAAAATAAAAACCCACGAATTCCAAAATATGTGCAAAATGTAGAGCTCATCCAGATCTAACGTCCGTGGAAGAAACCAAGTTCGTGGCTCTTTAACTTCATGGTTAATATCTGGTTTGAATGACGGGGAACCGCATAACGTCGCGAAAATAAAAACCCACGAATTCCAAAGTATATGCAAAATGTAGAGCTCATCCAGATCTAACGTCCGTAGAAGAATTCAAGCTCGTGGCTCAACGCCTTCATGGTTAAAATCCGGTTTAAATGACGGGGAACCGCATAACGTCGCGAAAATAAAAACCCACGAATTCCAAAGTATGTGCAAAATGTAGAGCTCATCGAGATCTAACGTCCGTGGAAGAATCCAAGCTCGTGGCTCTTTAACTTCATGGTTAATATCTGGTTTAAATGACGGGGAACCGTATAACGTCGCGAAAATAAAAACCCACGAATTCCAAAGTATGTGCAAAATGTAGAGCTCATCCAGATCTAGCGTCCGTGGAAGAAACCAAGTTGATGGCTCTTTAACTTCATAGTAAATATCTGGTTTAAATGACGGGGAACCGCATAACGTCGCGAAAATAAAAACCCACGAATTCCAAAGTATATGCAAAATGTAGAGCTCATCCAGATCTAACGTCCGTGGAAGAATCCAAGCTCGTGGCTCAACGCCTTCATGGTTAAAATCCGGTTTAAATGACGGGGAACCGCATAACGTCGCGAAAATAAAACCCACGACTTCCTAAGTATGTGCAAAATGTAGAGCACATCGAAATCTAACGTCCGTGTAAGAATCCAAGCTCGTGGCTCTTTAACTTCATGGTTAAAATCCGGTTTAAATGACGGGGAACCGCATAATGTTGCCAAAATAAAAACCCACGAATTCCAAAGTATGTGCAAAATGTAGAGCTCATCCAGATCTAACGTCCGTGGAAGAATCCAAGTTCGTGGCTCTTTAACTTCATGGTTAATATCTGGTTTAAATGACGGGGAACCGCATAACGTCGCGAAAATAAAAACCCACGAATTCCAAAGTATGTGCAAAATGTAGAGCTCATCCAGATCTAACGTCCGTGGAAGAAACCAAGTTCGTGGCTCTTTAACTTCATGGTTAATATCTGGTTTTAATGACGGGGGACCGCATATCGTCGCGAAAATAAAAACCCACGAATTTCAAAGTTTATGCAAAATATAGAGCTTGGAATACTTTAGAGCACATACTTTGGAATTCGTGGGTTTTTATTTTCGCGACGTTATGCGGTTCCCCGTCATTTAAACCGGATTTTAACCATGAAGGCGTTGAGCCACGAGCTTGGATTCTTCCACGGACGTTAGATCTGGATGAGCTCTACATTTTGCATATACTTTGGAATTCTTGGGTTTTTATTTTCGCGACGTTATGCGGTTCCCCCTCATTTAAACCAGATATTAACCATGAAGTTAAAGAGCCACGAACTTGGTTTCTTCCACGGACGCTAGATCTGGATGAGCTCTACATTTTGCACATACTTTGGAATTTGTGGGTTTTTATTTTCGCGACGTTATGCGGTTCCCCGTCATTTAAACCAGATATTAACCATGAAGTTAAAGAGCCACGAGCTTGGATTCTTCCACGGACGTTAGATCTCGATGAGCTCTACATTTTGCACATACTTTGGAATTCGTGGGTTTTTATTTTCGCGACGTTATGCGGTTCCCCGTCATTTAAACCGGATTTTAACCATGAAGTTAAAGAGCCACGAGCTTGGATTCTTCCACGGACGTTAGATCTGGATGAGCTCTACATTTGGCACATACTTTGGAATTCGTGGGTTTTTATTTTCGCGACGTTATGCTGTTCCCTGTCATTTAAACCGGATTTTAACCATGAAGTTAAAGAGCCAGGAGCTTGGATTCTGCCACGGACGTTAGATCTGGATGAGCTCTACATTTTGCACATACTTTGGAATTCATGGGTTTTTATTTTCGCGACGTTATGCGGTTCCCCGTCATTTAAACCAGATATTAACTATGAAGTTAAAGAGCCACGAACTTTGTTTCTTCCACGGACGCTAGATCTGGATGAGCTCTACATTTTGCACATACTTTGGAATTCGCGGGTTTTTATTTTCGCGACGTTATGCGGTTCCCCGTCATTTAAACCAGATATTAACCATGAAGTTAAAGAGCCACGAGCTTGGATTCTTCCACGGACGTTAGATCTCGATGAGCTCTACATTTTGCACATACTTTGGAATTCGTGGGTTTTATTTTCGCGACGTTATGCGGTTCCCGGTCATTTAAACCGGATTTTAACCATGAAGTTAAAGAGCCACGAGCTTGGATTCTTCCACGGACGTTAGATCTCGATGAGCTCTACATTTTGCACATACTTTGGAATTCGTGGGTTTTTATATTCGCGACGTTATGAGGTTCCCCGTCATTTAAACCAGATTTTAACCATGAAGTTAAAGAGCCACGAGCTTGGATTCTTCCACGGACGTTAGATCTCGATGAGCTCTACATTTTGCACATACTTTGGAATTCGTGGGTTTTTATTTTCGCGACGTTATGCGGTTCCCCGTCATTCAAACCAGATATTAACCATGAAGTTAAAGAGCCACGAACTTGGTTTCTTCCACGGACGTTAGATCTGGATGAGCTCTACATTTTGCACATACTTTGGAATTCGTGGGTTTTTATTTTCGCGACGTTATGCGGTTCCCTGTCATTTAAACCAGATATTAACCATGAAGTTAAAGAGCCACGAACTTGGATTCTTCCACGGACGTTAGATCTGGATGAGTTCTACATTTTGCACATACTTTGGAATTCGTGGGTTTTATTTTGGCGACATTATGCGGTTCCCCGTCATTGAAACCGGATTTTAACCATGAAGTTAAAGAGCCACGAGCTTGGATTCTTCCACGGACGTTAGATCTCGATGAGCTCTACATTTTGCACATACTTTGGAATTCGTGGGTTTTTATTTTCGCGACGTTATGCGGTTCCCCGTCATTTAAACCAGATTTTAACCATGAAGTTAAAGAGCCACGAGCTTGGATCCTGCCACGGACGTTAGATCTGGAGGAGCTCTACATTTTGCACATACTTTGGAATTCGTGGGTTTTTATTTTCGCGACGTTATGCGGTTCCCCGTCATTTAAACCGGATTTTAACCATGAAGGCGTTGAGCAACGAGTTTGGATTCTTCCACGGACGTTAGATCTGGATGAGCTCTACATTTTGCATATACTTTGGAATTCGTGGGTTTTTATTTTCGCGACGTTGTGCGGTTCCCCGTCATTTAAACCGGATATTAACCATGAAGTTAAAGAGCCACGAGCTTGGATTCTGTCACGGACGTTAGATCTGGAGGAGCTCTACATTTTGCACATACTTTGGAATTCGTGGGTTTTTATTTTCGCGACGTTACGCGGTTCCCCGTCATTTAAACCGGATTTTAACCATGAAGGCGTTGAGCAATGAGCTTGGATTCTTCCACGGACGTTAGATCTGGATGAGCTCTACACTTTGCATTTACTTTGGGATTCGTGGGTTTTTATTTTCGCGACGTTATGCGGTTCCCCGTCATTTAAACCGGATTTTAACCATGAAGATCAGCTCAAAAGTTAAAATAAATGTCATATTCGTGTTAAGCATGGTCAACTTAACCCATGCCATGAATCTGAAGTGATTTGGAATTCGTCGCTGAATACGTATACGTATACGTCGCTAAGTTCACGGACATCAGACAGGAGAGATTCAAAATTAAGAGAGGCCAACTGGTCTTCACCTCTTCAAAGTTGTTAAATGGCCATGCAGTCTTGTCCTTCAGACAATAATTATTTAGGCCTATGCACCACCCGGCATTGTAGGGTGAACGCGACACCCGGCGTGAGAGGGGGTGTGGGGATTGCCTCCTAACCCGCACGATAAAGAACCCATGGTGTAGTTCGTGAAGAGTAGGCCATGTGCCGGCACCATGGCAAAATTAATCCCAAATCGAATTTATTGTCTTGATGGAGGACAAAGTGATATCTTAACAATCCTTTAAAGTAACTATAACGTAAAACTAATTCTAACAGTAGGTAAAGTAAGTCCCAGGATCCCACTCACCTCCCAAGAAACCCACAACGCGTTACCGAACACTTTAAAGGTCAAAATTTTAGAACTCACACACACTTAATTAAAGTAAATGAGCACTTGCAATATCAAAATTCTAGCAATTCGATATTTTTCTAGCAAACAGATTCTTTACAGGCGGCCGAATGTCCAATGGACAGGGACGCCTTAAAACCTCATTTTCACATTCACTCACAGATCAGCTTTTAGGTGACAGACACCCAGAGCTATTAGCACTTCTCTTCAGATATTTACAAGACACTAAGCTAACAGGAGCACTCTAAAGCACACATAAACGAACAGTTAAGTGCCGTGCCCAACATCCCAACAGTTGACTTAGCGGTAATCACACTAATTATTTAGGCCCATGCACCACCCGGCATTGTAGGGTGAACGCGACACCCGGCGTGAGAGCGGGTGTGGAGATTGCCTCCTAACCCGCACGATAAAGAACCCTTGGTGTAGTTCGTGAAGAGTAGGCCATGTGCCGGCACCATGGCAAAATTAATCCCAAATCGAATTTATTGTCAAAGTGGAGGACAAAGTGATATCTTAACAACCCTTTAAAGTAACTATAACGTAAAACTAATTCTAACAGTAGGTAAAGTAAGTCCCAGGATCCCACTCACCTCCCAAGAAACCCACAACACGTAACCGAGCACTTTAAAGGTCAAAATTTTAGAACTCACACACACTTAATTAACACGCGCAGTGGAAGGGTTGCGAGTACTACGCCCAGTGGAAGGGGGGGGGGGCGGATGTCGCCCCCCTAAGATCTCAGCTCCCGCTGGAGCTAGAAAGACGAAATTTGGAGGGTAGGTGGGGGCCATAGGGAACTCTGTTGTGTGTGAATTTCATGACCCTAGGTCAATATCTTCAAGGTCAAATGAGGTCAAATGAGGTCAAATCTGCCATATTAGCGACTTTTTTGCGTTTACACGCCGATAACTCAAAAAGTTACCGGCCGATTGTTTTTAATCTTTCACTATACGAAAAAGCAAACATTTGTGAGTATGTATGGTGAATTTCTAGACAATCCAACAATAAATATGGCAGCTAGAAGCCTGCTAAGGGTAAGATGTCGCCGGCTGAAGCGGCATCGGCCGACGCGGGAAACGCGGCAATCACAATTTTGTGTTTACACACTCATAACTCAAGTTGTTACCGGCTGATTTTCAAAATTCTTTGACCATATGATTGCCTGTACATTTATCAGTCTTCTCACCGAATTTGACGCGAATCTAATATAATCAGCGGTAAGGAGCTCGATGTAAAGACGGAACCGTCCCGCCCCGGCACAGTCTACAATTCAGGCGGCGCGTAACGGCTAGCGCCGGCCGGCGAGTTACCTAAGTGTGGAACTACAAGTCGATTCTAGGGCTCTGATTGGTGACTTTGGTCGGGGGATGACGCTTATAGCATGACGTCACTCGCGTACTTGGCCGGACCAACGGCGCGGTGCAGGCGCGCCGAGCCAACCCAGAGGCTCTCAAACTCAATTGTACAGATCCTGCGCATTGAATGGCGAAACTTCGGCGAGTTCGCTTGAGTTTGGAAGCCCCTGCCAGATAACTGGAGACGGCCGGATTATTTGCTGGACAGTGGGCAGCGCAGATGGCGATTGACGGTGCCAAAAAGATGATAGGGAAAAAGTGGTTGAGACTTGAGCAGTGAATTATAAGCCTGTTGCATAGCTGAGTGGTAAATTGTAAAATACTTAAGGTTCGAAGAGATGCAGTGTAGTTTAGCCGACTCCGGGGCATTCTGCCGAGTTATGTAAGGCGGAAGGGTCGCAACTCGCAAGTCGTTTGTTTACATGATTGCCTGATTAAAATGTAAAGCGTACCTAAGCGTACCTGTATTATCAACTAATGTTTAGTTGATAATACAGCGAGGTTGGGCATCTGCTCAATCCATTTCTTCTCTGCAATAGCGCATTCGCCACTTTAATTCATTGTAAGAAGCACTGGGCTGCGCCGCCTGTTAATTATTCCGAAACCACCAGTGAATTGTCACAGTCACTCACAACAATACGAATCGTTCAGTCGTGCGCTGGGGGTCCGCCAAGTTTGAGTGTGCTGCAGAATGCAGACTGGACCGCCGAGAATATAACACTTCCGTCTCCCTGGGCGAGCGGCGCATTGGAGCCGAAGGAAACTGCTTCAGTTTTTTTGTGGGGAAGATACCCATGTTTGAAAATTATGTTCTGGAATGATGCGATAAGGAAAAGGACGGTTTCTTGAATTGAGGGCTGTGGAGAAGAAGCAGATTTTCTCATTTGCTACCCGATACAACGCGAAAAGACGCAAATGTTGCACATTGGGTTTAATAAGTCTAATAAAAGGTAAGGGACTTCGTGAATCATGCCTAACTGACCGCGACCCAGTTATTTCCCACTGCAGGTATAGTAGGTACTAGACCTGTAGGTACCTGTAGGTAGATACTCATTTGTAAACAGAGCGTTCCACCAACCCTCGCCAGAAATTCAATCAGCAGTTGCTTATCTTAAAACGTTTGAGTGCACCTAACAACCTTTAAAAATGACGTCCTCCCTTTCAATGGTTCGTTCGAAGACACAAAGCCAGAAGCAGCCAAGCAATATCGGAATCCATTGCGCAGTGTGTCGACTGTCGGATGTGCCCATCCACATAGCATGGCACACACTGCTAAATGCAGGTAAGCTCACCTACACATTAGGTATTCGAAGGACTTGATAGCTCATACACATGGAAGAAACGCATGAAATGTGATTAATGGCTGCAGCAGAAGTTTGGCGTCCGATGCCTCTTCGCCAAGTTAAGACCATGCCAATCTCGGCCAGTCTGCCGCCGCGCCGGCACTGGCTGTGGTGTGACGTCATCCGGCCGGCTCGGCGCTGGGTAGTTCCACACTTAGGTAACTCGCCGCCGGCCGCCGCGCCGCCGCGCCGCCGCGGCGGCAGGATGTTTGACTTTACACCGCTATTACTAGAAAAGTTGTGAACGGATTTTCTTTCTTCTTGCACGAGAAGATCCGCAATTCAATTCTGGACAGGTAGCCGAAATTTCACATTGATATTATGCTTGCGGCGCGAGTTATTGGCGAAAAACGGGAGGGGTGGGCGAAATCCGCCCCCCTTCCACTGCGCGTGTTAACCCTCGCATGTGTAGGGGGGGGGGTCGGATGGACCCCCCCATGGTTTTTCGCGAATAACTCGCGTAAAAAGCGGCCGATCGCGACGAAACTTTCAGTACCCTCGCATTGATCAATTTTACACCTACCCTGAAAATTTCATGACCCTGACCCCAATGACCTTTGACCTGTGACCTCTTTTCCGAGACCATGTTTGGCCGGAATCGCGATTCGGCGTACGTCGGCTCGCATTAGCCGCGCGTTTGCAAGCTTTTCGTGGTTTCAAACGTTCAAACATGTGATGTGATGTTGCTCCCATGCATTAGGGTGGGTGTCAAGGTCACCTAAAGGTCAGGTCAGGTCATTGACCTTTGGTGACCTCAGGTGACCTCGGTTCACTTTTTCGAGTTTTACATGTTTCTAGGCTAGTTTTTGGAGCTGAATTCGAATTTAGCAACCATTTGAACATTTACGAAGTAGTTTTGGTGCCTTCGTAACATGTTACGAAGCTGTCAGAGGCGGTTGACACGTACTACGAATACCCGTCACGACGCCTACTGGTTGACCTGACCTGACCTGACCCGACCTGGTCTAAATGCTTAAAGACATCATCTGTGATCAAAACTAACACGATATTCGTGATCAGCACCCCGAAAAACCCCTTAGCAGCCACACTTTACGACTTTCTAATAGGTCCCGATTTTCCCGACTTTGGGTCATTGACCTGACCTGGAAGGTCAACCAATGACCTAGGACCTTAAAATTGGGTATCATCGGCTTCCTCTCGTCACGGGCAACACGCTCGTTTTTTCCGCGAAGCTCTAGCTCGATCAGGGGCCAAACGGCAAGGGGGGGGGGGTCCAACCGACCCCCCCCCCTACACATTAGAAGCTGGAAAACGCCGCACACATGCGAGGGTTAAAGTAAATGAGCACTTGCAATATCAAAATTCTAGCAATTCGATATTTTTTCTAGCAAACAGATTCTTTACAGGCGGCCGAATGTCCAATGGACAGGGACGCCTTAAAACCTCATTTTCACTTACTCACAGATGCCACTGTTTCAAAGGCCAATCGTATGTTGGGACTGCTCATGAGAAGCATGCAGGTGTCCACTCATGCACATAGAGTTAAATTCGATCACGCTGCATGTCTAATCGCCTACAAGGCACACGTGCGATCTGTAATAGAATACTCGAGTGTAATATGGTCTGGTGCCGCTGTCACCCACTTGTGTAGATTTGAGCGTCTCCAACCTCTATTCTTGATGTGGCTGGGAGCTAGAACTCAGCCTTCATGCCCGCCTCTCGACTATCAGTCCCTGCTGTGCAAGTTTGGTTGCGCATCTGTTAAGACCCGCCTTATTCAGTCTGATTTAATGTTTGCGTGTTCAGCACTGAGGGGGCACCTATAGACTGCGCTGAGATATCGGGACTGTTCCCTTTATCCGTACCAGGCCGACGCACACGACGCCCTGAGCTGTTCCACGTACAGGTCTTGCGGGTTTTAGCGGTAGGTTTTGCACCTAGAAAATTTAGTGTACTTCAGGCTATATGTATATTCGTCGTCTTAAGCTTTTAAGTGGTGAAGATGCGATCGACTTGTTGGGTAACAAGCCGGCCATGATCGTGTAAAATGGCTTCATCGTAGATCGATTAGTTTCTGAGATATAACCGGAAATGTAAAAGTGCAAAACCTACCGCTTAATCTCGCGAGACCTGTACCTCGTGGAAGTGGCAGGGTGGACTCTGTGAGGAGAGGCTTTTTGGTGCGAGCTCCTCAACTGCTCAACTCGCTTATGCAGGATAACCATCAGAGCGACTTATTCCAGCCGTCCCGATCTTTGAGATCGGACTTAGTTCAGTTTGCTGGTCGTCAGGGCTCTTACGTATGTATGCTAACCGTGGTAGGAAGTAGCATGTAAAGTTGCGTCGTGCTGTTTTTATTACGTAGTTACATGCATTTTCATTTATAATGTGTGCTTCTTTTAACACCATATCCTTCTACTATTACATCCTCTGATCATCATCTCCATACCATTTACACTATTTTAACGTTTATTCTAACCTCATTTTCTCACTTTATGGTAAGCTGCTCTGATTTATCATTATTTGTTCTTATTTTATTTTATTTTGTATTCATCCTCTTACCCATGCGGCCTCCATTTATCCTTTATGGTATTCATGTTTTTGCGTTTTTGCGCTTTTACCACACATTATACATATATTTACACATTTTATTCATTATTGCATCAGCGTTTGCCGTATTGGCATGGATGTTTTTGTGTGTGCGTGTTTGTGTGCTTATCCGTGTTAGTGTGTTTTGACTGCAGCCGTAACTGGGCCTTGGCCTGTGGTTGTTTTTTGGTCAAATAAACAAATAAATAAACAAATAAGGAGAACCGGATTTTTAGAACTTATCCATACCTTCAAAACTCATGGAAACGTCTTAAATTCTTCAAATTTTGAGTACCCCAGTGCGAAATTCGCCCCGACGGGTTGTCGGTCGTACCCTAACCACATTTCACACCACTATGAACAATAAATGCAGACACTAAAATCGCTATTCCCGATAGGCTCATCCAATCAAGTTTCGATAAACCCGTTCATCATCATCTCCTGCGGTTTCGAATAAGCCTGTTAGGTGGCTTCTGCTCATACTTTGTGGTGCGGTGGTGGTGCGTCGGGCCGCGCGCTCTGAATTCGGCCAAGAAAAATGCGTCAGCTGATCATTGTCATTTCTGCCACTTTCGTGTGGTGAGATGGTGTCATAACTTAAGAGACGGCTGTTTCATATCAATTATTTTACATAAAATCATATTTCAAACCATAAATTGATGTTCGACAGCCAAATTAAAGAAACAATACCAATACAGGCTTACAGTTTAAGTTCGACATTGTGTTGTCTACGATTAGCCAGCTGATAACTCATTCCCGTACGTCGTAACTCTATAATGACCTTTGCTTATTGTCATATGTGCGGCGCATTCGCGATTGTTGCCGACGTCTGTTTGCAGGTCAGCCCACTACAGTTGTTATACATATCGAAAAACCGATAAAATTTTAGGCGAAAAAAGCACTATTCCAGGCCCATTTTTGATTTGTTTGCGATATTAGGTAAAAACAGAAGCTTCTTATCCAAGGAAAAATAAAATGGGAAATCATTGGAAGGTGGCACACTACCTTTAAAGGTAGTGTGCCACCTTTGAAAGATTTCCATGGGAGAAGGCATAATTCCAACTTTGACATCGTGCAAAGAAACGTTCCGAGGTTTTGACGGGGATACAGTACACACCAATAGATGCTGTTCATTGAACCGTAGTGCGAATTCTGCTTTTATGAGCTTCCGATTTGTGTGTTCGTATTTTCGGATCGTTTTCTTGAGAGATGTTGATAATTGTCCGATTATATTGGCAAAGGTTTCAGACATAACATGTATACAAAATTAAATTCCTTAAGCTTTCGAAGACATCTACATCTTCATGATCACAAGGTTAAATTGTAAAAGCACAGAGCCTAAGTTTGCTACTAGAATGGAAGGGAGAAAAACTAAATACATATTGTGCGTGATAAATTGCTAAGGCCTCTTGCAGTCGTCACATTCAGTAAACACACTAACTAATATACCTACATCGTTCCACACTTGGATGCATGACACATGACACATTTTGGTAATATGTGGAAGCTCACAAAAGCAGATAACGGAAGCTCATAAAAGCAGAATTCGCACTACGGTTCAATGAACAATGTCTAAATGAAGATACTCTGCCTATCTACACAAACACCAATAGATGCCTGAACGTGTTTGCCATAAGATAATTGCATTGAAACCACCCCTCAAAATCTTCGTTTCTCCGCCATTGGCGATCGCGCAAAAAGTGTCCAGATCCCCGTTGACTTAACATGGAAAAAATGAAACGCACGTACCACTTTTCACTGATATTACATCGAGCAGCGACCGGTGCCATCAGGTAGATCACCTCCAGGAGCCCATACCCTGAAATTTTTATGAAAATCTGATCGTTCGTTTAGGCCCCGGTCAAGATGTCTCGAGTCGCTGCCAACAATGGAAAACATAGCCCGATGAAGGACTGCTCCGGTTGTTTTTCAATAGAAAAACGCAATTCTAACGAATAGTGTTTGTCTATTTCAAACCATCCTGCGGTTAAGCACACTCATCGGGCAAAAATCATATTTTACCTGCCAATTTTCCACATTTTCCCAGGGTTAAGACCGTTTTAGAGAGGCCCGTCTGCAAGTGGGACCGGACCGACTGTGCCCCCCCTCCAATCGAAAGGTCCTAGATACGTCCCTGCCTGGGCTGACCCCGGGGCCCCCGGGGGACTCGCGGGCCGCTTCGAGAGCAGGTGACCCCCTTCTGGGCAAAATCCTGGGTGTCGACGTACGTCGTACATAGTCCTGTTGATTTGATTTGTCGGTTGAACATTGAATATCTAGTTAGAACGCTGGATCTCTGGTCTGTGATCTCGCATCCAGTATCAGTTGTAATGACTTTTCATGTCAATATGCCTAATTATAGTGAAAATGATGTAAATATAACTGTACTAACAATGCTCATCACAGCCATCAATCATGCATGTTCTCGATATGCCTACAAAAAGATGTGAATATACCTACGTGAAAAAGGAGTGTTGTCCCCGCTCCTACACATTCGGGGCAATATGTGACCGGTCCTTGCTTCTAGCCAGCCGGGGCGGTCGGCCGGTCGGCTGGCCGGCAGCCAGGCGCTGCCCGGGGTCGATTTCTGAGGGCCTTGCAACTATGCTTATTAATGGAATGTTTTACGTGAAAATAATTATATTTACCGACTTTGAATCGCATTTGAATAAAACGTACCAGCGTAAAACGTAAATGTTTGAAAATTAAACAGGTACCGAAATAATTGTTTTACTTTGCCTTGGCAAAAGCTGAAGCTTCAAGTTAACCGAAGTAAAAGCACGCAGGCCGTAGCGCATTTTGGGGGGGGGCCCTTCGGCATGGGGGGCCCAGTTCGCAGGTCGTGCCCCCCCCCCAATTCAAAAATCCTGTGTGCGCGCCTGCCCCCCATCAACGATGTTTGTTTACTTCTGTGACGTGCAATGACGAAAAGCCACTGATTGCAGTGGACTCGTGAATAAATAAGTTTCAAGTTTCAAGGCTGTTACTTTCCATGGTGCAAGCCCTCAGAGTTTGAGGTATGGTGTCGTAAAATCCGGCTTGAATCAAAGGTCAGGTATGCCAACTTACAACTTCCATCACCAGCGCGCTCACCCCTACTTTACTTTGTAGCAATGGTTTGCCGCACATTAACGATAAAAGTTTGGGTCACTTCGAGATTCGAACACAGAACCTTCTGATGTATCAAAAACATGGGGACATATAATATGGACGAATAAAACTCAAATTCGACTCCGCCTCCGACTCCGAGAGAGCGTCCTCCAAATACCGTCTGGGCCGCACGTACTTACATACTTGGGTGGGTGGCGGCGGGGCGGCGGCCGCGCCGGTGCGCCGTCCAGGCCACCGGCGCAGCGCGGCGGCCAGTGTAACGGTCGGTCGCCGCCACGGGCCGGCGGGCGACACGGTGCCTAACGGTCGGCCGACCGGCCACCAGCGCCAGCGGTTCTCCGCCACCGCACTTGTGGCGCGGCCTCTGTGTGTGTGTAGGTGCGTGTGTGTATGTGTGCGCGCGCGCGGGAGAGAGAGAGAGAGAGAGAGAGAGAGAGAGAGAGAGAGAGAGAGAGAGAGAGAGAGAGAGAGAGAGAGAGAGAGAGAGAGAGAGAGAGAGAGAGAGAGAGAGAGAGAGAGAGAGAGAGAGAGAGAGAAAGTGTGTGTGTGTGTGTCACTTTTGTGTGTCTCTAATGTGCATTGCTGTGTGCTCGGGAAATATCTTTTGCTCGTGTAGGTAGCGCGACGACATTGTGCGGAGTGCCACTCGCCAATCAGCAGAGTAAAATGAAGCCTAAGGTGAGTCATGACTTTCATGTGCCATGTGGCAAGATTTAAAATCGTTAGATCTGCGCTGACGTCACACATCATTCAAATGCGTTAGTCCCTCTGAATCCAAAGTGCTGCAACTTTGTAATAAGATATTTTCGATTTAACCCGGCAGTTGGTGGGGTATTTCGCCACCCGCCGTTTGCTGGGGAAGGGGGGCGTTAAACGCCCCCAGCCGATAACTCGAGAATCAATAGGCGCATCGAAACGCACGAGGCGGGAAACGAAAGAACGCGACGAGACGCTTCAGATGAGTACTTTAAAGTTGAATTTTAAGGTCACAGGTCGGGTCAAGGTCAGGTCAAACATCTGAAATCGGGCTTTTAGTGGCATGGACTTCAGGACTTCGCGATGGGCGCCTCTCGTCATAAACTCTGTCAAAACGGTGCACAGTCCTTCGTATGAGAAGGCCTACAAGAGTGTCAGATCCATGTAGGGGTCAGTCAAGCATAGGTCAGGGTCAAGGTCAGATCAACCGGGTAGGTACATATCCCCGAAAATCAAAACTGATATTCGCAGCCTGTGCCACATGTTTTATGGGTAATTTTGGGCGTAGAACACGATGGTGACATTCATTTTATCATATGTGTACGTATTTGGTTCAAAAAGCTCAATTTAAGAAATGCATGTATCATGGTCGTGAAGTAGTCACGAGAAATTGCCAAGATTCAGTTCAAGATTTTGGAAAATGCGAACGATAATCAAAAATCGAAGATAGCCATTTGATTGCTCATAGTATTGGCAGTCTAATGGCGGTTACCTCATGTCTGTATGTCTATTCTGTGATTTTATATGATTTTTCGAACATATGCTGTTTTTGGTCGAAAACTCAGAAATCATGACGTCACTAAAACCTCGATATCTCAAATATCGAATTCAAATGCGGCTTTGATGTGCTGGCCCTCTGCGAGACGTGGCTGGCGCCGCCTGCATGCCTGACCGGCTGGTTGGTGTGAGCGGCTGCAGGCTCTTCAGGCGGGACAGGCCGGTCAGCTCCAGCCTGCCCAGTGGGAGGGGAGGCGTGGCCGTGCTGGTACGTGATAGCCTTAGCTGCGAGCTGCTCCCGACACCTGTGACGGGCGTGGCCGGCTCCAACCTGGAGATCATCTGGGTGCTGGTGTGGACCAGTAAGCACCAGACGGTGCTGGCTGCATCAGCGTACAAAGTGCCGCATAACACCATGCGTCAGCTCACCACTGACCTGGACGATGGCCATTCTTATAAAGAAAAGAACGGAGGGACGCTCCGTCATTTCTGAGATTAGACGGAATTTGGTTATCATAAAAGGACGAAGACGGAAGACGGAACCCGTTCAAAGAACGAAGCCAGATTGACGCTACCCCCACCTAAAAGGACGCGTTTCCGTATCATAAAGAGACAAAGGCGCATCTGGTGACGTAAGACTTTGCGTTGTTCGTGAAAAATAACGCATCAGAAATAGCGCTGCTCTTCAGCAGCGCTTTTTTACGGCATTGGTACGACGTTTAGCTGTTTGCGAGAGCAACTTGAGCGAAATGTGTTTCAGGCTGCATGATAATCGATATGTGAACTGTGTGACATTGGTCGGGAGTTATTTCACACAAAAATTCGTCAATTTGACATGCAGACCAAATACCTATAGACCGCCACCTTATCGTTCTGCAGCTATCGTTGTTTATCAGGCATACACGTGAACAGGCAG
Organism: Amphibalanus amphitrite; assembly: GCF_019059575.1. Lineage (NCBI taxonomy): Eukaryota > Metazoa > Arthropoda > Thecostraca > Balanomorpha > Balanidae > Amphibalanus > Amphibalanus amphitrite. The sequence goes on from NW_024881924.1 coordinate 251,882, forward strand.
GATTGGACATCTTGAGATGCAATATCCAGTAAGTGGTAGGTGTTTGCAACTGCCTCCCGGCAGCTCCACCCTCACCTGGCCTGTGTCCTGTGTCCTCTGGCGCCTCGACTGGTATCACGGTTGGAGGTCTGAGGCTGGGGGGATCCATGTGATCGCAAGGCACCTCGCAGTTGCGATCAAACGTAAGTTGAATCGGAACAGATATTGGAGGGATCCATCACATCGTAGGCTAAGTAGATACGCAAGTTGTATCGCAAATGGTGAAGATACGAACTAACTTTACGAATCTTCTCGGTCGATCGGAAGGCCGATCGTAGCGAAGCTTTACCTCTTTCTCAAGAGAAAAATATAAGAAATTTTCAAAATTTTCACAAAACCGAAATATATGTTAAACAAATATGGTTGATGAACACGTGTGCAAAATTTGAAGTCGATTTCTTCAAAAATGGCTGCGCTAGAGCGTTTTAAATTTACACGTTGAAAACGGTCACTTTCACGTCATTTTTGTAATCATTTTTTTCAATTTTGAAATTTAAAAAATGTTTTGGGCAATTTTTCGCGTTAATTGCGAAAATCTGACCAAAACATGTATCGCACCATCAATGATCCGATACGCCATCAGAGGCCGCGCCGCGGACAGGTGGGCGCGGCGATACCTAGGCCGCGTGGGGGTTACACTGGTGTTCGGGAAGGGCTATGTCAACGCGAGGCAGGCCGCGGGGGAGCCGGTTGCGGCGCCGGTCCGTATTTGTCGGCGCCTAGCAGTGCAGCGGTGCGTTTATGGCGGAGGGAGGGGAAGCGGTGTAGTGTCGGCAAGGCCACACACAGGAGAGGGCACACGGGCCTCCCCCCCCATTCGAGTTGGGGCCCCTAATCTTTAGACCGCCGAAGACCATGTAAAATGAACTGAAATAATTATTAAAAAGACCGGGAGGGCCCATCTCGTTCCCCAGCAGGCCCATACGAGTCCATAAATACCCAGTAGCGCAGCCAGGGGTATTGTGGCGAAGTTTCAATGGCCCTCAAAAGACCTCAAAGGGCCCACAGATGGGTTCACCGGGTCCTCAGATCGTCTCGAAGGGCCCTCGGTTAGCGTCAAATGGCCCTCATCTGGTGTCAAAGGGCCCTCAGATGGCCAAATGAAGGGCCACAAGACGGCCTCAAAGGGCCCTCAGATGGGTTCAAAGGGCTCTCAGCCAACGGTAAACCTACCTCAGAAGACCTTAAAGGGCGTCAAAGGGCCCTAAACCTGCGTCAGAGGGCCCTGACCTCGCGTCAAACGACCCTCCGAAGGCCTTAAAGAGTCCTTAGCTTGTGTCAGAGGGCCCCCAGCTGGTGTTAGTGAGCCCTCCTCAGCTGGCGCCAAAAGTCCATCTAAAGGCCTTAAACGGTCGTCAGCTGGAGTACAACGGTCCTCAGATGCCGTCACGCGGCCCTCAAAAGCCTCAAGGAGCCCTTATAAGGTCTCAAAGGGCCCTCATTTGGCCTCAAAAGGCCCTCCGCTAGCGTTAACCGGACTTCAGAAGGCCTTAAAGGGCCCTTATCTGGTGTCAGAGGGCCCCCAGCTAGTGTCAGAGGGCCCCCCGGCCCTCAGTTGGCGCAAAATGGCCATCAGAAGGCCTCAAACGGTCCGTAACTGGAGTCCAACCGCAACGGTCCTCAGGTGGCGTCAAGCGGCCCTCAAAAAGCCTCAAAGGCCGCTTAGAAGGCAGCAAAGGGCCCTCATATGACCCCAAAGGGTCCTCTGCTGGCGTCAAACGGACCTCAGAAGGTCTCAAAGGGCGTCAAAGGGCCCTGAGCTCGTGTCAAATATAAAACCCAGTTGGTGTCAGCGTGCCCTCAGGTGGTGTCAGAGAGCCCTCAGTTGGCATCTACTGGCCATCAGAAGGCCCCAAACGGTCCTCAGATGGCGTCCAACGGACCTCAGCTGACGTTAAGAGGCCCTCAAAAAGGCCTCAAAGACCCCTCGGCTGCTGAAGAGCCTCAAAGGAAACTCAAGAGACGTTAAACGGCCCTAAAAAGGCTTGAAAGGGCCCTCTGCTGCTGGCAAAGGGCTCGCATATGACATCAATAACAGCTTTGTCAAAAACGGACCTGAGAGACCTTGCCGGTCCCTGGTTATAAGGGACTCCTGTCTCTTGCAGTAACCTGAGTGGCCCACGTTTACTGAGGGGCCCCTGGTTATTGAAGGAGTCCCTGGTTACTGGAAGGACCCCTGGTTATCAGAGGGTTCCCTGGTCACCTGGTGGGTCCCTGATCAATTGAGACCTCCCGATCATCTGAGCGCCCCCTGATTGCCTTGGTCTTGGCGTTGGCGTACAGTTTAAAGTCGTCGGGACACTGCGGCCTCCTCTTTCTCAACAAGTCTCTCTATTTCTTCTGCAGCGAGGGCGATTTCGTCAAAATACTCCTCCATCGCGAAGCCTCGTGCGCAGACGCAGTCTTCGGGGCGCTCGCTGCGCCAACTCTTGACGCCAACTGACGGGCTCCAAATGGAACAGATGGACTCCGAAACGAACGTGGGAATGCCGACACATGATCCCTCCAAATTTACAGAGGAGGAGATGTCCCTGACAGCCCATTTGCAATAGGGGTCACTTTTACACTATAGACGTATGGGGAATTCGACCTTATCGACATGGTACTACGAGGTCAGCTGATCTGCTTGGCATTTAAATCGTAGTAAAACTGGCATTTAAACGCTGCGAAACAACTTACGTACAACGTAGCTCCGATTTGCCGCTCTTTCTTTTTCATCCCTCCGATTTTCTTCCGATCAAGAGAAGTTTCGTACCGAGAGAAGTTTCGCAGCCACGTCCGATATAACTTACGATAGCACGGATCCCCCCAGCCTGAGTGGCACTACAACTTCTCGTTAGCACTCAGGCTGGGGGGATCCGTGCTATCGTAAGTTATATCGGACGTGGCTGCGAAACTTCTCTCGGTACGAAACTTCTCTTGATCGGAAGAAAATCGGAGGGATGAAAAAGAAAGAGGGGCAAATCGGAGCTACGTTGTACGTAAGTTGTTTCGCAGCGTTTAAATGCCAGTTTTACTACGATTTAAATGCCAAGCAGATCAGCTGACCTCGTAGTACCATGTCGATAAGGTCGAATTCCCCATACGTCTATAGTGTAAAAGTGACCCCTATTGCAAAGGGGCTGTCAGGGACATCTCCTCCTCTGTAAATTTGGAGGGATCATGTGTCGGCATTCCCACGTTCGTTTCGGAGTCCATCTGTTCCATTTGGAGCCCGTCAGTTGTCGTCAAGAGTTGGCGCAGCGAGCGCCCCGAAGACTGCGTCTGCGCACGAGGCTTCGCGATGGAGGAGTATTTTGACGAAATCGCCCTCGCTGCAGAAGAAATAGAGGGACTTGTTGAGAAAGAGGAGGCCGCAGTGCAGTGTGCCGACGACTTTAAACTGTACGCCAACGCCAAGACCAAGGCAATCAGCGCTCAGATGATCGGGAGGTTTCAATTGATCAGGGACCCACCAGGTGACCAGGGAACCCTCTGATAACCAGGGGTCCTTCCAATAACCAGGGACTCCTTCAATAACCAGGGGCCCCTCAGTAAACGTGGGCCACTCAGGTTACTGCAAGAGACAGGAGTCCCTTATAACCAGGGACCGGCAAGGTCTCTCAGGTCCGTTTTTTGACAAAGCTGTTATTGATGTCATATGCGAGCCCTTTGCCACCAGCAGAGGGCCCTTTCAAGCCTTTTTAGGGCCGTTTAACGTCTCTTGAGTTTCCTTTGAGGCTAAGGGCCTCTTCAGCAGCCGAGGGGTCTTTGAGGCCTTTTTGAGGGCCTCTTAACGTCAGCTGAGGACCGTTGGACGCCATCTGAGGACCGTTTGGGGCCTTCTGATGGCCAGTAGATGCCAACTGAGGGCTCTCTGACACCAGCTGAGGGCACACTGACACCAACTGGGGGCCTCCTGACACCAACTAAGGGCGCTTTTATATTTGACACGAGCTCAGGGCCCTTTGACGACCTTTGAGACCTTCTGAGGTCCGTTTGACGCCAGCAGAGGACCCTTTGGGGGCATATGAGGGCCCTTTGCTGCCTTCTAAGCGGCCTTTGAGGCTTTTTGAGGGCCGCTTGACGCCACCTGAGGACCGTTGCGGTTGGACTCCAGTTACGGACCGTTTGAGGCCTTCTGATGGCCATTTTGCGCCAACTGAGGGCCGGGGGGCCCTCTGACACTAGCTGGGGGCCCTCTGACACCAGATAAGGGCCCTTTAAGGCCTTCTGAAGTCCGGTTAACGCTAGCGGAGGGCCTTTTGAGGCCAAATGAGGGCCCTTTGAGACCTTATAAGGACTCCTTGAGGCTTTTGAGGGCCGCGTGACGGCATCTGAGGACCGTTGTACTCTAGCTGACGACCGTTTGAGGCCTTCAGATGGACTTTTGGCGCCAGCTGAGGAGGGCTCACTGACACCAGCTGGGGGCCCTCTGACACAAGCTAAGGACTCTTTAAGGCCTTCGGAGGGTCGTTTGACGCGAGCTCAGGGCCCTCTGACGCAGGTTTAGGCCCTAAACCCTAAACTTTAGGGCCCTTTGACGCCCTTTAAGGTCTTCTGAGGTAGGTTTAACGTTGGCTGAGAGCCCTTTGAACCCATCTGAGGGCCCTTTGAGGCCATCTTGTGGCCCTTCATTTGGCCATCTGAGGGCCCTTTGACACCAGATGAGGGCCATTTGACGCTAACCGAGGGCCCTTCGAGACCATCTGAGGACCCGGTGACCCCATCTGTGGGCCCTTTGAGGTCTTTTGAGGGCCATTGAAATTTCACCACAATACCCCTGGCTGCGCTACTGGGCATTTATGGACTCGTATGGGCCTGCTGGGGAACGAGATGGGCCCTCCCGGTCTTTTTAATCATTATTTCAGTTCATTTTACATGGTCTTCGGCGGTCTAAAGATTAGGGGCCCCAACTCGAATGGGGGGGAGGCCCGTGTGCCCTCTCCTGTGTGCGGCCTTGCCGACACTACACCGCTTCCCCTCCCTCCGCCATAAACGCACCGCTGCACTGCTAGGCGCCGACAAATACGGACCGGCGCCGCAACCGGCTCCCCCGCGGCCTGCCTCGCGTTGACATAGCCCTTCCCGAACACCAGTGTAACCCCCACGCGGCCTAGGTATCGCCGCGCCCACCTGTCCGCGGCGCGGCCTCTGATGGCGTATCGGATCATTGATGGTGCGATACATGTTTTGGTCAGATTTTCGCAATTAACGCGAAAAATTGCCCAAAACACTTTTTAAACTTCAAAATTGAAAAAAATAATTACAAAAATGACGTGAAAGTGACCGTTTTCAACGTGTAAATTTAAAACGCTCTAGCGCAGCCATTTTTGAAGAAATCGACCTCAAATTTTGCACACGTGTTCATCAACCATATTTGTTTAACATATATTTCGGTTTTGTGAAAATTTTGAAAATTTCTTATATTTTTCTCCTGAGAAAGAGGTAAAGCTTCGCTACGATCGGCCTTCCGATCGACCGAGAAGATTCGTAAAGTTAGTTCGTATCTTCACCATTTGCGATACAACTTGCGTATCTACTTAGCCTACGATGTGATGGATCCCTCCAATATCTGTTCCGATTCAACTTACGTTTGATCGCAACTGCGAGGTGCCTTGCGATCACATGGATCCCCGTTCTTGCTTGCACGTAGAGAAATTCGTATACACTCCGCCACGCTCAAGCGCTCTCGCTGGACTGTCCTCTGACCCCACACAGAGTAGATCCACAGGCCATTTCTTTCCCCCGCTCCCCCTCCCCCCTCTTTAGCGTCAGTCGAAACCGTCAAAACAACACCTGCGCCACCCGTCTCTCTCTCTCTCTCTCTCTCTCTCTCTACCTACTCCTTCCCTCTCTCCCTCCCTTTCATCCCGAGCCGCCGCGTGCGTTCGCCGCGCGCCGCGTCGTCCTCTAGCTGATAAGATGCCTTATCAGTATCCCCTCCTCTTTTATCTCTACCGCCTGTCCCGAGCCGCCACGCTAACTCAGGGTGTCTGCGTTGCTCCCTTACCGCTTATTAGACACCCTATCACTGAGTAGGACATAGGTATTACCACATTTAACTATACGCAAAAACAATCTTTGGTGGGTTTCAGCCTAGCAGGAAAGACTACAACATATTACACACCTCGCCTATGCATAGTACCTATCCTTAATCGTTGCGATCGTAGCAGACAACAGCCCCCGGTCCCATAAAATTTCAAACATGATCCCAAATAATTGCAGGTTCTCATTTTATATAGTATACTATTTTTATACCTATATAGCAATCACACAGTATTTTCTTAGTCTTATTGCATTCTTTGTGACGAAATTTATAAGAAAATATTGCAGGCAATAATTCCTGTTTCATTTACTAAAGCTCTTGATCATTTAGACGAAAAACGCATCCTAGCAAAACAACGAAGGGGGAGGGGTAGAGGGACGGAACCTTTATGATAACCAATAAAAACGGAATCGTTTAAATCATTGAGTTCTTTTTTTCCTTCCGTCCCTCCGTCCTTTTTCTTTATAAGAATGGCTTCAAAACTCAATGAATTAAACGATTCCGAGAGAGAGAGAGAGAGAGAGAGAGAGAGAGAGAGAGAGAGAGAGAGAGAGAGAGAGAGAGAGAGAGTGAGAGTGAGAGTGAGAGTGAGAGTGAGAGTGAGAGTGAGAGTGAGAGTGAGAGTGAGAGTGAGAGTGAGAGTGAGAGTGAGAGTGAGAGTGAGAGTGAGAGTGAGAGTGAGAGTGAGAGTGAGAGTGAGAGTGAGAGTGAGAGTGAGAGTGAGAGTGAGAGTGAGAGTGAGAGTGAGAGTGAGAGTGAGAGTGAGAGTGAGAGTGAGAGTGAGAGTGAGAGTGAGAGTGAGAGTGAGAGTGAGAGTGAGAGTGAGAGTGAGAGTGAGAGTGAGAGTGAGAGTGAGAGTGAGAGTGAGAGTGAGAGTGAGAGTGAGAGTGAGAGTGAGAGTGAGAGTGAGAGTGAGAGTGAGAGTGAGAGTGAGAGTGAGAGTGAGAGTGAGAGTGAGAGTGAGAGTGAGAGTGAGAGTGAGAGTGAGAGTGAGAGTGAGAGTGAGAGTGAGAGTGAGAGTGAGAGAGAGAGAGAGAGAGAGAGAGAGAGAGAGAGAGAGAGAGAGAGAGAGAGAGAGAGAGAGAGAGAGAGAGAGAGAGAGAGAGAGAGAGAGAGAGAGAGAGAGAGAGAGAGAGAGAGAGAGAGAGAGAGAGAGACGGGGGGCGCAGGTGTTGTTTTGACGAACTGACGCTAAAGAGGGGGGAGGGGGAGCGGGGGAAGAAATGGCCTGTGGATCTTCCCTGTGTGGGGACAGCGAGGACAGTCCAGCGAGAGCGCTTGAGCCTGGCGGAGTGTATACGAATTTCTCTGCGTGCAAACAAGAACTTTAAGTGCTAACGAGAAGTTGTAGTGCCACGTGGCTCAGACCTCCAACCATGATACCAGTCGAGGCGCCAGAGGACACAGGACACAGGCCAGCCTGGCGGAGTGCATACGAATTTCTCTGCGTGCAAACAAGAACTTTAACCCTCGCACGACCAGGCCATTTCTCATAACACGAACAACCAGGGGGGGGGGGTTGTTACGACCCCCCCCCTGGCGTTTCGAAACGGAAGGTCGTAGAGCTTAGCGGAAAAAACCAACGGATTGCTCTCAGCGAGATCTCGCGATTGGTGGTATATTTTTTGGTCCTAGGTCAACATTTGACCTACTTATGACCGGTCAAAGGTCAAATTTTCGGAAAAATAGACCGGATTTTCGATTTTACCCAGCTAGGTAGTTTGGTGCAAGAGGCCTCTGGTCATCGCTGACGAGGAGAAAGCCAATTATTTTTATGTCCTGGTCAATGTTGACTGTTGAGATCCTAGGTCATGTTAACCTCCCAGATCAGGTTAATAACCCAGGCACGGAAAATTGGGTCTTGCTTGAATTTCTACAAGTGAGGTTTGCTGGGACTTGGCTTGCTTCTGATTCCGAATTTGCACTTGCTTTGATCAAAGATGATGTATCAAAGCATTTGGGGTAGGACAGGTCACGCCAGATCACCCATTAGGCGTTCTGCCGGCTATCCATGGAATGTTAACCAGCACTTACAGCCTTGCAACATATTGCATAGGCACTATAACTGATACCTAAGTATGCCTAGTTTTCAAATACTAAAATGGGTGCTAAATTTCAAACCAACACTTCCTAAAAACCACAGTAAAAAGGTGTAAATTTAAGGAAGTTAACCGAGATCATTTCAAGTAAATGCCCTTAGCCTGAGTTTCACGTGACCTTGGCACCTACAACAATCAATGAAACAAACATAAGATAGTATATTTCGCATGTTGACACGTCCCTAATCACGAAACGACTATGGAAACACACAGAAGATGTGCGCTGGCTTTCAATTGCTATTCTGGCCTGACATGATCTTGAGAAAAATAATCACAGGTTAGAGGTAATTTGTTTCAGGGATTAAAAAATATCGTAAAAGATGCAAAAATGATAGGGGCTATTTAATTTTCCGCGGTTGTAAAATTTATTAACGCCAGGGCACCAAAGAATCGTCGCAATCCTTCGCTTTGCCGCGATTTATTGGTGAAAAACAGGGGGCGCGGTCTATTTACCTCTACTTATATGTGCGGTGAGGGTTAATGTTCATTTTATCTGTGTTGATGAATGTTCAACAATTTCTACATGAACTGAGACCAGTCCATGTGAGTATGTTTTTCTCACGGACAATGACAATATAAAAACAATGCGAATAAAACCGAACGTTTCGGACAACAACGTGCCTTCGTCAGTGGAGAAAAATAAGTGTAGGTTTAACATCAATGAGAACTATATGCGGCACCGTCTCGGTCTGGGCAGCCGGGTTGCCGATAAAATGCAGAAATGTTTATAAGCTTCCATGATGTGCTTAAAAAACTGCTGAAAATATATATCAAAAAAGTAAAGATAACTACTTCATCGATTTTATCGAAAGAAAACATGTCAGCCTATTATAGTTACTTATTTCTTGCCACTGACGGAGGCACTTTTGGTGTGCGAAACGTCTGGTTTTATTCGTATTGTTATTGTGTTGTCATTCCCTGTGAGAAAAAAGGATAACTCTTCAGTTAGTAACCATAAGAGCGAAACGGCTTAATGTAACACAATTCACTGTGTATACGAAACCTATAAGTCCCTAAATATAATCCTATTTACGGCTTTTAAAAGGATACAGCTTATACAGCTAAGGCATACATTTTTTTCTGCGTTAAGATAATATTAATTTATCTCCGCAGAATATGGTAAATTAGTGCTGCTGAAGTTCGCTTTCGAAGCGTCTCCTCCAAGCATTCTACAGCTCTCGTGCGATTTTGGATCACGGAACATGGCTGGGCTCGGGACAGGTCGTCTGCGAGCTTGGACGGACCACGTGACCACCTCCTCCCCTCCCCCTCACTCCCGTCCCCTTCCCCAGCAGGGCGTCCGATCTAACCGCGCCCCAGGCAGTCGGCTCGTTCCGACCCTCACTGGTCGAGCCACGGCCCGGTGCCGCCTGAGTTTGCATGCCGGGTGCAAAGCTGGAGCAGTTACTAGCGTCGGAACTAGTAATCAGCACGACCATCGTCAGATGGCAGGAGTGAATGGAATAAGCGGTTCCAGGTTTCAGAAGGAATGGGGCAGGAAAAAGCGCTGAAAACAATGTTTTGCTGATATCGCCATAAAAAGTTCACTGAATTAGTAGAGCAGCACATCAGTTTAAAGCCCTTCAGATGGTGGTTTTAATAAGCACACAATCATTTCCCAATTCGCCTGCAACGGTGTCACAGGCCAAGAATACGCTGAAATACTAGTGTGTACAGAAGCAACTGCGGGTCCCTGTACCACGTACAGATTCCACGTCACTAATCAGAGTCGAGCTACTTATCGTCCGGCGGGGACTCTGTTGGATGTGATCATAACTAACCGCCCGGAGTTGATTAGGCGTGTCGGTGTCACGAGATGTCACTACGGCGGTCCTCATGACTACACCCGTGTCTTGCTGTCCCGTGAGCGTCGTGCCGCGGCAGCTGGAAACTCTAAGGTATACCGCCGAGCTTTCAACAGGATTGACCATGACTCGTTTAATCAGCAGCTCGCTGATACGGACTGGAACCCAGTGTATGGCTGCGACACCACCGAATGTAAATGGAACGTTTTCTGTGAAACGTTCATAGGTCAATTAGACAATGTTGCGCCCCTCAGACGTGTTCGGAATAGGCAGGTGACCGCGCCGGCCGTGACAGCCGAGACCCAGCAGCTGTTGCAGTCCCGCCGGGCGGCTCTAGCTCGGGGCGATCGAGCCGAGTATAAGCGGGTGAACCGTCTGTGCCGCGCCGCCGTGCGAAACGATACCCGTGCGCGGTACGCCGGTGCTATCAGCCGCGGTGACCGAGGCGGGCTGTGGCGAGTGCTGCGGCCGGTGCTGGGCAGGAAACAGCAGAGCTGTGAGATACCGAGGATCACACCGAATGCTCTTAAAGTGACCATCCCACCTTAACATTAGTTTTGAGTTGAGATAGCCAAATTGGTGGCCATGGCCTGCAAATACCGGTTTGGGCACTCACAACATCGAAAAATGCTTTAATTCGGAGATATGGAATTTCAAACTTGCAGTTTTCGGATTCTAAGGGGCTAATGCATTGAGATGCCCCCTTAGAATTTGTGACGTCAGCGGTGATCTAACGATTTTAAAACATTATACTAACATATTTGTGAAGCAGTGGTGGCACTGGCGGATCCAGGCTTGCGTTTGGGGGAGGGGGGGGGGCAACTCATGCGGAGCCAAACCTAGGGCACCCCCAAATCCTGTTTTCTCATCGGATTTAGGCCACTTCGTCACAGCCCTGACACTATGATTTTTTTTAACTAAAAAGAAAAATATATAAATGGTAGCCCACCCGACCCATGCCTTTATATTACTTTGTGAACACTTACCATTGCTTTTGTCGACCAGTTAACTCGCTTCAAGTCAGTGCTTGGGTCCCTTTGCGGGCCGGGAGGTGGTAAAACACCCCCTGTCTAACTCGGCTCCTGGGCCACGCACTGATTGAACTATGTTTCATTATCGTTTGGGGGAGGGGGCAAACGGGCCACTTTAGGCCCCTGGGAAAGGGGCATGGCCCCAAATGCCCCCTCCCTGGATCCGCCAGTGTAAGAGACCATTGGAGCTGCAGTTGGGTACCTCAGACGTCAGGGTACGCCCTCAGATGTATAGGAGTCGCTTGGAGACCTCTTATGCTATAGTGGACTGAAAGGACCCAAAGGAGCCCGTCTAGGGCTCCCGGAGATAAACGTGGGCCCTCAGGAGCCCGCCAGAGCCCCCAATGAGGGATAAGTGAGGGATACCAAGTGCCTGCAATTGCATATTGTATAAGCCATAACGCCCTTACAAATCAATAAATTACACATAGGCGGTCCCAGGGGGGGGGCCACGGGGGCCATGGCCCCCCCTTTGGTGCTGAAAGGTGGGGCCATACTATCTTTTGGCCCCACCTTTCAGATCGAACAAAAGTCCTAGAAAGCTTTTTGTATGTTTCATTTTCTTTCTTGCGCCATCAAAGGACGTAAATTATACTCATGAGAGGGCTCAGCTTCGCATTCCGTCAATTTGGCGGTCAGCGTCGCTGGCACCGGTTCACGAGTAAGGCCGGATCTTGTATGGAATATCAGCGTGGGTTTACTTGAGGCTCTCGTAGGCCCAGCAATGGCTGGCACGAGACCCTCTTCGGCAGTGGCGGGAGGGTCCTGCCAAATGAGCGTGGCTCTACGACACATAAGACCTCATGGGTTGGTGCTGTGCACCTCAGAAGCCCGGTGGTGATGCCGTATGCCGGCTTGGTTTCTTAAGGATTAGCGTGGGACCTCCGGGGCCTGCATAGAGTTTGCATGAGCTAGCCCGCGCCTTGCTGGGGGGGGGTGTTTGAACACCCCCCTTGTGGTTTTTCGCGAATATCTCAAAAACGGCGGCGCGGAGCGCCGCCGTTTTTGGTATACCTTATCATACATCAATTCTACACATGTTGTGAAAATGTCAGACAAAGGTCATTCAAGGTCAAGTCACCAGGTCACTTGAAGTGACCTCACCTCATAAAACGTTTCAATGTCTGTCATAGCTACACCGAGTGACCAATCGCTTTGAAACTTTCAGAGATTGCTAAGAGCAATAGCATGTACAAAATGTTTATCTCTGAATTTTGATATCGCTGACCTAAGGTCAGGTCAATTTTGCGACCTCCCCATTACAAGTCAATGGGAGAAAATTGAAATGCGCCTCTTTTGGACGAAAGACATTATAAACACTCCCAAAAACCGAATTACAAGTGGTTTAGACACACTGAACATGAAAATGGTGTCCGTGACCCTTGTTTGTGCCCTGAGGTCATCTTAGGTCACGAATGGTATCTAACAGTTTTTCGCAAATAACTTTTGATAGAGGCATGCTAGAGCGATGAAAACGCCTTATAAGTGTTCAGCTCGACGATACGGATCGACTGATATGCAACATGACCCTTTCCGGTCAGGTCATGACCTTGACCTGAGGTCAAATTTTCAAGTTGACCTTTCAAGGTCAAGTTATAGTTCATTCGATGCGTCTTGACGAGAGGAACACGATGCGGGTAAAAGTAAGCTCGTACAAGGCTTGGGTCAAAAGTTATTGCAGAAAACTGTTTCCGAAAAAAAATCGGCTATTTTTGCAGTTTTTGCCCCCTGCAGGCAAAACCGTTGACGTTAGGTCAAATCTGAGAAAATTACTCAGAAAGGGCGTTAATAGGGCTATCGAATGCACTATTAATATAGCTCCCACACCGGTCTTTGAGCGTCCTACACTGACCTCTAGGGAACTTCAGTGGCGGTCAAGCGCCCACGTTGGCCGCTAAGAGCCCACATCGACCTCTTAAGCCCCACATCTGGCCTATGAGGGCCCCTAACCGGCCTCAGGGGCCCCAACTGGCGTCTGAGCGTCTCACACCGGTCTCTGGTGGCCTTATTTCTGTCTCTGGTGTCCTAAGACGAACCTTTAGGTGCCAATGAGGGCCCCGCACTGGCTGCTAAAGACCCGATGCCGGCCTCTAAGGGCCTGCATGGCATCTGAGGAGGGCCCATCTTGGCCTTTGAGGGCCCTCTGCTGGCCTCTGGGGTCCAACGACGGCTCATGCCGGTCTTTTAGAGCCCCACGCTGACATCTGAGGGCCCCATGTTGGCCTGTAATGAGTAAGGACCCAGATTAGCCTCTGAGAGCCCAACTCGGTCTCTGATGGTCTCAAACTACTGGCCTTTGCAGTTTGCAGGCCCTGTACTGGTCTCTGAGGGCCCCAATCTGGCCTCTAAGTGAAAACATACATGGGTGGGCTTCTGAAGATCGGAGGGCTTACGCAGACTCCTGTACAGCCTTACGTTGGTCCTGATCGAGATCACTTTACATCCTGTTGGTCCCGCGTAGATTCCCTCATATTTCGACATCGGGACCCCATGAGCCGTTGTGGGTCTTGGGGCTGGCAGAGACTGATGAAATCCTCAGGGCTCAGGGCCAGTCTTTTCAGCATGAGGACTAGGCAGGTTGAGTGAGCCCCAATAGAGCCGTTACGAAGCCCGCAGGAGTCGCGCGCGGCCCTCAGATGCCAATTTTGAAAGCCAGGAACCTTTGGTCTCCAGAGGTCGGTGTACCTGCTCTCTCCCGCCGCCACACAACTAAATGGGTAAATGTCATAGTCTGAAAATGCTCTCTGGGTTTCACATGCTTGTTCGAAGCAAGAGGTAGGTATCTGTACTTTTCCGAATTGTTTTATAGTGGTAAGGTCATAAATCCGCGTGCCCGACCTTCCAGTATATGCTACACCGATCCGTCGCCATGGTGCAGTGGCCAGACCGGTGGAAACACCGTGGGACGGGAAATGGAACTGGTGATTTTGTCTTAAATTGTGCTTAAAAGATTCCACGCAAGAATGACATGGATGAAGCATAATTAGTGCCAACTGCGCTGCGCCTCGTGGACGTAAGAATTAGCCGATCACCCCCCCCCCTTCGGTGACGGATAAATGTTATGTCCCGCGAGTGTGAGTTTGGCCCCCCCTTTTGCTAGCGGCTGCGACCGCCAGTGAAATTACATATGTATCCGTGGCAGATCCAAGGGGGGCCACATGGGTCATGACCCCCCTTGGTGCCCGGGGGCACCATAGGCCTGTCAGGGGCACCACCAGCCTAGCAGGGGCACCACGGGCCTGTGAGGGGCCCCACAGGCTTGTCAGGGGCACCCCAGGTCTGTCAGGGACACCAGAGACCTGCCAGGGGCACCACCGGCCTCGCAGGGGCACCATGGGCCTGTCAGGGGCCCCACTGGCCTCGCAGACATCACGGCATCACGCAGGGGCACCTTGGGCCTGTCGGGGGCACCTTGGGCCTGTCAGGGGCACAACAGGCCTGCCAGGGGCACCACCGGTCTAGCCTTTACAAATCAATATATTATGTATCAGTCAGTGGCAGATCCAAGGGGGGCCATATGGGTCATGACCCCCCTTGGTGCCCGTGGGCACCACAGGCCTGTCAGGGGCACCACCGGCCTAGCAAGGGCACCACCAGCCCGCCAGGGGCACCACAAGCCTAGCAAGGGCACCACGGGCCTGTGTGGGGCCCCACAGGCTTGTCAGGGGCACCCCAGGTCTGTCAGGGACACCAGAGACCTGCCAGGGGCACCACCGGCCTCGCAGGGGCACCATGGGCCTGTCAGGGGCCCCACCGGCCTCGCAGACATCACGGCATCACGCAGGGGCACCTTGGGCCTGTCGGGGGCATCACGGGCCTGTTGGGGGCGCTTTAGGCTTGTCAGGGGCACCACAGTCCTGCCAGGTCCCAGGGCCATCAGCAGCCTAGCAGGGGCACCCTAGGCCCGCCAGAGCCACCACAGGTCTGCCAGGGTCCAGGGGCACCACAGGCCTAGCAAGGGCACCACGGGCCTGTCAGGGGCACCTCAGGCTCCCGTGCCCCCCCCCCCGGATCCGCCAGTGATGCCACACCACGCGAAACACCGCCAACTACCAGCTGCCGCGCCATAAACACGTGCCAACAGGGGCCCGGGAACGATTTTCAAGTTGGGGGGGGGGGGGGGCGAGCCTAAAATACCTGACATGATGCAAATGAAACAGTGGCGTAGCTAGGGGTCTAAGGGGACACGTACCCCCGTACCCCCCCCCCCCCCCATCGGGTTCAAAGGGACTCTCGGGTCCGAGCCCCGAGGGGCCCTGCGGCGCCAGTTGACCGCTGAGGGTTAACGATGGCCATATTTCGACTCAGAAGGGCCCCATGGGGTTCGTTAGAGCACCTCATGGGCCCTAAATAGCCACACTAAGATCTCCATAAGGGCCCCACGCCGGCTTCTGAGGGTCTCTTGCGGCTTTTAAGGGCCCATCGGTGGTCTCCAAAGGACCGTTACTGGCCTCTGAGAGTTCTTACTAGTGATGTCAATTACGGAAAATCGGAATACCGATACCAAACCAAATACCAACCAAAACCACGATACAATACCGAAACCAAACCAACTTGGGAAAATGAGGGAAATACCAACTTTTTACCGATTTCTTACCCTCTTATACATTAGTGAGGGCTTATGATACCAACAAAATACCAAACACATTACGATTGAAATACCAAATACCAAGTTGGTATCGGTTTGGTATCGGTATACCAATAAGTTGGTATCCGATTGACATCTCTAGTTCTTACCAGCCTATGAGGGGCAGTTTCCAGGGGCATGTCCCGCCTGTGATTGTCCCACACTTATTTTTCTGAGGGCCCCATAACGGCAACTGTGGGGACCCTCATCGGCGCCTATGAGGGCCCACGCAGGTGTCTCTGAGGGTTTCACACCCTCAACTCTGAGTGCCTACACCACTGCCTATTAAAGCCCTTATATCGGCGGCTCTGAGGACCCAACGGCCAACACCTGCGCATCTTAAGGTGACCCACGGATGACTTTTGAGGACCCCACACCAGTGACTCTGAGGGCCCCACTGGCGTCTGACAGTACCATTTTGGTCTCTAAGAACCCCACAGGACTTCTTCTGCCGGCCTAAGGGCCCCTTGCCGGTCACTGAGAGCCCCCTGCCGGCCTGTAGAGGGTTTGCGTTAGCAGCTCTATGTAAAGGCCCACACCCGTCTGTAACGGCTCCATACCAGCGTCTATAAGGGCCCACAGCAACGCCTGTAAGGACCCTCACCGGCGCCTCTGAGAGAATCACACTAGCACCTCGGCTCTGAGCGCCCACACGGGCACCTGCATGATGGCCCCACACCAGTGCCTCTAAAGGCCCCTTACTGGCGGCTCTGAGGGCCCTATACGCCGGTGATTCTGAGGGTGCTACTGATAACCGAAGGCACCACATAAGCCCTTAGTGTCGCTGAGCTTTAATCCCATACCGGCCTTCCGAGGGCGCCACGTCAGTGCACCCATTGCCCCACACCCCTTCCTCACACCCAGAGCGAATAAACTGTGTTGTACATACATATAGCAATGATTTTACCACCGTTTTACGTTATGTATTTCTCAAAATTGACCCAAAATGGTCCAGTATAAAATCTGGCCTGCCAAACTTACATATGGCCAAGGTCAGGCCCAAACCAAAGCGGGATGACCATAGAGGGATGACAATATGTTGTCAAATCGATACTTTATCAGCAGAAACCATTCAGATGGCACGGACTGAATGCCGTGTGTTCATGTTAAGATGTTTAAAGGAAACAAGACGGAAAGAAGTCCGCAAAAGGGAGGAAAGATCCTTTCTTGCTGCCTCAATGTTGAGGGGGCGCCGCCCCCTCGGCTCTCAAGTTGGGGGGGGGGGGCAAGCGCCCCCGCTGCCCCCCCTGTTCCCGGGTCTATGCGTGCCAACAACAGTCTTTTTTTGAAGGTCGACTCCGCTCGCGCAACTTTTGACTGACCCTCACTGCTACCATATTGCTTCCATATCATGCTGTGGAAAGCTTTACTTCACCAAGTGGCTAAAAACCTCCATCAAGGTATATTTTCTTAGCAATTTTTCTGACGTTTTGGGGGGGCCAAACAGGCCACTTTAGGCCTTTGAGGGGGCCATGGCCCCCGTAGCCCCCCTGGATCCGCCAGTGAGTGGTGGTATATGCTATTTGCGCGCAACATCTGCTGCAAACGCCGCACTTTCAAAATGAAGTCGCTAGGAACAGCGGAGATCCAAAAAAAGTAAACAAAAGTAAAAGTCTAATATCTTGAAAACCGGTGAATATTTTTCGGTGAAATTTGGTAGATGTTCGTGTTTGCTCTTTCTGAACCGAGCGACATCACTTTCCTGCCAATACATTAACTTTTTTGAAGGTGGGAGGGTCCCTTTAACAACTATTATGTTGCAGTCGGCCCTGCCACCGCAGCCAGTGTTCCTGCCGCTACAGCACGTGTGCCCATGCTACTCCCAAGAGTGCTGACGAGCGCCTTTAAGGTGCAGGCTACGGATTTGGACTCTCTGTACGCGATACTGCTTTCAATGAAACCTTCTATGTCAGCAGGCAGGGACGGTGTAAGCGTGCGTTTGTTGGTAAGACGACATTGTTTCAAGTACACAAACGACAAAACAGTGCAATTCAAATCTTTATATCTATATTTCGCAGACGTTTCAACGACAAGGCGTCTACGTCAGTGCAAATGAAATGAAACTTAGTACATATGTTTAATTAATTAGCATATTCGATAGCATATTCAATAGGATATTCGACAAATATTCGATAAATTACTATTCGAATTCGTTCAATCGTTCACATGAAAATGACACAGGATACATTTACCCACAGAAACACATTATTTTTGGAGTCCAACCACGTTCCAGAATGTGTGGTCTCCCTTCACTTGTACAAATACATTTAAATATCTATCGCCATCTTTGCTCCGATCTTTGCCCACGTAAAGAAGCCCGATTTTACGTTGATGACATCATTTAACATAATATGAGCTGCTTCTTTTGCTTTACGAACTGATTTTGACATTCCTTCCTCGATGACGCCCGCCCTGGACGAGTCTGGCAGGCTTCCACACTTGTCTATGTGTGGAACGAATGCGTTTTTTGAGTCGTGATTTCGGACGTCCCGTTTGTGCTCCTTCAGCCGTGTTTCTAAGCCCCTTCCTGTCTCTCCTATGTATGATTTCTGACACGGGTCAGAGCAGGGAATTTTGTAAACCACGCTGTCCGTTTGTTCTTTGTTGTTGTGTGGTTTGGTCAAACTTTCAATTTTCTTTCCAGTTACGATGGCGACATTGGTACCAGCAGCACGAAGGGAGCTGGCGATCGTTTCGGCGTGTTGTGAGTTCGGTAGTGATATAAAACGTCCTCGCTTCGTTCGCTCTCGTCTCTTTTCTCTTCGTTCTTCCGCGGTTCTATCTCGAATTTCCTCTGCCTTCTTCTTCATGCGAATGGCATAGCCTTTTGGATATTTCAGTTTCTCAAAAGTAGCAAAAATGTGTTTGATTTCTCCGTCGAGGAACTCCTCACTACAGATACGATAGGCCCGTAAGAAAAATCCAATCACTACTCCGTTTTTCACTCGCTCATTATGCCCTGAGAAAAAGTGGACATAATCTTCCTTATTTGTAAGCTTCCGGTAAACAGTAAATTTCAGTCTACCTTCCCTTCGCATGATCAGCGTGTCGAGAAAGGGAATCATGCTCTTGTTGTTGTTGTTTATTGGGGCTTTAGGGCGCGTCGACTGCAAAGGAATCATGCTCTCGTTTTCAGTTTCGATGGTGAATTGAATTTTTGAATCAACTGCATTTAGATCCGTTAACTTCTTTTTCAGGTCCACATTTTCCGGTGCCAACACAAGCACATCGTCGACATATCTAATCCACATGCAGTCTTAGCCCATAATGTGACGGTAACTCTCCTCTTCCAAACATTCGAGGTAGAGACAGGCCGCCACTGGACTTAAAGGAGACCCCATCGCTAGACCAGTGATTTGTGCGTATTCGTTACCATTAAAGGAAAATGCATTGAAGTGCATACAGAGTGATACTAGCTCGAGGTACTCTTTCTTCGGCAATGGTAGCGTTCTCTCGTCCAGAAAGCCGATAACACGTCGTACCGCTTCTATGGCACCTTCGACAGGAACGTTGGTAAAAAGCGACTTCACATGTTATCGGCTTTCTGGACGAGAGAACGCTACCATTGCCGAAGAAAGAGTACCTCGAGCTAGTATCACTCTGTATGCACTTCAATGCATTTTCCTTTAATGATAACGAATACGCACAAATCACTGGTCTAGCGATGGGGTCTCCTTTAAGTCCAGTGGCGGCCTGTCTCTACCTCGAATGTTTGGAAGAAGAGAGTTACCGTCACATTATGGGCCAAGACTGCATGTGGATTAGATATGTCGACGATGTGCTTGTGTTGGCACCGGGTGGACCTGAAAAAGAAGTTAACGGATCTAAATGCAGTTGATTCAAAAATTCAATTCACCCTCGAAACTGAAAACGAAGGCATGATTCCCTTTCTCGACACGCTGATCATGCGAAGGGAAGGTAGACTGAAATTTACTGTTTACCGGAAGCCTACAAATAAGGAAGATTATGTCCACTTTTTCTCAGGGCATAATGAGCGAGTGAAAAACGGAGTAGTGATTGGATTTTTCTTACGGGCCTATCGTATCTGTAGTGAGGAGTTCCTCGACGGAGAAATCAAACACATTTTTGCTACTTTTGAGAAACTCAAATATCCAAAAGGCTATGTCATTCGCATGAAGAAGAAGGCAGAGGAAATTCGAGATAGAACCGCGGAAGAACGAAGAGAAAAGAGACGAGAGCGAACGAAGCGAGGACGTTTTATATCACTACCGAACTCACAACACGCCGAAACGATCGCCAGCTCCCTTCGTGCTGCTGGTACCAATGTCGCCATCGTAACTGGAAAGAAAATTGAAAGTTTGACCAAACCACACAACAACAAGGAACAAACGGACAGCGTGGTTTACAAAATTCCCTGCTCTGGCCCGTGTCAGAAATCATACATAGGAGAGACAGGAAGGGGCTTAGAAACACGGCTGAAGGAGCACAAACGGGACGGCCGAAATCACGACTCAAAAAACGCATTCGTTCCACACATAGACAAGTGTGGAAGCCTGCCAGACTCGTCCAGGGCGGGCGTCATCGAGGAAGGAATGTCAAAATCAGTTCGTAAAGCAAAAGAAGCAGCTCATATTATGTTAAATGATGTCATCAACGTAAAATCGGGCTTCTTTACGTGGGCAAAGATCGGAGCAAAGATGGCGATAGATATTTAAATGTATTTGTACAAGTGGAGGGAGACCACACATTCTGGAACGTGGTTGGACTCCAAAAATGATGTGTTTCTGTGGGTAAATGTATCCTGTGTCATTTTCATGTGAACGATTGAACGAATACGAATAGTAATTTATCGAATATTTGTCGAATATCCTATTGAATATGCTATCGAATATGCTAATTAATTAAACATATGTACTAAGTTTCATTTCATTTGCACTGACGAAGACGCCTTGTCGTTGAAACGTCTGCGAAATATAGATATAAAGATTTGAATTGCACTGTTTTGTCGTTTGTGTACTTGAAGCGTGCGTTTGCTGCAGCGTTATTTTCCCGGGATAGGCCACGCGCTGTTGGACGTTGTTAACTCCAGTCTCGCCACCGGTGACAGTGGCGGATCCAGGGGGGGGGGCAAAATGGGCATTTGCCCCCCCCAAACGGCATGATTTTAACATTACGCCTATGGACGATGCATGGAAAGAATCGATAAATTTTTATGGTTTGCCCCCCCCCCCAAAAAAAACTCTGAGCTGGATCCGCCTCTGGCCGGTGATGTACCTCAGGAATAGAAGCACGCCTTAGTGACCCCTATTCCGAAGGGGAACAGGTCCCTCGAGCCGTCCGACACGCGCCCCATCTCCATCCTGCCGGCGATTATGAAATTAGTTGAACGTGTTGTGCAGAAACAGTTATTTGCTTACCTTGAAGAACATTATTTGCTTTCGGACGCACAGCACGGCTACAGAAAACAACGCTCCACGGAAACGGTGCTTCACGCCATAACAGACCAGGCTCTTCAAGCAATGGACAACGGACATATTTGCATATTGGTACTTTTGGATCTTTCTAAATGTTTTGATGTGGTTCCGCACACAAAACTTCTCGAAAAATTGTCGTTGTAATGGCATCGAAAAGGAAAATCAGTAGATTCTTCAATGACAACACATTTCAACATCTATCTAGCAATTATTTGCACCATCGAGGCACTATTATTGTGTTGTGTACCTGTTTGCATCCTTCACTGCAAAAATTGTCAATAAATAAAAACTTAAACCAATAATGCGTCTTTTTCTACTGAAAGCAATTCCGAATGAATAATAACCCGCGTCCCTGGGGACGCGGATACCCTGGGGGTCCTGGATTTCCACGCCCTGCTGGGGGGGGGGGGGTGTTTGAATCGGCTCCTGGGCCACGTAGCGATACGCGGAAGGCGGTGTTCGAAAGAGCACCAAAAATAATAACGAAATCA
The DNA here is from genome assembly GCF_019059575.1 of Amphibalanus amphitrite. Taxonomy (NCBI): domain Eukaryota; kingdom Metazoa; phylum Arthropoda; class Thecostraca; order Balanomorpha; family Balanidae; genus Amphibalanus; species Amphibalanus amphitrite. The sequence continues at coordinate 273,437 of NW_024881924.1, forward strand.
CTTCGGTCACTTTTTTGGTCAGGTCAAAGGTCAGGTCACCAGGAGGCCATTGAAGGCAAAATTTCGCCGATTTTCAGGTCGAATGTCGACAATTTCCAAGAAGCCAACGCATAGCCCGGGAACCAATAGAGCTACAGCGCCGCGGAAAAGCGCATTCGATAACCCTATTAACGCCCTTTCTGAGTGTTTCGCTCAGATTTGACTTATCGTTGACGGTTTTGCCTGCAGGGGGCAAAAACTGCGAAATTAGCCGATTTTTTTCGAAAACAGTTTTTCTGCAATAACTTTTGACCCAAACCTTGCACGAGCTTACTTTTACTGGCATCGTGTTCCTCTCGTCAAGACGCACCGAATGAACTGTAACTTGACCTTGAAAGGTTAACTTGAAAATTTGACCTCAGGTCAAGGTCATGACCTGACCGGAAAGGGTCATGTTGCATATCAGTCGATCCGTATCGTCGAGCTGAACACATCCAAAGCGTTTTCATCGCTCTAGCACGCCTCTATTAAAAGTTATTCGCGAAAAACTGTTAGATACCATCCGTGACCTGAGATGACCTCAGGGGCATAAACAGGGGTCACGGATACCGTTTTCATGTTCAGTGTGTCTTAGTTACTTGTTATCCAGTGTTTGGGAGTGTTTATAATGGGATTCGTCCAAAAAAAAAACGCTTTCAATTTTCTCCCATTGACTTATAACAGGGAGGTCGCAAAATTGGCCCGACTTTAGGTCATCGATATCAAAATTCTGAGCTGAACATTTTGTATAGTCGACTACAGAATGATGTTCCGCTCCTCAGAAGCTATCAGTTGACCGGAGCGCTAAGTTGTGCCGTTTATCACGCAATTAAGCGTGTCGATTGTGAGTATTGGGACAAAGCTATAATTTGTGAACTCAGCTCGTGTGATGCGGCTCAGCCTACCACTCCAGGCAAATAATTGCCTGTGAAAAGTGGAACATCATTCCGTAGTCGACTATACATAATATTGCTCTTAGCAATCGCTGAAAGTTTCAAAGTGATCGGTCACTCGGTGTAGCTATGGCAGACATTGAAACTTTTTATGAGGTGGGGTCAGTTCAAGTGACCTGGTGACCTAATCTTGAATGACCTTAATCTGAAATTTTTACAACATGTGTAGAATTGATGCATGATAAGGTGTGCCAAAAGCCACAAGGGAGGGGGTGTCCAAACCCCCCCCCCCCCCCACAGGGCGCGGGATAAAGGTACCAATTGCAATCTATTCATTCAACTCATTGGCAATGCAGGGCAACGAGGCAGCACCCTAATTGCATGGTACTGCGGATCGTCGATGAGTTTCTTGATGACTCCGACTCTGACTCAGAACTTTCAAAAATCAACTCTGACTTTGATTTCAAAATGTTGGCTCTGACCGACTCCGAGCCCTAGCAGGGCTCGGAGTCGGAGGCAATGGATTTTTGGTGACCCGACTCTGACTCTGGATTTTAAAATCAACTCTGACTCTGACTCTGGTCAGAACTGTCGACTCCGACCGACTACAACTCCGACTACGGAACCCATCTCTCATCTACATTCTCATCTACCTCAAGGTTGCCCTTCAACCGGCTCTAAACTATGGCAACTTTCCCTATCTTCAACATGTAAATACCCTCGGGCGTCCTCGTGGTGACGTAGGCATGGGAGTGCCAGGTTGGTAGGAACTAGACTTCGACGCCCCCTGATTGAGGCCATCTAGTCCAAGATTCCTTTACTACTGAGGCTGGTTCACTGGGGAAATAAAGGCGCCGTGGTGACGTCATCAGAGGAAACCCTTCACGTTCAAATGAATGGGTCATTTGAATTACTGATTTTGGCTCGATATAGTCCTATTTTTTTAGTTTCAACCTCATTTATCGTAATGAGGCGAACTCATTGTTACATTGGTACAACTTTCGATGACACATAATCCTTTTTTTTTTCTCTCTCCAGCTCGCTCGAAAGATGATGAAATTTGCATGCATGCCTATGGGTGAAGGGGGATTCTACCGCCGCGGTGACGTCACGGTATAGGGATTCTGGAGCTCATGAACGGGGGCTGACCCAGTCTGTAGCCAATGTCTGTCGCTAACTGGACGCACCGTCAGCAAGTGACGCCGATGATTTGTCGGGAGTCAATCGCTGCAAGCTTATGCTCTTTTTTGTCAGCTCTCAGGAGTGAGCCATGTGGCCAAAAATATGTGGCGCCAAAGTGGCCGTCAAAAAGTCTTAGCGTTAGAAAGTTGGTACTAAGCAGGCTTTTCAGGATGGATTACCAGCTGTCTAAGAGTATTATTTCGGGGTACATAACTCACGGTCACTTCAAGTGATGTCAATTACGGAAAATCGTGAAACCGATACCAAACCAAATACCAACAATACCAATGGGAAAATACCGAAACCGAACCGACTTGGGAATATGAGGGAAATACCAACTTTTTACCGAACTCCCAGCCTCTTTTACATTAGTGAGGATTTTTTTATTATTTATTTCGTCATCCTTCCAACAGGCTGATGCGCCCACTTACAGGAAGGCTCCTGCTCCTCCTCTTCCTTTCCCCTCCCCCTAGGCTACGGCTAACGTGGGAGCCCACCCCACTCCTGGTGACACAGCTGGGGACGACGCCCGCGGGACGGGCGACACCGGGAATCGAACCCAGAGCCACCCGCACCGCGGGCCGACGCCTTAACCAACTGCGCCACCAGGGCCGCAAGGATTCATAATACCAACAAAATACCAAATACATTCGCCATGAAATACCAAATACCAAGTTGGTATCGGTTTGGTATCGGTATACCAAAAAGTTGGTATCCGATTGACATCTCTAGTCACTTGGGCTTAAACTTAAAGGGACCCTCCCGGCTCCCACCTTCAAAAAAGTTAATGAATTGGCATGAAAGTGATGTCGCTAGGTTCAGAAAGAGCGAAATCGAATATCTAACAAATTTTATCGAAAAATATTCACCGGTTTTCAAGATATTAGACTTTTACTTTAAATATGGAATTATTGTACTGGGACATTATAAGTATTTAGGAACCAATTCTTCGACACCAGTAATGCGTATATTGATTCGGTAGCTTTCGGAAGCTTCTGCTCCCTTCGTCAGCCGTGCTTTAAAATGCATTAAAATACAAGACAATACGTCTCAAACGTCTCAAACACCTACCAAAATACATACCACCACGAGGAAAAGTTGTAGCCGTACGTCTAAAGCACAGATGCACAAAATAATCATACGAATACACCATAACTGAGCGTGAGCACACATTACATGAAAGAAACCAATATTTGAAAGTTACCTCACACTGGCTTCTCTTTCTTTTGACCAACATTCCATAACACATATTAATGAACTAAGACGTAATCGTCCGTAACATTCGTGCCAAACTTTCGGCAGTCATCGTAAGTTCATGATCGTAACAACCGAGATCGAGACAATTAATCGGAGGTAGTCGTAAGTTCGTAATCGTTTTACAATCGCAGACGCACAAGCTCGCATATTCGCTCTAATAATCACATACAACAACCGTACATATCTTTCAACACTTCTAAACTAAGTGTGCCTATAATTAGACTAAGTGTGCCTATAATTAGACTTAGTTTAGAAGTGTTGAAAGATATGTACGGTTGTTGTATGTGATTATTAGAGCGAATATGCGAGCTTGTGCGTCTGTGATTGTAAAACGATTACGAACTTACGACTACCTCCGATTAATTGTCTCGATCTCGGTTGTTACGATCATGAACTTACGATGACTGCCGAAAGTTTGGCACGAATGTTACGGACGATTACGTCTTAGTTCATTAATATGTGTTATGGAATGTTGGTCAAAAGAAAGAGAAGCCAGTGTGAGGTAACTTTCAAATATTGGTTTCTTTCATGTAATGTGTGCTCACGCTCAGTTATGGTGTATTCGTATGATTATTTTGTGCATCTGTGCTTTAGACGTACGGCTACAACTTTTCCTCGTGGTGGTATGTATTTTGGTAGGTGTTTGAGACGTTTGAGACGTATTGTCTTGTATTTTAATGCATTTTAAAGCACGGCTGACGAAGGGAGCAGAAGCTTCCGAAAGCTACCGAATCAATATACGCATTACTGGTGTCGAAGAATTGGTTCCTAAATAGACTTTTACTTTTGTTCACTTTTTTGGATCTCCGCTGTTCCTGGCGACTTTATTTGAAGGTGCGGCATTTGTTGCGCGCAAAGCAGCATATACCACCGCGTGCTACCAAACGTTTTAGTAAAAGATTTAAAAATCGTTAGATCTCCGCTGACGTCACACATTCAGAGGGGTATTCAAAAGCATTAGCCCCTCTGAATCAAAACGCTGCAATTTTGAAATTCAATACCTATTCCCGATTTAAGGCATTTCTCGATGTTGTGAGTGCCGAAACCGGTAATTGTGAGCCAGGGACCCCATTTTGGCTATCTCAACTCAAATCTAATGTTAAGGTGGGAGGGTCCCTTTAACGGAGGACGCAAAACAGTCGAAAATGTCTTAAAATGGCCAAACATTTGTTTCGTTATGCCTGAGGCAACACTGGAGGGCCGATGTTTGATGTGGTCATCTGGACTACCTATTCCGTGTTCGAGATAAAACCAAGGATAAAACACCCGTCCAAACCCCAAAACGGTCCCATATGGGCGACGGAAAGGCCTTCGTGTCATCCCGCTTTATTCCTATGCAAAAGGCCAGGGTCACGGTAATGTGGGGTAATATGCGTCCAGACGCTGCACTGAGCAGGTTGCGATTGATACTCCAGAAACAGTGTTGGGACGCAGAATGCTTCTCTAAGAAGATCTAGGAGGAGTTTCAGGCTTCTAGCTTAACCCTCGCCCTGGCAGGGGGGGGGTCGATGCGACCCCCCCTAAGGTTTTTCGAAGATAGCGTAAAAACGGCGGCGCGCAGCGCCACCAAATTTGGCACAGCCTATGGGGCAACTTTTTTACATATGACCTGAAAATTTCAGGTCCGGGTGACCTTGGGTCAGGTCACCAGGTCAGAAAAACCGGTACAAGGTCATGGTCAAATTTCAATTTTCTGTTTGCACCTGTCCAACTCACAGTTTTGGACTGATTTCCTTCAAACTTTCAGGATGTGCTAAGTTCACCGAGTTGTATAACATATAGTTCGGGTTTTTTGAGGTCACTGACCTGAGGTCAGTTAGAGGTCATTACGTCGTAATGTTAAGCCTATGGGAAAATACTAAATTCGGAAAATACTGGAGTTATCCGCTTCGTTCTATCATTTTTGTGCTTTGAAATCACAGTACTTAACAGCAGGTCACTTGGTGCTTCTTTGTTTGTTGTTCTTATCCATGGGTCAGGTCAAATGAGGTCAACTGAGGTCAAATGACGTTTTTGTCAATAACTTGGCACATAATGACGCTAGAGCTTAAAAAATGGTATCATTGTGTTCCTGGTGATCAGCCGAATCGAATGATATACGATATGACGCAATTTGGTTAACTTGAACTTAATTTATAAATTTAAGTTTACTTAAAATTTAAGAAAAACTTGAAGTACACTTAAACAAGCTAAAAAGTATATCACTCGACGCGCCTTGACGTGCTGAGTTCACTGGTGCTTTTCTTTTTGCTCTATCTTAATTAGATCAAAAGTTATAAGCGAAAAACTTTTGACCTGTTTTTAGCGAAATTTTTACATTTATACCCCCCAAAACCCCCCTAAATATTGACCTAGAGCAACCAAATTTGCACAGGGGCGAGAACTCCAGGGAGCCCACCTACCTACCAAATTTGGTGTTTCTAGGTGCCATAGGAGCCAATCGCGAGGGGGGGGGGTCGCATCGACCCCCCCCCCCTGCCAGGCCGTGTTATGAAAAATGCCCTGCCAGGGCGAGGGTTAACTCGAACCGAAAGTATGAACACATTTTTGGAGGAGAAAATAGCATGCAGGAGGTCGTAGGCCCATCTTCAAGCAAGACAGTCCATCAGTGCAGAGGTCAAGCAAAGCTTAACCCGCGCACCGACGGGGGTCTGCGCCAACTTCGTACCGACGGGGGGAGGGGCGGATGACCGCCCCCCCCCCCTGAGATCTCGAGAACGGAGCAAGATAGCGACAAGCAGTAAACGGCAAGGGATACGCACGGACAATGTCTACAATTTTTTACGAAGGTCATTTTCAGGTCAGGTCAAAGATGACGTCACAGGGGTCAAAAAAGTCAAAATGGCGGCGCTAGGTATGGAGAGAGTTTTTCTCGAATAACTTTCGAACTAGTCAATATAGGAACAAACTAAGGGCAGCATCGTGATTCTCTCGTCAATCCGCATCGAATGATATATATGTTGACCTCGAAAGGTCAAGGTCAAAGGTTGACCTCAGGTCACGTGACCTCGAGGTCATCATGTATATCATTCGATGCGCCTTGACGAGCTGAACACAATGAGACCATCCGCGCGGCTGTATCTCGTTCCTGTACGGAGTTATTGTCAAAAAACCGCTGTTGACCTTTGATGACGTCACGTGACCTTGCAGCTGCCCAACAGCAAAACAGACCTCAAGGTAGTGAAGGTTGATCGTATATGAGGTCATGTATGGTTTATGGGGCCATTCCGACCCGTTTTAGTGGTAAAAAACAGGGAGTTGATTTTTCCCCCATTGACTTATAATGGGGAGGTCGAGAAATTGACCTGACCTTAGGTCACCGATATCAAAATTCTGAGATATACAAATTGTAGCTACTAATGACCTTATAACACCCTGTGACTTTCAAAGGCCTCCGACATCTACTGTAGCTCTGGCACGGTGACAAAGTTGCAAAAAAGTGACTTGAGGTTGGGTCATTCAAAGTGACCTGGTGACCTGACCTTAAAAGATAGGATGTTCAAACTTGCACACCATGTGTAAAATTGATGAGAGAATAGTCGTACAAAATTTCGCGGCGCTACGCGCCGCGGTTTTTCCGCTATTTGCGAAAAACCTTAGGGGGGCGGATATCCGCCCCCCGTCGGTGCGCGGGTTAAAGGTAGACTGCCACCTTTTTTCCACAAAACGGTTTTCACTAGAGCTGAGCCACCTATGTCCCAGACTGAAGTCGGTTTTCCGAAATTCGAACCCGTTTGCGAGAAATCGGAGACCAAAGTTCAGTTTGATGCCATTTTTTTAGTCCAAGAAAACCGACATCTCTACTGTTTATCGATAACTTTGAAACATGAATTTTCTTATCTTTTGGTAAATATATGTCAAAACTTTGATTGTTTCGAGATCAGAGAAGAATTTTGGAGTGTCAAAATAAAAGTTAAACTTATATATTCAGTAGTTCATTTTTCCAAAAAAGTGTGGGAAATGGGGTTTAATATGGGCCAGACCCATTCCAAATGAGCCATGATTTTTAAATGTTTTACGAACTTAAATGCAAAATAAATTAAACATGGCCAATTTCTTATGAAATCATATGTTAGTAAATCATAAAATACCTTACTTTTTCAAATAAAATGTAATAATCTTATGACCTTGAAGTCTAGTGATGTGTAAACATTGTCGCTAGACATTAACCGATTGATAATTGTATGATAATCGACAATTTTTTTCGCGATTCACGTGATGATACTTTGTCAGGTGAATTATAAAATTTTGTTTTGTCCAGGGAATAAATCATAGGCCGATCTGAGAAAACTTTTTGAAGGTGGCAGTCTTCCTTTAAAAGCAGTGCCAGGAGACTGTGATAGGCGTCTGTAGCAAGATCACATCCCAGGCAACTCATCGGATCAAGATTTCATAAAAATGTGTTGGAAATATTGAAATCGAGGCTCGTCGAAGCGAAGCGCTGTTCCAGCCTCGAGGAGCTCACGGCGCACGTCAAGTCAGTTTGGGCTAACTTCAATCCAGCTGTGCTGCCAAACATGCCGGTTGGCATGCCGCAGCATGTATTCATGTGTTTACCTTTGAAATGGGAAGCACATTGAGGGGTCATAAACATATCAAAACGCAATGTACAGTCCACAGCAGAAGTAATGTGGGGTTTCAGTCATGGGTATGTTCTGCTTCTGAAGCTTAGGAACGATTAGCCAGACTACAATGAAACTTTGAATGTAGCTTATATGTATCGTCACCCTTGCAGCTGCAATTTTAGCTATTGACATCTTCTTTTCGATCACTCCGCATTAAACAATCGCCAGTCAAAGCCAATCGTTGAGATTGGTAAAACCCCACATTACTTTAGCGGTGGGCTGTACTCTGTTTCACATGCAAATATAAGGTGAGAACGAACTTATGGGACACCCTGTATTATACGCGCGAGCGTCGCGGGGATCCCAATCCCGATGGATGAGGAGGGTCACTTGGGCCTCGAAAGCCCAGCGGGGACAGGATGGGTTGTTCGCGGGGTGGGCGCCGCCACAGCCCGCGCACAGAGGATCGAGGGAGGAGCAGGATGAGGACTCGTGCCCCGCCTCGGCGCAGTTGGAGCACGTGGGGGAGTCGGATCGGCAGTGCTGCTGGCGGTGTCCGTAGCGCTGGCACCGCCGGCAGCGGAGAGGTTTGGGGAGGACAGCTCGGACGGGGAAGGACAGGTAGGCAGCGAGGATGTAGGGGGAGGTTCGGAGGTGCTAAAGGTGGGGATAAGGATCTTAGGAGAGCGGGGCGGGCGATACACGGCGGTAACGCCCACCCGGGAGAAGCCCTCCTCGAGTTCAGAAAGGGATAGGTGTTGGAGGGATGGGGAGTAATTGGTTCTCTGGCTTTGGTTCAGGTGGGGCGGAGCCCACACCTTCACCTCTGCACCTGCGATTCGCCGGAGACCGAGCAAAGACCGTTTCTCCGACGCCTCGCAGGTGACGAGGAGGTCGCCCCCTCGCAGCGGCCGGGCACGGGGACAGCGCCCGATCGCCGACGAGAGTGCGTCCCCCACCGCCCAGGGGGAGAGGTCGGACATAGGAGAGCCGTCCATGCGGCGGATGCGGACCAAGGATGGGGCAGGAGCAGAGGACGAGGGATAGGAGGCGGAGGTAGGGGAAGGGTTACGGGACATGGTGGGGGAAGGGAGGTGAGGTGGGTGTGTGGGGTGCGTGGGTGTTGTGGAGGTGGTGTTGGTTGGTGGTGTTGTGTGGGCGTATGTGTGTGTTGTCTTGTGTAGATTGTTAGTGGTGAGGTGCAGCAAAGTGTGACTTACGAGTGTGTAGAGTGGCAATAGTAGACAGTGGCAGCAGAGGTAGCTATTCGGTTGAAGAGCGAAACACGACGCGGTCCGCATAGAGTCTGCTCACCGTCTGCGTCTCTGATCACCGTCTGCGTCTCTGATCACCGGTCCGTATAGAGTCTGCTCACCGTCTGCGTCTCTGATCACCGGTCCGTATAGAGTGTGCTCACCGTCTGCGTCACTGATCTGCGTCTCTGATCACCGGTCCGTATAGAGACGGCTAACTGCCGTGCGTGCCGTGTTGCAGTCGGACCGAGGCGGAGCGTCAGCCACCGGCCACTGTTCACCTGCTGACTGCTCTCAGCACGGTGGTGACTGACAGTCATCTCAGCCCAGTCCGCCAGTCCGTTGGACGCTCCAGCATGACGCCGCTGGAGGTTAGTGGTAGACGCTCTTGCTGTTAGTAATACGCTCTTACCATCATGGACATGCGCTCTTACCGTCAGGGACATGTGCTCTTACCGTCCAGTAACAGACAGTCTTATCGTCAGGGACGGACACTTTCACCGTCAGTAACAGGCTTTTATTGCGAGGCGCGGTTCGTCGGAAGGTCACGGGATCCACAAAAGAAGGAAAATATACCATTCGAAAGCTGATGGTGAGCTGATTTCAATTATGTAATTTCTGTCGAAAACGTTCGATGGCCTTTTTAAAAAGTTGCGTTTTTTAAATAAAAACGTCATATTTGTTATTTAATCCGCACCCCGCTGGGGTCCTGAATTTCCAGACCCTGCCGGGATGGGGGGGGGGAAGGGTGAACACCTCTCTTTTCAAAATCTGCTCCTGGGCCAGGTAGCGACACGCCGTAGGCGGTGTTCGAAAATAATGAAGAAACTACTTCCGTCACTTTTAGGTCAGGTCAATGGTCGGGTCACCAGGTCACCGAAAGTAAAATTTCTCCATTTTCCAGGTCAAACCTCGATAATTTTCGACCAACCGGCGCAAATATCAGTAACGGTAGAGCTGCAGCGCCGCAAGATCGCATTCCATAGCTCTTTTAACCCGCACCCACTGCACTGTAGGCGTTCGGGCCGGTCTAGCCTCATACAGAGCAAAAAAAAAAAAAATTGTTTTTATAAAAACAAAAAACATACCAATCGACTACAAAATGTCCATACATTATATAAATGACCATTATCTGGTCATGTAACACCTTCGTATAGGGTGAAAGGGGCTTCAAACACAAAGATTTCTTAGGCCGTAGACAAGTCATAGTTTTCGGGTGTTTGAAGAGTCAAAGTAGATGCCATGGGGATCCTATGTGCGTGAGTTTTACACGCCAGTGGTTTTATGAGTTGCTCTGTGACATGTTACGATCATTTCCGCGCAACGAAAAATGAGGTAACGAAAATCATTGAGCAGCATGAGAGATAAACATATCATCGAGTTATTTGGTAAGGTTAAAATTAATATCACTCACTATGTTAAAGCCGATCTTTTGAGTTCCCCCAGGTCGCGCTCTAAATTGCGTGTCACAATGTGCATTGTGATGTTATTGAACCGGCCAAGCAATAAAAAAGTGCGCAAACTTGCGCCATTTGCTGCTATGCAACATTTTGCAATACGCTGTCTAGCCTTTATTAGCTCCATGGTGACGGGAGCGAACAAATCAGCCTGCATTTTAGCTTATATTATTTCAAGTGATGACAGTAACACCAGCCAGTGTTATCTCGTGGGTCAGAAACATTCTAATTGACCGGAGGATGAGCTGTCACGTGACCGGAAAGGCCTCAGGCGATGCACAGTGGGCGATCCGGCCGGTCTGGTCTCGTGAAACCTCAAACACATTTTGTTTCCTAAAAAAAAATTGAGAAGTATTGCACATGAGTTAATGTGAAATTCTGCATAAGTCACGCCCCGCCCCCCGAGGCCGAGGGGGTGGGGGTGCCGCCCCCTTATAGGTTTTAACGCGATAGCTCACATCACGCCGGCGAAAAAGAGCTGAAACTTGGCATACTTGACCTTTGATTCAAGCCGGATCTTGTTAAATCAATCGCATTTTCAGGTCAGGTCAGGTAGGTCAGGTCGTTGACCTATGACGTCATAAGTGAACCTCTGCATGGTCCTCAGATGTCGCAACGTTGCAATGCAACGCCCTCAGTGCCATCAGTGCCTCAGTGCCAACGTTCACAGGGAGATGAAGCTTACAGGACGTAGCATACTCCGAGGTCTCACAACTTGTATGTCTCGGATTTTTTGCTTAACCCGCGCACCGACGGGGGTCTGCGCCAACTTCGCACCGACGGGGGGGGGGGCGGATGACCGCCCCCCCTGAGATCTCGAGAACGAAGCAAGATAGCGACAAGCGGTAAACGGCATCGGATACGCACGGTCAAGATCTACAATTTTTACAAAGGTCATTTTCAGGTCAGGTCAAAGATGACGTCACAGGGGTCGAAAAGGTCAAAATGGCGGCGCTAGATATGGAGAGTTTTTCTCGAATAACTTTCGAATTAGTCAAGATAGGAACAAACTAAGGGCATCATCGTGATCCTCTCGTCAATCCGCATCGAATGATATATATGTTGACCTCGAAAGGTCAAGGTCAAAGGTTGACCTCAGGTCACGTGACCTCGAGGTCATCATGTATATCATTCGATGCGTCTTGACGAGCTGAACACAATGAGACCATCCACGCGGCTGTATCGTGTTCCTGTACGGAGTTATTGGCCAAAAACCTTTGGTGACCTTTGATGACGTCACATGACCTCACAGCTGCCCAACAGCAAAACAGACCTCAAGGTAGTGAAGGTTGATCGTTTATGAAGTCATGTATGGTATATAGGGCCATTCCGACCCGTTTTAGTGGTAAAAATAGGGAGTTGATTTTTCCCCCATTGACTTATAATGGGGAGGTCGCGAAATTGACCTGACCTTAGGTCACCGATATCAAAATTCCGAGATAAACAAATTGTAGCTACTAATGACCTAATCACATCCTGCGACTTTCAAAGGCCTCCGACATCTACTGTAGCTCTGGCACGGTGACAAAGTTGCAAAAAAGTGACTTGAGGTTAGGTCATTCAAAGTGACCTGGTGACCTGACCTTAAAAGGTAGGAGGTTCAAACTTGCACACCATGTGTAAAATTGATGAGGGAATAGTCGTACCAAATTTCGCGGCGCTACGCGCCGCGGTTTTCCCGCTATTCGCGAAAAACCTCAGGGGGGGGGGCGGAGGCCGCCCCCCCCGTCGGTGCGCGGGTTAACACGCGCAGTGGAAGGGTTGCGAGTACTACGCCCAGTGGAAGGGGGCGGATGTCGCCCCCCCCCCTAAGATCTCAGCTCCCACTGGAGCTAGAAAGACGAAATTTGGAGGGTAGGTGGGGGCCATAGGGAACTCTGTTGTGTGTGAATTTCATGACCCTAGGTCAATATCTTCAAGGTCAAATGAGGTCAAATGTCGTCAAATCTGCCATATTAGCGACTTTTTTGCGCTTACACGCCGATAACTCAAAAAGTTACCGGCCGATTTTTTTAATCTTTCACTATACGAAAGAGCAAACATTTATGAGTATGTATCAGTGGCGCGGGAACTTCTTCCAGACTGGGGGGGGGGGGGGGGGGCTGAACCATCATAGAGATCAACCTAGGGTACCCCCAAATCTAGTTTTCTCATCGGTTTTAGGCCACTTATTTTTCAGACCTTGGCCTTTTCAACGAAAAAAAGAAGAAAATATTTGCAAAAAAGTGAGGTATTCCATCTCAGCTGAGTGAAGAAACTACCGTTTTGGTAGCCTGGAATAAAGGTTTTAAGCTGCCAAATGAGTTGCCGATTCAGTGAAATAGGTAGATTTTTCACTCACATGCTTTCTTCCTTTGTCACTCACAACCCCTAATTTGGGGAGGACAAGCTGCCCCAACGGTTCCTGGCCTCATGAAAAGTTGTGAGGCACCGCCCCCACGGCCCCAGAGTTGTGAGGGCAAGCTTCCCCCAGGCCACTACCCTCTCCCCCGGTTCCCGCGCCTATGTATGAATCTATGAAATTGTGTTGGTAGATTTCCGATTTCGATTCCTCCAGCTGGGGGGGGGGGCTCAAATACATTACGAGCCCCCCCAGCCGAAAAGTTGGAGGGGCTCAGCCCCCCCCCTAGCCCCCCCGGTTCCCGCGCCACTGGTATGTATGGTGAATTTATAGATAATCCAACAATAAATATGGCAGTTAGAACCCTGCTAAGGGTAAGATGTCGCCGGCTGAAGCGGCATCGGCCGACGCGGGAAACGCGGCAATCACAATTTTGTGTTTACACACTCATAACCAAGGGCGGCGCCACCGTGGGGGCAGTGGGGGCAGACTGCCCCCACTGGCAGGAGGCCGTGGGGGCAAGACTATGTTTTTGCCCCCACAAAATTTGGCTGATGTATGGGAACAGAAGACCGGTGCAACATTCATTATAGGCGGTTATAATAGTACGCCTGTTTTTGACGGTCCTCGTATCAAGTGCGTCAGCAGAACGTTCGTTCTCGGACCGTCTGTCGCATATCTCGTACTCCCACTCATTCTCCTACTCATTTTCATTCACCAAAAGGCTGCCCTAGAGCTTAATCTCGAGGAGGTTGAGAAGCAGTTTATCAAATGTCGGCCAGAGAAGAGATCACCCTCTTTTGGGAACCCTTAGACTGAGACTGAGCTCAGAGAGGTATGACAAAATGTGATAGGTATGTATATCCCGGGTTATCTGGAATTGTATGCGGGTCGCCCTAATGGAGCTTATTCTCGTACCTATATCAATCGTATGTGAGAGAATCGCACATATATACGTACTACGGGGAAAATGAGAAATAGGTACTGACTATAGTTTTGAGGAACACACCATTTTACATCTCAACGAACAACATAACGTTTTCAGTAGTTTTCACAGGTTTGTGTCTCGCAATCTAGTTTTATAGTTTTATTTCGGCCGGGCGGCCCGGGGGTAATCCTAACCACCGCAGCCCGGGGTAGCCCCCCCCCTGTTTAACTCCGTTAATAAGGCAGCTACTGAAAAAAATGGTACCAAACGAAAAGTATCTATGAGAAGATTCTAAAGCACCGAAACTTTTTGACCTCAGGTCAGTTTTCAAGGTCAGAATTCAAGGTCAAAGGCAAAAACCGGCATTAATGTAGTGGTCTCAAAGTACGTGTTCCAGAGGACGGCATGGTGCATAAAATCGGCTAAAAGGGATGTTGAACAAAAGAAGAGAATCCGTGGATTCCGATGATGTGCATAACATTCAAATTCAAGGTCACGATCATGCTCAAAATTGACCACAAACTTTGCACTTTTTCTTATATCTTGTATACTAAATTCCGAGATGTTTTGATATGTTTTCAAGCTTAGCGGACCCCTATTTGTGCTTAAGCTTACGATACAAGACTGCTACGAGGTCAAAGTCACAAGAGAGTATCCTTGCTAGAGGCTATTTCACTATTCAAGTCAGGCATAATAATTAAAACATGTTTTGCCATACTGAGGCTCTAAATGAATGCTTACAGCAAAATGGATGCCAGAGGCCAAGAATCGTGATCCGCGGCTACGAAATCATCACAAATGACCTTCCATGTGTAAAAAATCAACCAAATGTCATTCGAGGTCACATGAGGTCAACATAAAACTTGACCTTTTCCAAACAATATATATGTCATTCGACGCGTCTCGACAAGACTAATGCGAAGGTACCACTGCCGTAGCTCCAGAACCATTTTTGTTGAAGTTATTTGCGAAAAAAAGAAACTAAAGCCCCAGCTCGGGGTCGTTGCCCTGACCTCTGACCTCAGGTCACCAAAGTTACTAAAGTATTTTTTCTGGGTCAAATGCTACACAACCGTGCTCGTAATTTGTCTTTATCTCTAAAACTCAATTTTTGGCAGCTGGTTGAAGTTCACGTCCGTGACGACGAAGTTTGCCGTGCAGGAGTCTAGAAAAATCGGCTCTGAGACATTATCAAGGAGGCTAGGTCCAAATTTTTTGCTTCAAAAGATGTCAAACTAATGGGGGATAAGGTACAGCAAGCTTCGTCTTTCTATCCCTAAGCGTTCGTGAGGTATCGCAAATATTCGCCAGGGGAGGCGAAAAATGCCCCCCCCCTTTCCGGGCCCGCGAGGGTTAATGGTTAAACTCAATACGCCTATGCATGAAACCTAAAACCAAAATAATTTTGAATGACAACATCTAGGGACAATGTGCTCATGGATTTTGCAGATCGGCGTTATCAGACAACAGTCGGGTCAGTCTCAAGCTTGCCCCCACTGGCGAAAATTCGTGGCGCCGCCACTGCTCATAACTCAAGTTGTTACCGGCCGATTTTCAAAATTCTTTAACCATATGATTGCCTGTACATTTCTCAGTCTTCTCACCGAATTTGATGCGAATCTAATATAATCAGCGGTAAGGAGCGCGATGTAAAGACGGAACCGTCCCGCCCCGGCACAGTCTACAATTCAGGCGGCGCGTAACGGCTAGCGCCGGCCGCCGCTCCGCCGCGCCGCCGCGGCGGCAGGATGTTTGACTTTACACCGCTATTACTAGAAAAGTTGTGAACCGATTTTCTTACTTTTTGCACGAGAAGATCCGCAATTCAATTCTGGACAGGTAGCCGAAATTTCACATTGATATTATGCTTGCGGCGCGAGTTATTGGCGAAAAACAGGAGGGGTGGGCGAAATCCGCCCCCCCCTTCCACTGCGCGTGTTAACCCTCGCCCGCACATGGGGGGGGGGGGTTGCCACCCCCCCCCCCCAGGTAGTCTTTCTGCTCTGCACTCAACATTTTTAGAGCTAGAAGGCTGATTTTTCGTATAGCTGCTCCTCTATCCTTTCTTGATGTCCACTGAAAATTTCAAGTTTCTGTGATTTTTGGTTTTGGAGATATGATCTTGTTTTTCAGGTTATGTCATGACCCAAATGGCCAAATCTCAGCATCTTGCGTTTGCCATGGGCCTTGTGAGCTTTTGACACCTTGATTTCGGCCTTTTTTGCCAGTCTTACCTCCCACCTATCGTGGAACATGTTGTTCGACGATGTACAGGTGTCAAAGGTCAGGGTCAGGGTCAACCTAGTTCATCTAAGATAATTGCGTTTTAGGCAAGCTGAATTTACTTTTTGTGAAGTTTTTTGACTGCATTTTTGGTAAAAGCTTCTCAGATCATGATTTCATGTAATATGGACACAAAAACAATCGGTGCACACATCAGTATACACACAGACACACACAGACATACAAACACATATAATTGACCTTGACCTAACTTGACCTGAAATGACCTCAGCGGCAAAAATCTGGTCGGGTAGTGTGACAAAGAGGTTCTAGCTGGCTTGGCACCAGAAAACAGCATCGTCATCGGTATATGATAAGCAGCGCACTTGATATCCAACGGTGACCCAAAACAGCAACATTTTTTAGTTTGACCTGACCTGGAAGGTCAATGACTGACCTGAGAAGGTAAAACTGGGTATCATTGGATTCGTCTCTTCCCAAAGAATCTTTTTGGTCTTTACCGCTAAGCTCTATCTCCAACAGGTACGAAATGGCGCGGGGGGTGGCAACCACCCCCCCCCCCCCCCACATGCGTTCTAGGATGGGAAAATGGCATGTGCGGGCGAGGGTTAAGTTCACATGCGGCCAGGTCGGTCACGTGATCTCACCCTTATAAGTCAATGAGGGAAATATGGAAACTGCTATTTTAGCGCCAGGAATGATCTAAACTATCTCAAGCACATGGAATCATGGTTTCATGCGCTCCCTGCAAGGTACGGTGCTACACCTTTGCATTGCTGACCTTGCATGACGTCATTTATGACGTCACTAGGGCCATATTAATTTTCCGTCAATAACTCCGGAACAAAGTTAGTTAGACAATCGACCTCCTTTGACCAAGTTCGTGATCTGAGGGACTCTAACCAGACTCTAACGACTCAAGACCTAAACCCTCGGACTTAACTATAGGGGGTCGAACGGACCACCCTCGTTTTTTTTCGCGAATAACTCGCGTAAAAAGTGGCCAATCAAGACGAAACTTTCAGTACATTCGAGTTAATGAATTTTACACCTACACTGAATATTTCATGACCCTGACCCAAGTGACCTTTGCCCTGTGACCTATTTCTCGAGACCATGTTTAGCCGGAATCGCGATTCGGCGTATGTCGGCTCGCATCAGCCGCGCGTTTGCAAGCTTTTCGTGGTTTCAAACGTTCAAACATGTGATTTGGTGTTGCTCCCATGCAATAGGGTGGATGTCAAGGTCACCTGAAGGTCAGGTCAGGTCATTGACTTTTGGTAACCTCGGTTCACTTTTTCGAGTTTTACATGTTTCTACATTAGCATCGCCAAGGGGGGGGGCGGCAAGCGGGGCAGCTTACCCCCCCCCCCCGCAACCTCGGACCGGGCACCCCTGAGATCGATACAGATCCGATGAGATTTTGGAGTCAGGGAAAATGAGAGTACCTACTCATCAGAAGCGTCTCGTCGCGTTCTTTTGTTTGCCGCCTCGCCCTTTTCTAGTGGTTCTGGACTAATCGGCTGAGGGCGTTTAACACCCCCTTCCCCCCCCCCCCAGCAAGTGGTGCGTGGCGAAATACCCCAGCAACTGCCGGGCTAGGTTTACAAATATGGTATCATTGGAACAGAAGCCGGACGTCTGTTGCGTGGCCAGTCAGGGAAGCCGAGAACGCCGGGTCAGGGAGGCCGAGAACGCCGCGCTGCCAGTCGATAGGGGTCATTTTAGGTCTCTGAGAATATTTGACTTTGGTCCATCGTGAGACTGAGCGGTGTGATTGCGCCTTATTGACGGCTATGGGAGACGCATATGAATGCTTGGGAATATTTTTCTTTTTCGTTAAATATCGTTCTTTTGAAAGCAAGCCTTCAAAGGAACTCGAAAAAATATACCTACTTGTGATTTCAGGAATGCCTGGGACAGCCGGTTAAAAAAAAAACTTTTTTTTTTACAAAACTGCAATTTTTGAAAAAGGCCAACCAACGATATCGATAGAAATCGCATCATCAGCTTACCGTCAGCTTGTAAATGGTGCGTTTCGTTTCTTTTGTAGATCCCATGACATTCCGACGAACCGTGCAGCAGGGGCGGATCCAGGAAAACTCCAAGGGGAGGGTCATGAATCGAAGTGGTGCCCCTACCTATACCCAAAATTAAAAACTCAACGGATTTCGTCCACGTCATTTTGGTGGTGCCCCCATTTTCAGTTTTTTTCTTCTTTTTATTTTTTTATTTTTAGTCAGTATCTTAACTCTTAGCCACAACCACATTTACCAATTGTAAGCAAGTATATATGAATGTGCTATGTGTATATATGTTGTGGACGCTGAGTAGTGAGTACTTACCAGGAACGTTATCAGGTAAGCAAATCGTTGTCAGTCCGACGAACTTGACCCTGGCGTCTAAAGGGTCTGTCCTTGACACTTCAGGCTTGTCAGGGGCACCAAAGTCCTTCCAGGGACACCACAAACCTGTCAGGGGCACCTACGGCCTTGTAGGGGCGCCACAGGCCCGTCAGGGGCACCACAGGCCTGCCAGGAAGCAGGAGCACCGCAGGTCTAGCAAGTAATCACGACAGGCCTGTCAGGGGCACAACGGGCCTGTTGGGCCCATGAGCACCCCTGGGGGCAGGGGCACCACAGTCCTTCCAGGGGCACCGCAGGTCTGTGAGGGGCACCAGCGGCCTAGCAGGGGCACCAGTCAACACAGGCCTGCCAGGGGCACCACAGACCTGCCAGGGGCACCAGAGGCCTGCCAGGAGCACAACCGACCTCGCAGGGGTAACTTGGGCCTGTCAGGGCCCAGGGGCACCACGGGCCTGTCGAGAGGCACTTCAGGCTTTTCGGGGGCACCATAGTCCTCTCCGGGCGCAGGGGTAGCAGGGGCACCAGAGGCCTGCCAGTGGCACTACAGGCCTAGCAAGGGCACCACTGGTCTATTAGGGGCACCACGAGCCTGTCATAGCCAGGCATCTCAGGCTTGTCAAGGCCCAGGGGCACCACAGGTCTGTGAGGGGCACCAGCGACCTAGCAGGGGCACCAGTCAACACAGGTCTGTCAGGGGCGCCACAGACCTGCCAGGGGCACCACAGACCTGCCAGGGGCACCAGAGGTCTGCCAGGGGCACCACCGGCCTCGCAGGGGCACCTTGGGCCTGTCAGGGGCACCACGGGCCTGCCGAGGGGCACTTCAGACTTTTCAGGGGCACCAGTCCTCTCCGGGCGCAGGGGTACCAGCGGCCTAGCAAGGGCACCAGAGGCCTGCCAGGGGCACCAGCGGCCTAGCAAGGGCACCAGAGGCCTGCCAGGGGCACCACAGGCCTAACAAGGGCACCACGGGCCTGTCAGGGGCACCTCAGGCTTGTCAGGGCCCAGGGACACCACAGTCCTTCCAAGGGCACCGCAAGACTGTCAGGGGCACCAGAGGCCTGCCAGGGGCACCACAGGCCTAGCAAGGGCACCACTGGCCTGTCAGGGGCACCTCAGGCTTGTCAGGGCCCAGGGGCACCACAGTCCTTCCAGGGGCATTACAAGCCTGTCAGGGGCACCAGAGACCTAGCAAGGGCACCACAGGCCTGCCATGGACACCACAGGCCTGCCAGGGGCACCACCGGCCTTGCAGGGGCGCCTCAGGCCTGTCAGGGGCACCACGTGCCTGCCGGGGACACTTCAGGCTTGTCAGGGGCGTTACAGTCCTGTCAGGGCCCAGGGGCACCAGGCCCGTGGTGTCCCTGCTAGGCCTGTGGTGCCCCTGGCGGTCCTGTGGTGCCCCTGTCAGGACTGTGATACCCCTGATAGGCCGGTGGTGCCCCTGGCAGGTCTTTGGGCCCCCGGGCCTCAAGGGGGGGCATGACCCATGTGACCCCCCCTTGGATCCGCCACTGCCGTGCAGGGACAAAAACTGTTACTATATCAGGGGTAGACGCTTACCGCTAGTAACACGCTCTTACTGTCCGATACAGACGCTCTTGCTGTCAGGGGCAGACAATTTATGTCAGGAACATACGCTCTTGCTGTCAAGAACAGTCTTACCGACAGGGACAGATCATCTTACCGTCAAGGACAGACACCGACTGGGAGAGACGCTACTGTCAGGGAGTTACCGTCAGGGACAGACACTGCTGTCAAGGAGAGACATCGTCAGCGTCGTGAGTTGATGAGTGTCGTAGCTCGTTTGCTCTGAAATTAACAAAGTGCGTTTGGTTGGCAGGTACGCCAGTTGGCCACATTCTGTATAACCTGGACCGGATACGCGCTCACCTACTTCCTGCGCATGCCTTTAGGCATCATCAAGGCGGACCTACGCGACCAGGCGGGCCTGAACGAGGCGCAGCTGGGATGGATGGACGCCGCTCTGCTGGCGCCCTACGCTCTGGCGCAAATGGCGCTGGCGCCGGCCGGCCAGCGGCTCGGAGCGCGGCGCACGCTCGGCCTCGGACTGTTGGCCGCCGGCGGCGCCATGCTGCCGTTTGGCTTGGTCGGCGGTCCCGGCGCCATGGCCATGATGCTGGCGCTGAACGGCGCCGCGCAGTCGTGCTGCTGGCCAGCCTGTGCGCGATCACTGGCCGAATGGTTCCCAGACAATCGGCGCAACTCGGTGTTTGGTCTGTTCGGCACTTCGGCGTTCACTGGCGGAATTGTAGGCACTGTGCTGGCAGTTTACCTGCAGGGTGCCTACGGATGGCGTCTAGTGCACCTGATCCCTTCACTGCTGTGTATGTGTTTTGGCTTGCTAGTGCTGCTTGTGCTGTACTCGCCTGAGGAGCTCGGTGTCGCCGTGCACGAGAAGGAGTCGGCAGTGACCAAGTCGTCAATTCCTGACGCTGCCCAGAGACTGACATGGCGCGACGTCTGGCAAATTCCTGTCATCCCCGAGGTAGCCGCAGGCCTCCTGTTCTTGAAGCTGGTACGCTATGGCGTCTATATGTGGTTGCCAATGTTTCTGTCGCAGCAACTACACTACGGTCGTCAGGCGGCCGGGCTGCTGACACAGGCATTCGACGTGGGAGCAGTGTTGGGCTCAGCCGTCATCGGGGTGGCTGTAGATCGTGTGTTCGCGGGCCGGGCGCTCACCGGCTGTCTGCTGAGCGTCGTGGCTTCAACACTCTCGCTGCTGCTGTTCTCGCTGACCAGCGGCTGGGGCGCTCCCGCCAACGGCCTGTTTCTGCTAATGGCCGGCATGTTCGGCGGCGGGCCGAATACACTCCTCGCCGCCGCCATACCCACCGAGCTGGGGCAGCGTGACGAGCGGCGCGCGGCGCAGGCTGCCAGTGGTGCCGTCAACGGGTTCGGCAGCGTGGGCACGTTCCTGGAGGGCCCGCTGCTGGGCGCGGTGGCGCTTCACCTGGGCTGGCCGGCCGTGTTCTACTCGATGGTGTTGTCGAGCGCAATGTCAGTGCTGTGCGTGCTGCGCGCCGTCCTGTTGGAGCAGCACTGGCGGCGGCGCCTGCGCGCGCCACTGAACGGCCCCACGTGACTCGCGTTTGGTGCTGTCGCACACCTGATGTTTAAGGTGTCCATCATACTGTCACAGAAACCGAAAATCGGTGATTAGCCTCAGATGGCTGTGCCTTTTGCATGTGTTTTTACATTTTGCAATGTTGTGAAGTCATTTCTGCATGCTTCTAGGCACTCTTCACAAGTTTTACGAGCGGGTATCGAAAAAGTTCTTGTTATCACCATGAAATGTGTAGATACATAAAAAATGATCTTTTAAATATAATGTTCATTACTCCTCCAGAAGTCACTATACACGACTACAAACCCAGTGAACATGCCGATGTCGGCCCGACAGCGAACCGACGTCGTCTGGGACTCGGTCCGCTGTCGGTCCACCGTCGGCCCGATCCTCGGCTGGTGAGTGGCTATGTCCGCCTAGTACGAAATCCGACCGACATGCAACCGCCAGTGGGCCGAGGTCGGGCCGACGTGGGCAAATGACCTGGGCCGACATTCTCCCGCCCTTTGCCGACAGCCGCCCGATAACACACCGAAATCTAGCCGATGTTCGCCGATATCCGCCCTCTTCGTTGCCTCCTCTTGCCGACAGCCGCCCGACAGCCGCCCGACGTCATACCAATGCCTGCCCTATGACCGCCGACACCCACCCGATGCCATCCCACTCTCTTTCTACAGTGGTGGCCCGACATGATGCCGACACAAGCCCGATGTCTGCCGACACCCACCCGATAGTATCCCGCTCTCTAACCTCAGTGGCCCGACGTGATGCCGACACAAGCCCGATGTCCTCAGACACCCACCCGATGCCATCCCAATCTCTTTCTACAGTGGTGGCCCGACATGATGCCGATGTTAGCCCGATGTCCGCCGACACACACCCGATAGTATCCCGCTCTCTAACCTCAGTGCTCTCATCATCCAGCAGATACTGATTACTTGTCAACAAAACACATGTATTCACGGTTCTGGTGTACAAAAAGTACTAGCAAGCACGTCGCCTGTCATTGGGGCAGCGCAAAAAAAAAAACGACTATAGTCTGTTCCATATCAAGCTTGCAGTTGGAATTTCTTCGGCAAATCGCTCCTCCGCTAAGAATTTGCTTCTTAAAATGTAAGAGCTGTATATACAGAAATCACGCACTGCTTTCAGCAGGGCACTTCGGCTGCAAACTTGTTCGAATTGAATTTCGTTTCAAAACGAAACAGAGTATAGTAGGTACGGGCGGCACGTCTCTTCCAGCGCCGCTGCCTCGGTAGTCGGTAGGGTGGCACTCAAGGCGTAACTCGTTTTTAAAAGCGAGTGCCGCCCCATTTGCGTCGACCGCCGTACCCCCGGAGCGCACAAAAACACTGGTGGACGGAGACACTGGCTCCTCAGAGCACGCGGAAACACCAGTCAGCGATGGCGCCAGGGGCGGATCCAGGAAAACTCCAAGGGGAGGGTCATGAATCGAAGTGGTGCCCCTACCTATACCCAAAATTAAAAACTCAACGGATTTCGTCCACTTCATTTTGGTGGTGCCCCCATTTTCACTTTTTTATTTTTATTTTTTATTTTTAGTCAGTATCTTACCTCTTAGCCACAACCACATTTACCAATTGTAAGCAAGTATATATGAATGTGCTATGTGTATATATGTTGTGGACGCTGAGTAATGAGTACTTACCAGGAACGTTATCAGGTAAGCAAATCGTTGTCAGTCCGACGAACTTGACCCTGGCGTCTAAAGGGTCTGTCCTTGACACTTCAGGCTTGTCAGGGGCACCAAAGTCCTTCCAGGGACACCACAAACCTGTCAGGGGCACCTACGGCCTTGTAGGGGCGCCACAGGCCCGCCAGGGGCACCACAGGCCTGCCAGGAAGCAGGGGCACCACAGGTCTAGCAAGTATACACGACAGGCCTGTCAGGGGCACAACGGGCCTGTTGGGCCCATGAGCACCCCTAGGGGCAGGGGCACCACAGTCCTTCCAGGGGCACCGCAGGCCTGTGAGGGGCACCAGCGGCCTAGCAGGGGCACCAGTCAACACAGGCCTGCCAGGGGCACCACAGACCTGCCAGGGGCACCAGAGGCCTGCCAGGAGCACCACCGACCTCGCAGGGGTAACTTGGGCCTGTCAGGGCCCAGGGGCACCACGGGCCTGTCGAGAGGCACTTCAGGCTTTTCAGGGGCACCATAGTCCTCTCAGGGCGCAGGGGTAGCAGGGGCACCAGAGGCCTGCCAGGGGCACTACAGGCCTAGCAAGGGCACCACTGGTCTATCAGGGGCACCACGAGCCTGTCATAGCCAGGCATCTCAGGCTTGTCAAGGCCCAGCGGCACCACAGGTCTGTGAGGGGCACCAGCGACCTAGCAGGGGCACCAGTCAACACAGGTCTGCCAGGGGCGCCACAGACCTGCCAGGGACACCACAGACCTGCCAGGGGCACCAGAGGCCTGCCAGGGGCACCACCGGCCTCGCAGGGGCACCTTGGGCCTGTCAGGGGCACGACGGGCCTGCCGAGGGGCACTTCAGACTTTTCAGGGGCGCCAGTCCTCTCCGGGCGCAGGGGCACCAGAGGCCTACCAGGGGCACCAGCGGCCTAGCAAGGGCACCAGAGGCCTGCCAGGGGCACCAGCGGCCTAGCAAGGGCACCAGAGGCCTGCCAGGGGCACCACAGGCCTAACAAGGGCACCACAGGCCTGTCAGGGGCACCTCAGGCTTGTCAGGGCCCAGGGACACCACAGTCCTTCCAAGGGCACCGCAAGCCTGTCAGGGGTACCAGAGGCCTGCCAGGGGCACCACAGGCCTATCAAGGGCACCTCTGTCCTGTCAGGGGCACCTCAGGCTTGTCAGGGCCCAGGGGCACCACAGTCCTTCCAGAGGCATTACAAGCCTGTCAGGGGCACCAGAGGCCTAGCAAGGGCACCACAGGCCTGCCATAGACACCACAGGCCTGCCAGGGGCACCACCGGCCTTGCAGGGGCGCCTCAGGCCTGTCAGGGGCACCACGTGCCTGCCGGGGACACTTCAGGCTTGTCAGGGGCGTTACAGTCCTGTCAGGGCCCAGGGGCACCAGGCCCGTGGTGTCCCTGCTAGGCCTGTGGTGCCCCTGGCGGTCCTGTGGTGCCCCTGTCAGGACTGTGATACCCCTGATAGGCCGGTGGTGCCCCTGGAAGGTCTTTGGGCCACCGGGCCTCAAGGGGGGGGCCATGACCCATGTGACCCCCCCCTTGGATCCGCCCCTGGATGGCGCAGCCGCCGACTAAGCACCAGCGGCCGTCTCAGCCGCATGGCACTGCACTTGGCCAATATCACGCCGATTGGCCTGCCACGTGGCTCAGATATGGCCGAGCTTACCGCACTAAAAACACACGCATACGAAACGGGCACCGTGCCGCGGCGTTCCCAGTCCCTCGTCCCATGTAGCGAGTGCAGTGGGCATGGCGCTCTGCCCGAGCCGGCACGGGCCCCCGGATGGGCACCGCCGGACGATCCCGGCTGGTGACGTGGTGCACCACCGCACCCTGAGACGCATCCGGCTGACTCCGAGAGATCTCGCCGGCTTGATCAGCAGCTGCCTCGTGCGCTGTTGTTATCGCCGTCGCTGAGGACGGCGATAACAACAGCTGCTTCTCGCTGAGCAGCTGACCCTAAAGACGCTGGCCATGGAAGTCCGCAGACCATTAATTTCGAACATGAATTTGAATCCGAATATGTTGCCAAATAGATGAACATGCATTTACCCCGCGTTCGATGTCTCCCGGACGGCGAAGATTCTATACCGTCCGGGCCCAAAATGCCGTTCGATGTCGCACCACGTAGAATCTTTGCCGTCCGCGCAGAATCTTTTGAGCGTACTACGGTGGGCAGAGAGGCAATGATGGCGCGTATTTCAAAAGCGGCGCAGCAGCTGTTTACGGGGCCCCGTTTCACCGCCCGACGCTGCGCGCGCTGCAGCGCGCTGGGAGCTGAGGCGTACCCCTGACGTCGCTGAAATGACGTTGCGTGCGGTCCGTTAGCTTATGATGAATCGTGTTTGGAACAGAGGTCCTTAAGAACCAAGTAGGTACAGAGAGAACAGAGGTTTGAGTGCGAATGCTGCTAGCGTGCTGATGGTGCTGGCGCTTAGGTGCTAGCGTTTTGCGATGACGTCATAGCGTAGCGTCAGAGGGAAGTTTGTTGATATTGCCATGGAAACCCAACGCGCCGACGCGCGCAGCGCACTGCAGCGCTCCGCCGTGAAACAGGGCCCAGGTTGCTGACATTTGTACGCGGTCTCTATGGAAACGTTAACTTGGGCCTTTTTCGAAACTGACGCACATTGTGTAAGTGGCGCACAAAATGGCCGGTCTCGTCGTCCGACTGTGTGCTTCTTCGAACGCAAAATAGAATATTCTGCGTAGAAGGGTGCGGTTATTTTTTTCTCATCTTAGTTTGCTATTTTGGCGCGATTTTGACAATTTCTGGCGCATTCCACTTATTTACTTTAGCGGCCATAGGGCAATGGTTTACTATTTATTTATTTATTTATTTATTGCACTTCTTAGGTTCATTCCACACATGTGTGGCTATTCCAGAGCCCGTGTCAAGTACGGTTCTCCAGTAAAAGTCTTGTTGGTTTTGCTTTTTCGGACATATCTGGTCCTATATAATGTTCAAATGCATAAGTATCAACCCGAATTATGTGTATGCACATTTACCACGAGACTGTGAAATTGCATCGTTGTATGCCAAATACTTTCCGAGATATTCACCAAAAACCTCATTTTCTGCCGTTTGGGGTATTCTGGCCGCAATCTTCCTGGGATCGCCTATGGCATCAGTAGAGCCATCTAACGAGAGGAACGAGGAAACGCAGAATCATGAATGAATCGAGCGCGTAGTAAACGGTGTATGAAAGGGAGACTCGGCAGAGGCTATCCGGGTGGCCGGCGCGCGGCGCGCCCTTAGGCATCGGCCGACCCTTCGGACCGCGTGGGGTCAGAGGTCGCGCTCGGGAAGTCTCGGCTCTGGGCTTTAGCGCTGTGCAGTCATGAAGGGAGGATAGGATAGCGCTAGGCCGACTGACTAGTATCTCGGCTGATTCGTGTGGGGTGGAAGGGAGCACAGAACGGGATGGCGGTTAGTGGTGGATGGTTGGATGGTGGTTAGGTTAGTGAGTACTGCGTAGAACGTAGCTGAACATGCATTGTTTTTTTCATGGCAAACAACATGCAGCATAATGTGCGGGATTATACCAGAACTCATACAAAAAGGAAATAATAATTCGGCCGAGGGAGTGGATGCGTGCCGTGACAAAGCATGACGATGCTGCCAAAATCGGGATGCTTTTTTGCCCCCAGTTTTTTACCTCTAACATGCAGCGCTTGATCCGAACTTAGAGGTCCACGACTGACCTTAGACCTTAAAATCGCACCCGTCCGGTGCGCCACCTTTTCTTCAGGGGCGCTCTTCTTGGCTGTATCTGTTCTTAGGCAATAACTAAAGCAAATTGAATGTATAATAAAAAAGGCATACCTCAAACACAGTTTTATTCACATCCGCTCGTGTGCATACTTGTTTTGACCTATACCTTCTCGCATCATAATATATCACTTCAGTGCTTAACTCTCAACGGAATTTTGGGTTTTCTGTATATACCCCGGCCGAGGGGGGGGGGGGGCGATTACGACCCCTCTCCGTCTTTTTGTCCCTAATTGAGCTAGCGCCTTGCGGATAAAACTGAGCGCGTGCGTCGTATGAGATGCAGCAACTGGTACCCGAGTTGAATGTCTCAGGTCAACTGATAAACTCTGAGGTCAGTATAAGTGCTCCAAGTCGCGGGATCGGTTTTTGGTAAACAACTTCACCATAAGTGGTTACAGAGCCAAGATAATGGCACCATCGAGTTTTGCATGCTCAAGCGCGTCGAATAGTATACGCTTTGTTTTTGTTGAGGCCAATTTAAGTTGTTCACTTCAGGTCATGTCAGGGCAGAGCCACTCAGGCCACGAGGCTGGCTCAAGGAGGTCATATCGCTTATTCGATTCGGTAGGTCCTCACAAGTCCACTGTGGCTTCCCGACTCGCCAGCTCAATTTGATCGGGACTTTTTGGTGAAAACTCCTGTGACCTTAGTGACGTCATAAATGAAGTCGCCTAACTTTAAGAATGGAAAAGTGAATGCTGGGGCTTGCAAAGATTGTATGAAGTCGCGAATTAATGCGCTTGAGACAGCTTTAGATGGCTCCCGGCGCCAAAATAACAGCTTTCATATTTCCCAATTGATTAATAATCGTGAGGTTGCGTGACCGACCTGACTTCAGGTAACTCTTAAGAAAAATACGAGATAGCTACATACAATTTGTGAGGCCTCTGGGAGATAGTACTAGATCAGTGGCGGTCGCAGGGGGGGGGGCCATCAGGGCCATGGCCCCCCCAAAGGCAAATCAGGGGGGGCCATCATATCATTTGGCCCCCCCCCCCCAAACAACCGATGGGCCCCCATGGCCGTATGGGGCCCTGGCCCGTATTCGATTGTCACGAGGCTCGAGAAACCCACGCCAGCTATTAACAGCTCCCATACCAGTCTTTGAGGGTCCTACACTGACCTCTGAGGGCCCTTCAGTGGCGGTCAAGCGTCCACATTGACCGCTGAGGACCCGTATTGACCTCTGAGGGCCCTCCACTGGCCTTTGAGGGCCCCTAAACCGGCCTCAGGGGCCCAACCGGCGTCTGAGAGCCTCACACCGGCCTCTGGTGGCCTCATTTCTGTCTCTCGAGTCCCAAGACTAGCCTTTAAGTGTCTCTGAGGGCCCCGCACTGGATTCTGAAGACCCGATGTCGAGCCAGCATCGGCCTCTGGGGGCCCATCTTGGCCTTTGAGGGCCCTCCGCCGGTCTCTGGGGTCCAACGCCGGCCCATACCGGCCTTTTAGGGCCCCACACTGACCTCTAAGGGCCCATGCTGGCCTGTAAGGACCCACATTAGCCTCTAAGGGCCCCCCGCACTGGATTCTGATGACCCAATGCCGGCCGCTCAGGGCCCGCATCGGCGTCTGAGGGCCCATCTTGGCCTTTGAGGGCCCTCCGCTGGCCTCTGGGGTCCAACGCCGGCCCATGCCGGTCTTTTAGGGCCCCACACTGATCTCTGAGGGCCCATGCTGGCCTGTAAGGATAAACATTAGCCTCTATGGGCCCCACACTGGATTCTGAAGACCCGATGCCGGCCTAAGGGTCCGCATCGGCCTCTGAAGGCCCATCTTGGCCTTTGAGGGCCCTCTGCTGGCCTCTGGGGTCCAACGCCGGCCAATGCCAGTCTTTTAGGGTCCCATTCTGATCTTTGAGGGCCCCATGCTGGCCTGTAAGGATACACATTAGCCTCTATGGGCCCCACACTGGATTCTGAAGACCCGATGCCGGCCTCTAAGGGTCAGCATCGGCTTCTGCGGGCCCATCTTGGCCTTTGAGGGCCTTCTGTTGGCCTCTGGGGTCCAACGCCGGCCCATGCCGGTTTTTTAGGGCCCCACACTGACCTCTGAGGGCCCGTGCTGGCCTGTAAGGACCCACCTTAGCCTCTGAGGGCCCCGCACGGGCTTCTGAAGACCTGATGCCGGCCTCAAAGATGGGCCCGCATCGGCTTAGTCTGAGGGCCCATCTTGGCCTTTGAGGGCCCTCTTCTGGCCTCTGGGGTCCAACGCCGGCCCATGTCGGTCTTTTAGGGCCCCACCCTAACCTCTGAGGGCTCCATGCTGGCCTGTAAGGACCCATATTAGCCTCTGAGTGCCCAATTCGGTCTCTGATGGTCTCAAACTCCCATTTGCAAGCCCTGTACTGGTCTCTGAGAGCTCTAAACTGGCCCCTAAGAGCCCAAACCAGCCTCTAAAGGTCCCACGACCCACACCGGCCTCTGATGGTCCCATTTCTGTCTCTGGGACCGAAACTGCCCTTATGTGCCTCTGAGGGCCCCGTACTGGCTTCTGAAGGATCGATGCCGGCTTCTGAGGACCCATTCCGGTCTTTAAGTGCCTCATAGCGACACCTGAGGCCCCACACTAGCCTCTGAGGGGCCCGCAAACTGGCCTATGAGGTCTCTACACCGGCCACTGATGGCCCTATTATGTTCTCTGGGGGGCTCAAGCCTTACCTTTGGGCGTCACGCACTTGCTTATGAAGGCCCACATCAGCCTCTGGGGCCCTACCTGGGGCCTTTGAGGCCCTTCGCTGACCCCTGGGTCCAACGCCGGCCTCTGGGGGTCTGACACCGTACTCTAAGGGCCCCATTGCAGCCTCTAGGCGATAGGTATCGCCGAAGCGCTATCGATGGGCCCATAAGTGTAGGAACCATGGGTGCAGTGGGCGCAGTTGCACCAACAATAATTCTGCAGTGAGTGCAGACAATGTATTCTGCATCCACAATAATCTGAAACAAAGCCCCCTTTCCTCAGCAACACTACTTTCCATGCAGCACGACAAATTTAGGATATTTTGCCCACTATCCGTCTTTCGAAGCACTTGCTACTGTAATGGTCTTCAAAATTTGCATTTGTGCTCAAGTGAAAAAAAGATTAAACGGAAGTCGGAACACATGTGTGAACAGATACCGATGAGCCACTGATAAAAGTTTTAGCACGATGATCTTAAAAAATGGCAAAGTTTTTTTTTTTTGCAAAGACAATTGCAAAGTTAGCCGGCTTTATTTTTGCGGTAGTCCATTCACAGTTGCGTGAATTATTGGCATAATCAATGCTTCAAAATGCACTTTTCGGTACCTTTTCGACATGGTGCACCCTCAAAGCTCTCAATGAGCCTCCGCTCGGGTGCCGCTGCCAAGTTTCCCCCCTCACCGGCCATGGCCTAGGTTTCTGCACCCGTGCACTACGCCCGTGGGCCCCTTTAAGCTAGCACCGGGCCCCCTGGGTCAGCGCAGGGGCCCCTTTGCCAAGTTGCCCCCCCCCAAACTCCAAGTCTGCGACCGCCCCTGTACTAGATCATATAAGCTTCATTCCCCGTTGAAAAGTCCCCTGGCACGAAGGGTGCTGCGACGTCGCGACATTTTGGGACCTTACAGAGGTTCACTTTTGACGTCATTGGTTAACGGTCTGACCTTAACCTTCGCACTAACGATGTTCGACACTAGGAGGGTGTCGAACAGACCTCCTACCCTCAGTTTTTCGCAAATAACTCTCGCAAAAAGCGGCTGATTACGACGAAACTTTCAGTACCCTCGAGATAATCAATATTACGCCTACCCTATAATTTGTATGACCCTGACTCATAAGACCTTTGACTTGTGACCTATTTTCCGAGACCATGTTTGGCCGGAATCGCGTTTTGGCGTATTTCGAGCAGAGCGCGTTTTTTTGTCTTTTTGTGACTTTAAGCGATCAAACATGTGAAAGGATGTTGATCCCATGGATTCTAGTGGGCATCAAGGTCACGTGAAGGTCAGTCAGGTCACTGACCTTTGGTTTCGAGTTTTACATGTTTCAAGGGTAGATTTTGGAGTTGATTTCGCATTTAGAAACCGTTTGAACATTTAAGAAGTAGTTTTGGTTCCCTCGTAACATGTGACCTGACCTGGCCTAAATGCATGAAAACATCATCTGTGATCAAAACTAACTTGAATTTCGTGATCAGCACCCCGCAAAACCCTATAGCAGCTTCACTTTACGAAGCTCTAACAGGTCCCGATTCCCCGACTTTTGTGCTATATTGACCTGTCAACCAATGAACTAGGACCTTAAAATGGGGTATCATCGGCCTCCTCTCGTCACGGGCAACAAACTCTTTTTCCGCGAAGCTCTAGCTCGATCAGGGGCTGAACGGCAAAGGGGTCCAACGGACCCTCCTTCCCCTTTACGATAGACGCTGGCAAAACACCAATATGGGCGAGGGTGAAAATACAGCT
The DNA here is from genome assembly GCF_019059575.1 of Amphibalanus amphitrite. Taxonomy (NCBI): domain Eukaryota; kingdom Metazoa; phylum Arthropoda; class Thecostraca; order Balanomorpha; family Balanidae; genus Amphibalanus; species Amphibalanus amphitrite. The sequence goes on from NW_024881924.1 coordinate 304,902, forward strand.
GCTGTCATAAAAAAATCAGCTTAAATCAAAGGTCAGGCTTGCCAAATTTCAGCTCTCGCAGCTATTAACAAAAATAAACATGTGGAGGCGGCACCCGCCTCCCCGCCCCCCTCTCCTCTCGGCCACTGCCAGCGAGGTTTAGCGTATCATACACGTTATAAAGCATCATATCAAGAGGACACGCCCCCAGCAGTCATATGCACTGAACACAAACTTATTACCCACGCTAGTGTATCGGCACCATAGCACATGGTCGAGACTGTCGTCAGCCACGGACTCGCACTCGACCAACCCTCTGACCCGTTGGCTGCGGGTGACCTTGACATGTCAAGCCTGATCGGCGGCCGGCCGCTGTCGTGCGGTCGTTACACACGGAGGGGAGGGAGACACAAAGCTCTACGTTATAGCTGACCTCTGACCTTTCCCTGCGCCCTGGTCACTGACCCCGCTCCATGTCGCTGGGCGGTGGCATGGCGGTGGAAACCGGTTCTAGCCTCTACACATGCCACCATTCTAACCCTCCCCTCCCCACGCTACTACGCGGCGTGGAGTACGCTCGTGCGTAACTGGGCGGAGCAAGGGGTCACGCGATACAGGGGCGGAACTGGTTGCCCTCCCGCTCGCCGAGCGACCAACGACTAATACCCTGGAGAGCCGTACATATAAAGACTAGACGTGAATGAGGTGAGCGGATCACATGCATACAAACATCACATCACTCATTGCACATCATACTCAATACATACAGTTCTATCACATCAGTGTCGTCCAAGGCGTCTCTACTGCTGCTGCAGCTGCTGCAGCAGCAGGTACTTGTGCAGCTCCTTTTTGAATCGGCTCAGGTTCATGGCTCGAATATCCGCTGGTATGGTGTTAAAATCAGTCACAGTCGCGTAGGTAAAACGCCTCCTTCCTGCTTCTGATCGAATACTTGTCAGGTGAAGCATGCCATCCTGTCGCGTACTGCGCTGATGCACATCACGTCTGTACATGAGGTGAGTGGCGAGTGACTCAGGCTGGTCAGTGACCAGGGTCCGCTTTAGAAGCGTCAGTAAATGGTAGCGGTACAAATTACGGGCAGAGAGCCACTCCAGATCGCGCAGCACGTCGCTAACATGGTCGAATTTACGTCGCCCTGATATCACTCGCGCCGCGAAGTTAAGCACTTTCTGTAGACGCCCTATCTGAGTAGCATTGCACGATCCATAAACACTTATGCAGTACCGAACGAGAGAGATGACTAGACCATTGACTAGTGTGCTGAGCGTCGTTCGAGGTAAATGGTGTCTGCTGTGCGTAAGACCAATCAGCAGGCCTGTGCAGCGGCGTACGACATCGTCAACATGGGCGGTAAAAGACAGCGTCTGGTCGAACACAACACCCAGATTCCGCACCGTGGGAGAGCCGGAGACAGTGGCACCCATAAATTTGATTCCAACCGTGGGGAGCTGCTTGAGATTTTGACGAGTCCCGAGGACCATGAGTTGTGTTTTCTGAGCGTTAATTTTCATACCGTTTTTGCCAAACCATGCCGACAGAAGTGACAGATTGAGTTCCATGGATGCAGTAAGAGTGCCAATTTCTCCGGGTCTCCCACTCACGATAACCTGGGTGTCGTCCGCATACTGCACTATGGTCGCGCCGTCAGCGTACAGGGCCATATCATTCGCGTACACACTGTACAGTAATGGCCCGAGGGCAGTTCCCTGATAGGTGCCTATAGGGTTGGGCAGTGACGCTGACATGGTGCGGTAGCCACGCTGATCTTGGGCGACAACTCTCTGATAATGTCCGGTCAGGTAACTCTGAAGCCACCGAGTGTCAACATTGTACAGGCGCATCTTATCCAAGAGTCTCTCATGTGGCACGACATCAAAACATTTTGACAGGTCTAGCATGCATAGAAGGGCTACCTCACGGGAATCCATGGCCTCGAACACTCTGTCAGTTACAGTTAAAAGCGCCGTGTCAGTAGAGTGGTTCGATCTAAAACCGTGTTGACTAGATGTGAATAGGCAGTGACTAGTAAAGTAGGAGTACAACTGTTCATAAACTACGCGTTCTGTAATTTTCGCGATTGTCGGAAGAATAGAAATGGGCCGGAAGTTAGACACATCGGTGGATTTATCCGTCTTCTGTACAGGGGCAACGGGAGATGTGATGAATTGCAGCAGCAATACTTGGAATATAAAGAAGAAGTGAGGCAATTATGATACCTATTATGTTTTATAATGACAGAAGGAACGTGGAAGAAAAAACATTTTGTGCAGCATGTGAAAACAAGGAAATAGAATGAGTTCAGTGGTTGCTTCAGAGTGCAGTGGCAAAGTCCATCCCCATGGCAAGACCAAGGCCCTGTAAGAACCTGTACATGACAAGAAAGGCCGCCAGATTGAAACGGGAGAAGGCCAGCCTGTGGAAGAGATATACACTCACTCAAGACCCAGTCGACTTTGCACACTACTGTCAAGCACGCAACAAACTCAGGGGTCTTACACGAAGGTTGAGGGTATCCTTCGAACCCATGTTTTTTATTGCATATAATGAAAGAAAATAATCGCATTTTCTTATAAAATGCGTGAAAATATTCAAAATCAGAGGACATCGATGTGCCACAGCCCGATACTACTCGATCTAACTGCGCTCCAACATGTTGAACATCGTATCAGCATTCACTCTATTCCGTAACGTTACTCTCGAGAACCCACTGTTTTTATTGCATGTATGGTCGCTTACTGAATGCCATTTGACAGAACCGGTATGAAAATATTCAAAAACAGAGGACATCATAACACCACCGGCTCCTAAAAAGTGTAGGATATTTTGACAACGTCTCTAAAACATAACCCATTTTGATCGGTCCTATGAATGACATAGACTCGAGAACCCATGTTTTTTATTGCATTTAATGAAAGAAAATAATCGCATTTTCTTCTAAAATGCGTGAAAGTATTCAAAATCAGAGGACATCGATTTGCCACAGCCCGATGAAAGTCCTACTCGATGTAACTGCGCTCCAACATGTGGAACATCGTATCAGCATTCACTCTATTCCGTAACGTTACTCTCGAGAACCCACTGTTTTTATTGCATGTATGGTCGCTTACTGAATGCAATTTAACAGTACCGGTATGAAAATATTCAAAAACAGAGGACATCATAACACCACCGGCTCCTTGAAAGTGTAGGGTATTTTGACGTCTCTAAAATATAACCCATTTTGATCGGTCCTTTGATTGACATAGACTCGAGAACCCATGTTTTTTTATTGCATTTAATGAAAGAAAATAATCGCATTTTCGTATAAAATGCGTGAAAATATTCAAAATCAGAGGGCATCGATGTGCCACAGCCCGATGAAAGTCCTACTCGATCTAACTGCGCTCTAACATGCTGAACATCGTATCAGCATTCACTCTTATTCCGTAAGGTTACTCTCGAGAACCCACTGTTTTTATTGCATGTATGGTCGCTTACTGAATGCCATTTGACAGAACCGGTATGAAAATATTCAAAAACAGAGGACATCATAAGACCACCGGCTCCTAAAAAGTGTATGGTATTTTGACAACGTCTCTAAAACATGACCCATTTTGATCGGTCCTTTGATTGACATAGACACGAGAACCCATGTTTCGTATTGCATTTAATGAAAGAAAATAATCGCATTTTCTTATAAAATGCGTGAAAATATTCAAAATCAGAGGACATCGATGTGCCACAGCCCGATGAAAGTCCTACTCGATCTATCTGCGCTCCAACATGCTGAACATCGTATCAGCATTCACTCTATTCCGTAACTTTACTCTCGAGAACCAACTGTTTTTATTGCATGTATGATCGCTAACTGAATGCAATGTGACAGAACCGGTATGAAAATATTCAAAAATAGAGGACACCATAACAGTACCAGCCCCTAAAAGTGTAGAGTATTTAAACAAAGTCTGTATTATACGAGTCATTTTGATCGGTCTTTTCCTTCACTTTGACTTGAGAACCTATGCTTTTTATTGCGCGAAATGAATGAGAGTCATCGCATGTTCATTGTTCCTATTGAATGCATTATAATATGCAAAATCAGGGGACATCGATGCGTTTCAGCCCGGTGAAATGCCCAGTTGATGAATAGCTGTTTGGCCCATTTTAACACTGCGTCGGCATTTACACAGCTTCCGAACGATATGCCTGATAAGAGAACATGAATTATTAGGTATTGCGAGCTGTGGGGCCTGTCCCTGTGTTCATACGCTATACCCATTCTGGCATAAAGAAGACATTCTTAGCTTGTAAAGATGTGTAGTAAAAATAGGTTTTTGGTCTTCTCATTATGTTTAAGTGATATTTCATTTCAAGTTGCGTGTAGAGGGATTTATTTTCAGTGTTTTGTAGAAAATAAGGGTGAATTAGCTGTTAAAACCAACACTTATATAACTACAAGCTTGGATAGTAGTTTCTTGGGTTAGAAGTTTTCACTACAGGGATGAAACTTTTGCACTACAATGACGAAAACGTCATCAATCGTCATCAGATATCGTTGATTTTCTGAGAGAGCACTTCCGGCAGAAGAAAACGCATTACACAAAATAATCGAAGTGTCTTCACTTGTTATTTATTACACTATGATACAAGGTTGGCTGATTTGGTGTTAGCTATCCATATTAAAGTGCACTGTTTGTGACAAGATTATGGAAATTGTAACCTCAATAATGAAATTTCATGCTGTCAAAGCTATGAGATGTTGCCTTGAGTTTGAAATCAGGCAAACATGGATTGAAGCTGTTTTCTAAAAAAATGCTTTTTAGTAACTTTCACCTCATAATTTGTATTTATTCATTCTCAGAATGGGAGCAAGGCTGAATCACAGTTATCTTTTGGGAAATGCTCTACAAAACTGCATTGTTTTTATTTCTTTGGCATAATTTTGTACCTAATTCAAAGACTTTCTCTGGTGTAGTTTGTAAGATTGTTTGAACTTCTACTTTCTGACCTGTTTGGTGCCAATAAATCCTGCAACCTATTTGGCTTAGGTATTTACCAATCTCTCTTGCCATTGCTACATATTTCATGTCAGTCTATTGCATAAATATTGGGTAGTTAACATACTTCATGATATACAAATGAATGGTACCTATAGAAGCTCGATGTGGGTAAATGAGAACCAATGAACCTATATTTTTTACAGTGGCATCAACTCCTCTCATGTCACGGCCATGGATACCACAGAAGATTTTGCTGAACTGCGCAAGAGAATCCTGTGTAAGGAAATCTTTTGCATAAATTTTATTTTCCCAGTTGCATTGGAGCTCTGCTGGAGTTTGCTGATGACAGGATGCTGAAGGGCTGAAGCTGGTAGCTCTGGCAGGATTCCAAGTGTCCACCAGCTCAAGATTCGACGCCGCCGCGTCGCCGCCGTGACGGGGACGGCGGTCATGATTGAAGACACTGCATTTCCCGCCTGGACTGTCCGGTCGGAGACTGGTAATCCCTCCGGTGAGCCGCACACCGTGGAGCTAGTTACTGCACCGCGCGTGTCCACCCGCAGCGCAGTGCCAGCAACGGTGCCGTGAGTGCGACATCTGCGTGCATATGACGCAGTGCGACTGTCACGACTCGCGGCTCAGTGTTCTGTCAGTGTGACAGTGCGGCTCGCGCTCGTTTTAGCGAGGTGCTCTGTTGTATATAACCACCTTGCTGGAGACCTATGTGCTGCCGCTTGAGTTTCAATGTACAGTTTTATGCATCAAACTAGCGTAAATAAATGGCTGTCAGAGGTCAATTTGAAGCGCAATTAGTATCCATAACCCAGCTGGGTTGAGCGAGTCATGTGACTAGTCCCGATGAACGTACGGTTCTCCAGTAAAAGTCTTGTTGGTTTTGCTTTTTCGGACATATCTGGTCCTATATAATGTTCAAATGCAAAAGTATCAACCCGAATTATGTGTATGCACATTTACCACGATACTGTGAAATTGCATCGTTGTATGCCAAATACTTTCCGAGATATTCACCAAAAACCTCATTTTCTGCCGTTTGGGTCATTCTGGCCGCAATCTTCCTGGGATCGCCTATGACATCAGTAGAGCCATCTAACGAGAGGAACGCGGAAACACAGAAACATGAATGAATCGAGCGCGTAGTAAACGGTGTATGAAAGGGAGACTCGGCAGAGGCTATCCGGGTGGCCGGCGCGCGGCGCGCCCTTAGGCATCGGCCGACCCTTCGGACCGCGTGGGGTCAGAGGTCGCGCTCGGGAAGTCTCGGCTCTGGGTTTTAGCGCTGTGCAGTCAGGAAGGGAGGATAGGATAGCGCTAGCCCGACTGACTAGTATCTCGGCTGATTCGTGTGGGATGGAAGGGAGCACAGAACGGGATGGTGGCTAGTGGTTGATGATGGGATGGTGGTTAGGTTAGTGCGTACTGCGTAGAACGTAGCTGAACATGCATTTTTTCATAGCAAACAACATGCAGCGTAATGCGCGGGATTATGCCAGTACTCATACAAAAAGGAAATAATATTTCGGCCGAGGGAGTGGATGAGTGCCGTGACAAAGCATGACGATGCTGCCAAAATCGGGATGCTTTTTTTGCCCCCAGTTTTTTTTTAACCCCTAACATGCAGCGCTTGATCCGAACTTAGAGGTCCCCGACTGACCTTAGACCTTAAAATCGCACCCGTCCGGTGCGCCACCTTTTCTTCAGGGGCGCTCTTCTTGGTTGTATCTGTTCTTACCATTAACTAAAGCAAATCGAATGTTTAATAAAAAAGGCATACCTCAAACACAGTTTTATTCACATCTGCTCGTGCGCATACTTGTTTTGACCTATACCTTCTCGCATCATAATATATCACTTCAGTGCTTAACCCTCAATGGAATTTTGGGTTTTCTGCATATACCCCGGCCGAGGGAAGGGGGGCGATTATGACCCCTCTCCGTCTTTTTGCCCCTAATTGAGCTAGCGCCTTGTGGATAAAACTGAGCGCGTGCGTCGTATGAGATGCAGCAACTGGTACCCGAGTTGAATGTCTCAGGTCAACCGGTAAACTCTGAGGTCAGTATATAAGTGCTCCAAGTCGCGGGATCGGTTTTTGGTAAACAACTTCACCATAAGTGGTTACAGAGCCAAGATAATGGCACCATTGAGTTTTGCATGCTCAAGCGCGTCGAATAGCGTTTTGTTTTTGTTGAGGTCAATTTAAGGTGTTCACCTCAGGTCATGTCAGGGCAGAGCCACTCAGGCCACGAGGCTGGCTCAAGGAGGTCATATCGCTTCTTTGATTCGGTAGGTCCTCACAAGTCCACTGGTGGCTTCCCGACTCGCTAGCTCAATTTGATCGGGACTTTTTGGTGAAAACTCCTGTAACCTTAGTGACGTCATAAATTAAGTCGCCTAACTTTAAGAATAGAAAAGTGAATGCTGGGGCTTCCAAAGATTGTATAAAATCGCGAATTAGTGCGCTTGAGACAGCTTTAACGGGTGAGCACTTACTTTCTGCACAATATTAATTCGCTTGCAGTCTCACCAATTTAAATGAGATTTGCATGAAATTTTCCACAATGAAACACCATTAGGAATGTAACATGCACGCGGATTTTGAAATTTCTGAAATATGAAATCATTAAGCATGGAGGGCTTAACCAAGTCAGGTGTCCGTAGTATTGTGGCAGAATTTGTCAAAAACCACCCCAATTTTCGAAAATGTGACATTGTGAGCCATTTTCTAAAAATGGGTGTGGCGAAGAGGACAACCTACAATATCATCAGAAACTTGGAGGCGAGAGGAGATGTTACGCATGCCAGCACGGGAAAAAGTTGCCGACCTGTGGTCAAGATGCTCCGGCAGAAGAGACGTGCTCTGGTCCTCGCGGCCCGCCATCGCGTGGGGGTTCTTGCCCGCCGCTTCGGTATCTCCCAAAGTTATGTCCGAAAAATCCTAGCAGAGGAAGGACTGAAATACCGGACAAGGACCAAGGCCCCAAGTACTACACCGGAGCAGCGTAAGTCCCAAAAGATCCGGATACGACGGTTGGCGAGTGAAGTGCTCAACACGGACGCGGATCTCGAGGTGGTGATGGACGATGAGAGTTATTTCACCTATCAGGGCAGTGAGATGCCAGCCAACAAGGGTTACTAAGCTGGCCCTGGTGGAGACGCGCCAGAAGATGTGAAACATCGACCCATAGGCAAGTTCCCGCGGAAACTTCTAGTGTGGGTGGCCATATCCCCTCGGGGGATCTCCCGGCCGGTAATCACCCCCAGTCGCGCAAATGTTAACGGTGCTGTGTACCGGGAGAAGTGCATCAAGGGCGAACTTTTGCCTTTTCTGGCACAACATTACCCCCATGGAGGGTATGTGTTCTGGCCGGATCTGGCAGCCTCGCACTACGCACGTGAGACCCTGGAACTCCTGGACCGGTCGCACGTGCGGTATGTACCCCGCGAGAAGAATCCCCCCAACGTCCCCCAACTGCGGCCAATCGAGGACTTTTGGGGTCTCATGAAGCAGAGGGTGTACAAAGGTGGCTGGTCAGCAAAGAGTGACGAGGGTTTGAAGAGGCGGATACGTCAAGCTCTGCAAGAAATTGACTTGGAGGTGGTGCACGGCATGATGAGGGCGGTCCCGAAGCGCGTGCGGGCTGCAAAGCGCAACGGTGTCACAACGGCCCTGCACTATAGTGATGGCAGGTACATAGCGATGCTGCCATCCTGTGCTGAAAGTTTGGTAATGTTATCTCAAAATACATCGGAGATATGCAAACTAAATTTTTGTGCAAAAAGTAAGTGCTCACCCGTTAGATGGCTCCTGGCGCCAAAATAACAATTTTCATATTTCCCAATTGATTAACCCTCGCCGGCACAGGCCATTTTGCGTCCTTCGACGGCACAAGGGGGGGGGGGGGTGGTACGACCCCCCTCGCGTTTGGCCCCTGATCGAGCTAGAGCTTCGCGGAAAAAACGAGCGTGTTGCCCGTCATGAGAGGAAGCCGATGATACCCAATTTTAAGGTCCTAGGTCATCGGGTGACCTTCCAGGTCAGGTCAATGACCCGAAAACCGGGAAAATCGGGACCTGTTAGAAAGTCGTAAAGTGTGGCTGTTATGTGGTTTTCCGGGGTGCTGATCACGAATATCGTGTTAGTTTTGATCAGAGATGATGTCTTTAAGCATTTAAACCAGGTCGGGTCAGGTCAGGTCAGGTCAACCGGTAGGGGTTGTGACGGGTATTCGTAATGCATGTCAACCGCCTCTGACAGCTTCGTAACATGTTACGAAGGCACCAAAACTACTTCGTAAATGTTCAAATGGTTGCTAAATTCGAATTCAGCTCCAAAAACTAGCCTAGAAACATGTAAAACTCGAAAAAGTGAACCGAGGTCACCCGAGGTCACCAAAGGTCAATGACCTGACCTGACCTTCAGGTGACCTTGACACCCACCCTAATGCATATGAGCAACATCAAATCACATGTTTGAACGTTTGAAACCACAAAAAGCTTGCAAACGCGCGGCTAATGCGAGCCGACATACGCCGAATCGCGATTCCGGCCAAACATGGTCTCGGAAAAGAGGTCACAGGTCAAAGGTCATTTGGGTCAGGGTCATGAAATTTTAAGGGTAGGTGTAAAATTGATCAATGCGAGGGTACTGAAAGTTTCGTCGCGATCGGCCGCTTTTTACGCGAGTTATTCGCGAAAAACCTTGGGGGGGGGGGGGTTGCATCACCCCCCCCCCCTGTGCCGGCGAGGGTTAATAATCGTGAGGTTGCGTGACCGACCTGACTTCAGGTGACTCTTAAGAAAAATACGAGATAGCTACATACAAGTTGTGAGGCCTCTGGGAGATAGTACTAGATCATATAAGCTTCATTCCCCGTTGAAAAGTCCCCTGGCACGAAGGGTGCTGCGACGTCGCGACATTTTGGGACCTAACAGAGGTTCACTTTTGACGTCATTGGTCAACGGCCTGACCTTAACCTTCGCACCTGTAGGAGGGTGTCGAACAGACCTCCTACCCTCAGTTTTTCGCAAATAACTCAAAAAGCGGCTGATTGCGACGAAACTTTCAGTACCCTCGAGTTAATCAATATAACGCCTACCCTATAATTTGTATGACCCTGACTCAAAAGACCTTTGACTTGTGACCTGTTTTCCGAGACCATGTTTGGCCGGAATCGCGTTTTGGCGTATTTCGAGTAGAGCGCGTTTTATTGTCTTTTTAGCTTTAAGCGATCAAACATGTGAAAGGAGGTTGATCCCATGGATTCTAGTGGGTGTCAAGGTCACGTGAAGGTCAGTCAGGTCACTGACCTTTGATGACCTTTGTTCACTCTTTCGAATTCTACATGTTTCTAGGGTAGATTTTGGAGTTGATTTCGCATTTAGAAACCGTTTGAGCATTTAATAAGTAGTTTTGGTTCCCTCGTAACATGTGACCTGACCTGACCTGACCCGACCTGGCCTAAATGCACGAAAACATCATCTGTGATCAAAACTAACTTGAAATTCGTGGTCAGCACCCCGCAAAACCCTATAACAGCTTCACTTTACGAAGCTCTAACAGGTCCCGATTCCCCGACTTTTGAGTTATATTGACCTGTCAACCAATGACCTATGACCTTAAAATTGGGTATCATCGGCCTCCTCTCGTCACGGGAAACACGCTCTTTTTCCGCGAAGCTCTAGCTCGATCAGGGGCTGAACGGCAAAGGGGTCCAACGGACCCTCCCCCCCCTTTACGATAGACGCTGGCAAAACACCAATATGGGCGAGGGTGAAAATACAGCTGCTGTCATAAAAATTCACCTTGAATCAAAGGTCAGGCTTGCCAAATTTCAGCTCTGGCAGCTATCAACAAAAATAAACATGTGGAGGCGGCACCCGCCCCCCCCCCCCTCTCCTCTCGGCCACTGCCAGCGAGGTTTTAGGCGTATCATACACGTTACAAAGCATCATATCAAGATGACACACCCCAGCAGCCATATGCACTGAACAAAAACTTATTACCACATGCCGAGATATCCCTTTAACATTAGCACGTGCATTTGGGAAATGGCTTCGGCCCGCCTCGGCTAATGTTGAAGGTATTTGGGAAACGATTCGGCCCTAGGGCTTTTTGATTTTCCCAGACAAAATTTTACTGAATATTCTGAGCGGAAGAACCAATTTCAAAGTAGATATTTACGGATTGTGTGTTCACTAACAGCAACAGCAAAAGTAAGTGACTGCGTGTTTACTTACTTTTGCTGTCAACGTAATTCAACTAAACAAGGTTATCGTTCCAAAGCCAATGTATTTATTGCTGCAGAACATGGTCGGAATAATCATTATTTCTACACAATGCACGCAAAAGACGAACAATTTAAATGCGTGAAGCATCTTAAGGTGCCATAATGAAACATTTGATATTGTTCCAGCTGGGATCCAAAACGCGTTTGATTCAGCGTTTCACCCAATTTTCAGTTTTCCTCACGGTTTCCTCACTCATGCTGGACTCCATATCTTTATTCTAACTTCTGGCGCTTCACCATCTTCATCCTCAGCTTTTTCAAACCCTAAATAAGGGGGAAGTAGGAATTTCATCTTTCATACTCACTCAACGCAGTCCAATAATGAAAAACACAAAAAATAATCACGGTGACTATAAATATGAACATAGTACTAATATAATATTAACACAATATTAAGATTAAAGTGTAAAATATCAAATGAATATGATATTAACTGTTGCGCCGGTACGGCATGTGGTAAATCTCTTCCCAACCTTGGGCTGTGAAAATGCAGTTTTATTCACCTCGGTTTTTTGCTATGGACCTCGTGCCTACCGGCACTCGGTCCTCCGCACAAAAACCTCGGTGAATAAAACGCATTTTCCCAGCCCCGGTCGGGAATATACAGGGTGGGCCAGAATAAGTGTAACAGTTTCTAACGCACATTCTGTGTATTTAATATTTCAACTCTAGACATATTTTGCAAGCATACCAAAGCCAACAGTCTGCCAAATGAGTAGGAGAAATAATTACCTCTCTATCAGCAATGGTTTTCTTACCAGAAGAAAAAGTAAAAATCATCCATTTATGGCATGAAACAAAATCGTGCGCAGCTGTTAAACGTCGTTTCCGGCAGGAGTTCGGCTGTCACTCATCACAGGTACCTTCGAACACGGAGATCCATCGATTTGTAAGTCATTTTGAGAAGGAAGGGAGCGTCCTAAAGCAGGCGAAGTGTAGATCCGGTCGTACAACTGAGGTGACAGGAGATGGGGATGGGATTGAGCAGCTCCGTCAATCCGTCAGTGAGTCACCGAGGAACTCTACCCGGCATCGCTGCCAGGAGCTGGGGATGGCACGGACGGCAGTCTTCGAAGAGTCCTCCACAAGAACCTTCGGTCCTTCCCATACCGGAGGGACACCGCGGAGAGGGTGGGAGCCAGTTTCCTCGAACGCGTGCACATGTGTTTGCAGGCAAAGGTGCCCTCGTTGAGCACATGCGCAAATAAAAGAAAACACGCAAATGCTGTTTTTTATTGATGACGATAATCTTATTTTGCTAGGATTTTTTTTTTTCGAGGTAAGTATTACTATATGATTTGGCAAACGTTTTTCTACTAGCTGTCAAAATTTTATTGTCATATCTTTTACCAGTCTCGAGAAACCGACGTCAGAAAGTGTTACACTTATTCTGGCCCACCCTGTATATTACCCTCGCTAGTCTATCGGCACCATAGCACATGGTCGAGACTGTCGTCAGCCACGGACGCGCACTCGACCAACCCTCTGAGCCCGTTGACTGCGGGTGACCTTGAAATGTCAAGCCTGATCGGCGGCCGGCCGCTGTCGTGCGGTCGTTACACGCGAGGGGAGGGAGACACAAAGCTCTACGTTATAGCTGACCTCTGACCTTTCCCTGCGCTCTGGTCACTGACCCCGCTCCATGTCGCTGGGCGGTGGCATGGCGGTGGAAACCGGTTCTAGCCTCTACACATGCCACCATTCTAACCCTCCCCTCCCCACGCTACTACGCGGCGTGGAGTACGCTCGTGCGTAACTGGGCGGAGCAAGGGGTCACGCGATACAGGGGCGGAACTGGTTGCCCTCCCGCTCGCCGAGCGACCAACGACTAATACCCTGGAGAACCGTACAGTGGGTCTACTTAAGATCTCCAGAGCCACCACGTGGCGCTACGGTCGGGGTAGGGCGAGTCCAAATCCCGAGGGAAGTGAGGTCACCGGTCATTGTGGGGGAAGGAGGGAGGGGGAGTGAGGCGGTATCACGGCGCATGGGGCGTGCGTAGCGCCGGGAGTGGTCCGCCCAGGGCCGCCCGCCACTGCGCCGAGGCTGAGGGGAGGGGATGATAGCTGCGGGTGCGTTCACTCCGGTATGGTGGTATCCTGTTCATGTGGAACCGGCAAGAACGCGACTGAAGGGAGTCATTATCTCAAACAAACGGGCAAGCCAGAGGCAGCGTGGGTTCCAGCCAAAATGTTGAACAATGATAATTGAAATCTAGGACGTATTCATAGCATGCAACTTTTCAGTCGATAGTTGCATGATGCTTTTCATGATGCATGATGAGGCTTTTCTAAACTGTTATTTGAGCTAGATATTTTTCATTTGGCACGTTCAGTTTAGGTGGGGTTTATCGGGTCGAAAAGAATCAGAATAGAAAAAAGAGTTGAAATGGCTCCAGACAAATGACAAAAAATATTTTCTAAAAAAAAAATGAAACTTAGCTAAACGTTTATAAGCGATAATTTTGACTTTTGGGGAGGATATTGGGGAAAGATATTGGGGAAAGATGTCATCGTGCTTAGGTGTGTTGCAGTAGAAGGAAAGATTTTGGTTGTGTCTAGATAAAACCAGACCCGGGAGTGGGGCTCGAACTCACGACATCGCGTTCAGCTCACAGGTTACCCAACCTAAACGCTACGAGCACCTATCGCCCTGCGCAGCTTGCTCAGTGTTTCGGCTAAAGTTCGGCCAAAGTGTCTGACGTCTGTCAATGTCACGAGGCGAAACCCCAAGGTAAATGTCCGTCCCGGTAGCTCGGTCGGTAGAGCGTTGGACTCCATGTGCCATGTGGTGAAGGCGCACGTCCCGGTTGCAAAAGTCCGGGTTCGAAACACGACGTGTGCTTGACATAGGTGTAGCAACGTATCTCTTTGGTGAAGGCTACCTTTCACCAAAGTTTTAGATTGGTGAAGGATCCTTCACCAATCTTGAGCAATGCAGGTGAGGGTCTTCACCAATGCTAGAACGACTGGGTTCAACAAAAAGGCTATTGCTAAAACGGCAACAGGTACCCAATTACCCCATCCTATCAGTTATGAAGTGTTATGCCCACCTTCTTCACAATTCACGCCATTTAATAAACCAGTATAACGAGCGAGCGAGAGGGTGAGCTTTGCACGTGCGAAATTTCGACGGGGTACCTCCAGCTGACTTGTGCACGGCACCCTACTAACCGGTCTCTAGCGATGTGCCAAATTTGAGCACAATCGGCCCAGTCGTTCAGCGTTCTCGAGATCTGGAAGCGGCACCCTGCACGTGCGCACGTGCAAAATGGGTCCCAACTGACTTTTGCACGGCACCCTACTAACCGGTCCCTAACTGTTTACCAAATTTGAGCGCCATCGGTCCAGCCATTGTCGAGATCTGGAATCGACCCCTGCACGTGCGCACGTGCAGCAGCACCCCAACTCTGGCACATGGATATGCATTGCCTAGTGGGTGCCTACCTACATGCCAACTTTCAGCGCAATCGGCCAAGTAGTTACCGAGATATTGCAACAATTACAAAAGTAACACCTCTTCGTTTTGCACGTGGCACGTGCATAAGAGGTCACCCACATGCATCGGGAATAGTCCAATACTTGGTAGAAGGAATGAAGCTACCGTACAAAAATTACCGCGTGTAAATCGGTCAAGTGGTTGCTGAGATATAAGCGTCGCAGAACCGTGACCGCGGCCGGCCGGCCGACCGGTCGGCCGGCCGCTCATACTCAGAAATTTCCGTCAAAGGGACCCTCCCACCTTCAAAAAAGTTAATGAATTGGCATGAAAGTGATGTCGCTCGGTTCAGAAAGAGCAAAAACGAATATCTACCAAATTTCATCGAAAAATATTCACCGGTTTTCAAGATATTAGACTTTTAGTTTTGCTTACTTTTTGGGATCTCCGCTGTTCCTAGCGACTTTATTTGAAAGTGCGGCATTTGTTGCGCGCAAAGCAGCATATACCACCGCGTGCTACAAAACGTTTTAGTCAAACATTTAACGGACGTTCGAAAGCCTGATGACGTCATCAGATTCCCGTAATGGTTAAGAGATAGGGACCACGCTGGTCCCACCCTGCAAGTAAAGGGAAGAAATTTCTTGAACACCATAAAGCTGCGGGGGTTGCGACCAGGATAAATGGTGGTTTCTGAGCCTGGCCGCAAACTTGGCTATCTCAACTCAAAACTAATGTTAAGGTGGGAGGGTCCCTTTAATCTCAGTAAATGCCGTGCATATCAAAATATATTGGCTTGTGCTTGTTTTTACTCGTGGGAAAGTTGTAAGACTTTGGTCACGAAAAAAGAGCAGTGGAGCATACCTTTAGGTTCCAAAGGTATGCTTGGATAGTGGATACCTTTGGTAGGTATCCAAAGGTATGCTTGGATACCTAAAAATTCAATTTTAGGCATGTACTGAAAAGTTGGCGCTAATTAGATGATAATGGCGTGAGACATTTGCGAGAAAAAAAAAACAGGAGTTGACGAAATTCCCCCCTCCCCCCTCCACTGCGGTAAGGTCCTGCACCTTCTCCGAAGGTTCAGGTGACTTCTCCGAGGGTTCAGGTGACATCCTTCACCAATATTTTTGGCGCTCCTACACCCATGGTGCTTGACGTTTTTTGAGCCTCCTGACGGGTATGGTTGTGGTTGGTGGCAGGCCGCTGCAAGGCAAAGTCGAGGGCCTGAGGGGACCGGCCGTGCGCGGCTATGTGCGCACGTTAAAATTTGGACTCTAAACCATAGACCATTTTGCCATAGACTAAACCTCAAAACCATAGTCTGCAATAGACCAGGAATTGCTTGATCGGAGGGGAGATGGCAGGGTCAACACTTAACAAGCTCAGCTTAGCGGGGACTCTGTCCTTGTGATTCCTTCCATCCAAAAGGTTCCGGCCAAATTTAGATTAAAAAAGGGGAGCCGAACCAGGTTGGGCCCGAGTTGAACCAGGCTTGACCGAGGTCATACATGCAATCATGGTCAGACAAAACAGAAGTTTATTTCGGGTCAAATATTTTTATTAACTGATCTTATTGTTTTTTTAGCTTACACGCATAATAACTTTTAGCTTTTTTAACTCGAGACTTCATGCACAGAAATGTAGCGTTCGTCCACTTTTCCTCATCGTCTCTTAGCGACTTGATTTCATGTGGCGGCGGAACGGGGGGGGGGGCATCGGGGCACCGTGCCCCCGTTTGATTTTGGCATTTTAACATTAGCCCTATGGGCGTTGCATGGAAAGAATGGGACCAAAAGTCGGCAGTGCCCCCACTTCGTTAAAGGTGTTCCGCCGCCACTGCTTGATTTGACCCTAAAGGCGTCTTACCAGCAAAAAAAAAAATCACCTGCGTTATACCTAAATATTTGCCCAAGGACGCTCTACGCAAGAAACGCCAGCTGGCCAAAAAACTGGCGAACGAATACGATCTTTCTATAGTGCTTGAATTATATTCAATGAAAATTTCAGGAGACATAAATAATCTTAATCCTTATAGCTAGGCGCTGGCGGAGCAGTCGCTAGCATTCCATTGACAGCTGTATTATCAACGCCACATTTGCATTACTTTGGGTGCATCATAAGTAACAATAGGTGAACCCAGGGGGGTGCGCTCCGGGCTTTTAACATTACGAAAAGTGGAGACACCTTCGCTAGCGCTGTCAGCATCGTAAGCATTCTAAACAACAACTGCAGTAATCCCACCAATCAGCGTAGGACAATACTCGACGCTCATTGGCTGATAAGCCAGTGACGATTTTGGGGGCCAGAGCGTTAGAGGTAACCTATAGCAGCACGGGCCGCTAAGTTTAGGACTTGATTTTGATATTATTTAGGCCAGTCTGATAAAAACTCTGGTCGGTTATGAAAACTGCAATTCATTCTAGTAGTGGTCCGACAAGTCTTTTTGCTTTTTTTCTAAAACAATTCGTTGAAAAATGAGTTATTAGATGCGTACTCATGCCAAATTTGCCCCGTTACCATGGCAACCTGAGTTTGTTTGGTCCCGAGAGTCGCGGTTACTAAATTCATTGTTGTCCCCAGTTTTTCGTCGGGAGCGTTCTACCTGGTTTACATAGCCTTGGGTGAACCGGACACAGCAAAACCATGCCTCATTATCCTTTCCTTCCAAGCTGCCAAGCTAACCGGCCGCCCGGCCCACCACCGCGATATGGAACAACGCTGGAGTGCGCCATTTGCCTACGGCAGTGCCCCACCGCGCCGGGGCTGTTTGACAGGTCACCCGCACCGTGACCTCGCCACCCGTCCCCCCTCCCCGCCCACCTCCCAATCGGGCCCAGCTCGGTAGTGACCTCTCCTTGAATTTGACATGGACTCGACTAAGGCTCAACGCCATCTAGTTACGTCTGGAGATCCTAATAAGATCCACTGTACTGTTTCGATGTCGTCAGTCGTAGACTTTTGGAAACCACTCGTTTCGGAGCTCTGTGTTGTGTTGTTCGGGACCGCAGTTGTTTGAGCAGTTTGCTTTATGCGTCGTACGCTGGCAGAACGCTGGTTACGGAGCGAGCGAAGCGAGCGGAGTCTTACGTAGAATAACGGACATTCTTTCGGGAGGCTTCGAGCGGGAAGGGCGTGGCCCTTTGTCAAGGATTTTTGGCGCGAAAACGGTGGAGCGTCGGAGTGCGGAAGACATTGTAGGCTATTGATTTTTCCTGTTCAAAGTTCAGTGAAGCTATATTGGTGCTTTTCAGTGAGTACTGGGTGATGGATTGAAAATGGTAGGTCGAGATCGACCTGTCAAGAGAGGTAGGCCAGACGAGCTGTTTTTCCCAGAGCCTGACAAGGCTGGTTCGTATCTCAGGATCGCTCTGAGTTCGGGGAATTCATTTCGTTCCAAAGGATGGCCCTGGATTCAGGCAGGTGTGAGGGGAATCCTGGGAGCTGTGGAGAAGTTGGATAAAGCCAACTTTTTAGCAGACGGTTGTCTGCTCGTAAAAACAAAAACACAAAAACAGACGGAAAGGTTCCTCAAAGCAACCATCTTTGGGGATGAACAGTGTGAGGTGGTGAGAGATGCAAAGCTGAATCAATCACGCGGTACCATCAACGCATATGACCTTATTGACCTCTCAGAGACTGAGATAGTTGGCTGGCTGGAGGAGTATGGTGTGGTGGGAGCCAAAAGGTTCACTAAAAAGCTCAATGGAAAGGTGGAGAACACCCCAACACTCCTCCTGACATTTAACCAGCCAACCTGTCCTCAGAAACTTCAGCTGGATTATGTGACGTACCATGTCCACCAATATGTACCCAACCCACTGATGTGCTACAGATGTGGCCTTTTTGGACACTCTGAAGCCAAATGCACAAGGGAGGCCCGCTGTCTTCGCTGCGGGAAACCAAAGCATGATGGAGAATGTGAAATGAAATGTCTAAACTGTGAGAAACCGGGACACACATGTCTGTCAAGGGAATGCGATGCTTGGAAAAAAGAGAAAGAGATTTGCAGAATTAAAACTGAGCAGGATATCTCATACCCACAGGCCAGGAAGGTGTATGAAACAAACTATGACAAACCCCGTTCCAGTCCTCAGACATATGCCACCGCTATTCGCACTCCCAGTGTGATGAGCAAAAAGGAGGCCGAGCTGACTGACAAAGTTAACAAACTAGAGTCAAAGATGAGTGAGATGATTGAACTGCTGAAACAACTTGTACCCAAAGAAATATTACAGGGGAATGCTGTGATTGAGGGTAAGGAGACAGCTGACAAACAGAGATCTGGAACAGCATCCAAAGCAGCCCTAGATAGTCCTGTGGAGACACTGGATAGTGGATATGAGGGACACTCGGGCAGATGAAAGAAATGTTACTGATGATGCCATGGATGATGGGGGTGCGGCAGGAGTGTCGCCCTGTGATGGTGAGGGGGCGATCCATGTGACAAACATTGGGAATGAGCCACATCCTCGAGGGGAGGGCAAACTAGCTCAGTGGAAAGTTGCAGGAAAAACAAAACGTGCTGACAAACATCAGGGACAACTGATCTCAGGTGATGAGATCGACCCTTCACCAGTGTTCACTCGAGCGAGTAGATCGCTGGACAGGGGTAAAAAGCAATACGTACAAAGAAAGTCTTGGGAGAGAAGACAGTGATCTAGCTCTACGTTTACAGACTACAGCCTACTAAACTAAGCCGTTTTTAGTTTAGTTTTTCAGAGCCAACCTTTTTCAACAAAAGCCTCTAGCTACTCTTAGCCAGTCCGCTAGGGACTTCCATACATCCACGTACTACACACTCCTCATGTCTATTCTGCAATGGAATGCAAGAGGATTGATTGGGAAGTGGGCCGAATGCAAATTCTTTTTAGCACAGAAATCACCTCTGTGCATATGCTTACAAGAAACACGGTTTCGTGACAATGACCGATATGATTTTACAATCCCTGGATACAGTTTATACAGAACAAATTGCAATGCTGAAACAAGGCAAGGTGGCGTGGCACTTTATGTCTTAAACACTATACCTCACTGTGAAATAAAACTCCAAACCACTCTGCAAGCAGTGGCTTGCCATGTGAACATCAATAATAAGAGATTGGTTGTATGCTCACTGTACCTCCCTCCAAATGTGCCTTTCACTGGCACAGAGGTAGAGCAACTTATCCTACAATTAGAAACTGACTATGTGATATGCACAGACGCCAATGCAAAACATGCCCTTTGGGGATCACCACACAATGATAGGAGAGGCAGGATACTGGCAGATCTTGTGGCTCAATATGATCTACATGTACTCAATGATGGATCAGGAACCCGCTTGGATGTATATACTGGAGCAATGACCCACATTGACGTTACAGTGTGCACAACTAATCTGGCACCACTCCTAGGATGGAAGGTGCAAGGTGACAATCGGTGCAGTGATCACTTCCCTATTGACATATTGCCATCTTTCTGCACATCCACACCGGACAGCTACCCCAGCTGTCGACTGCGCTGGTCTGTCAGACGTGTGGACTGGAAGGCTTACAGCAGAGAATGTGAACTCAAGGTCTCATCTGCTGAGCCCCACAATGTATGCTCAATGGTTACCCAAACTATTTTAGACTCTGCTAGAAAGCATGTACCACAGATAAGCAGGCAGAGCCCTAAACGATCTAACATGTGGTGGAATGATGAATGTAAGAGGGCGGTTGCCAGGAGGAAGCGTGCTCTCCTTCGATACAAACGCTGTGTGTGTGTCCCGCTCACTTGCTTGATTTGCAGCGGGAGCGAGCTGTTACCCAACGCGTACTGCGAACTGCCAAGAGAGAGAGTTGGATCCAGCATATCAACTCTTTTACATCGTCTACACCGCTGTCCAAAATTTGGGGCATGATTCGCGCCTTTGGCGGCAAACCAACGAGCTCTCACTCATTACCAGTTCTTGTTCAAAATGGTCGGCGTTACGATAGCCCTGATGACGTGACTGCCATATTTGGGAACTACTTTTCATCCCTCAGTGACTCCACTAACCACAGACCGGCCTTCCAGGCTCGGGCTCGTGAGTTACAAGAACTGACATTTGACTTCACGAGCAACAACACTGAGACATATAACAGTGAGTTTACTATGGCTGAACTTGACACAGCTTTGGGACATTGCGGAGCTACGTCTGTCGGCCCTGATGGTGTCCACTACTTTTTTCTTGAGCACCTCAGTCCAACATCTAAGAAAGAGCTTTTAAAGATGTTCAATATCATATGGGCGAATGATGTTTTTCCCCAAGAGTGGAAGAAATCGTACATCATCCCCATCCACAAGAGTGGCAGACCACGAGAATTAGCATCATCTTATAGACCCATCCAACTCACTTCTAACATATGCAAAACCCTTGAACGCATGCTGAATGCTCGGCTTTTGTGGTATCTGGAATCACAGAATATCCTCTCGCCGTATCAGTCTGGCTTTCGAAAAGGACGACAATGCCTTGACAACACTGTGCGATTAGAAACCGACATCAGATGTGGATTTTACTTGCGGTTTTACAAAGTTGCTGTTTTCTTGGACATGCATTCGGCTTATAATATGGTTTCTGTTCCTGCCCTCCTTCAGAAACTTGAGAATATAGGTCTCCGAGGACACTTGCCGATCTTCGTCAAGAATTTTCTATCTGGTCGTTCATTCCGAGTCGACTGCAAAGGTTTGTCAGATGAATTTCGTCAAGAGAATGGTGTGGTGCAGGGTGGGGTCTTATCACCAACCTTGTTTCTCCTATTCATCAATGATATATGCCACCACCCACATGGTGTCAGTTACTCTCTTTTTGCCGATGACTGTGCAATTTGGGCACAGGGGTCGGACTTATCTGCGGTCCTCGCTAAGTTACAGAGAGCGCTTGGCTGTCTAGAGAGATGGACTGACAGATGGGGCATGACTTTCTCGGGTCAGAAGTCCTCTGCTATTATTTTCAGCCGTTATCGCACTCGGCTGCCCCCAGATCGCACACTGTCCATTCAAGGTGTTGATATCCCTTATGTTGACCATGCACGCTTCCTAGGAATTGTCTTCGACTCCCGGATGAACATGAAGCAACATATTGAGCATGTGAAAACAAAGGTTATTAAACGACAGAGCTTGTTACAGTGCATTTCTGGGGTAGCACATGGTGGAGACAGGAAAACTATGCTTCGTCTTTACAAAACACTCGTACGACCAGTGATAGACTATGGCTCACAGGTATACGACGGTGGACCGGCAGGGATGCTGAGGAAACTTGAACCGCTTCAAAATAGGTTTATCAGACTCGCGACGGGAGCGTTCCGCACCACTCCCATTCCAGCTTTGCTTGCCGAGGCAAATGTCTATCCACTCTGGTTACGGAGAGTCGAGCTGACAATCAGATTTTCTGTGAGAGTCCGAGGGGACCTCAACCACCCAGCGTACACGGCCATGCAAAAGATGAGTTACCTGTATGATAGAAACCGTGATGTACCTCCGAAAAGGTCTGGTTTTCCCATTGGTGCCAGAGTACAGCGCTATCTTGATCGGCTGCGGGTTGCCTTACCGATACCCACTGCGCGCGCTCTTTTGCCGATTCCACCGTGGACTCTCAAAGGGCCCCAATACACACATCTTCCAGTGTCCTCCAAGAATTTGTGCACTCCAGCTGAGTTACGGGCGAGCTTTTACCAGACTATTGCGATGTACCCTGATTTTACCATCTTTTTCACGGATGGGTCCAAGCAGAACCTAAACACCGCATGTGCTTTTGTCTTTGAACATGTTTACTTCGACGATCGCTTACCAGATGACACCAGTGTGCACTGTGCTGAACTGTTTGCCATCCTACGAGCTCTGCAGTATATTGTTTCTCGCAGAGTTCCCAGAGCCATTGTCTGCAGTGACAGCAAATCGGCACTGCAGAGTCTCACAAATACTGGTAACTCGAGGTCCGTGGTGAGGGACATCCAGATGACCTTACATGAAATAGACCAAAATCATCAGGATGTCCTCCTCATGTGGATTCCAGGCCATGTTGGAATACCTGGAAATGAAATGGCAGACAGTCGCGCTAAACAAGCACTGACTAAAGAGGACATCACACCCATGCCCCCCGATTACAAAGATATACTGCCCATGCTCAGACGATCTGCTGCAAATTGGTTTTCCAGGTCGTGGAAGGACAGTGGACCGACTTTCCTTAAAGCGATTAAACCTGACACCGGGGAATGGGAATCATCAAACCGAAAGTCAAGAAGGAAAGAGGTTGCCCTTGCTCGGCTTAGACTAGGGCATACTAGACTGACCCATAGCGGGCTCTTCAACAACTCGAGATTTGAGTTATGCACAACATGCAACAGCCCATTAAGTGTGGTACACATCATCTTACACTGCCGCAAGTACACAATGGACAGACGAAACCTCAGACGACTATGTACTACAATGAATGTTTCTTTCGATCTAACACATCTCCTGAGTGATGAATATCCGGTTCTCATAGAGGCAGTCTGTGATTACCTTCGGAGAACCCAACTGCTAGAACAACTATAGCAGAACGACCTCATCATGATTACACATACTACACACAGATGGTTATCTCACATGTTGAAACTCATCATACTCCTACTCTCTCTTTCCCATCCTCCATGTCCTTCATGCCCCTGTCAGTCCTAAATTCCTGGTATACCTGTCTCACATTCCCCAGACTCGATTATGACCCACTGGCTTTAGCCAGGCTTTCCAGCCCCGAAGAACAGCAAGACGAATAAGAAGAACCGACGCTAATAGTCAAGTCTGACTGATGCGTCGTTAAACAACCAAGAAAACAAACAAATAGAATAACGGAAATTTCTGAGTATGAGCGGCCGGCCGGCCGGCCGGCCGTGGTCACGGTTCTGCGACGCTTATATCTCAGCAACCACTTGACCGATTTACACGCGGTAATTTTTGTAGGGTAGCTTCATTCCTTCTACCAAGTATTGGACTATTCCCGATGCATGTGGGTGACCCCTTATGCACGTGCCACGTGCAAAACGAAGAGGTGTCACTTTTGTAATTGTTGCAATATCTCGGTAACTACTGGGCCGATTGCGTTGAAAGTTGGCATGTAGGTAGGCACCCACTAGGCAATGCATATCCGTGTGCCAGAGTTGGGGTGCTACTGCACGTGCGCACGTGCAGGGGTCGATTCCAGATCTCGAGAACGGCTGGACCGATTGCGCTCAAATTTGGTACACGGTTAAGGAGCAGTTAGTAGGGTGCCGTGCACAAGTCAGTTGGGACCCATTTTGCACGTGCGCACGTGCAGGGTGCCGTTTCCAGATCTCGAGAACGGCTGAGCCGATTGTGCTCAAATTTGGCACATCGCTAGAGACCGGTTAGTAGGGTGCCGTGCACAAGTCAGTTGGAGGTACCCCCTCGCAATTTCGCACGTGCAAGGCCCATCCTCTCGCTCGCTCCGTTAATCGCCCCATAAGGCGTTATACTGGTCGTACACAAGTCATGTGTTTCCTTTCGCCCCTAATGGGTTACTGCGGTACCTATGCAGTTGTAATGTGTCTCGAGACACTAACTGGTCGCACTTGGTTGTGAAAATGACACTAGCTGGTCGCACTTGGTCTCAAGCTGCGCTTGGAAATCGTGCAATTTTATTTGCATTTTGGAATGCAATTTTATTGCCGTTACCGTATTGGACTTGGTAGATAGTATCAGAAGTTGGCCATTTGATGCGTTGTCACTTGTCAGACGCTGTTGCCTTAGTACTGACGAATTGATGGGCTGCGTTTGTGTTCCTGTTAAGAAACGGATCTCAATGGTGATTCAGAGGTAGGAACCTGAATGCATTCGTTCAGACTTTTCATTTTATAGGGATGCACTGCTTTATGAGCAAGAACGAGCATGGCTCTGGATGAGCGAAGCGCAATCGATATTTGTTATCGTGTTTGTAGACTGTGGCCACATTTACATCACTATTCAACTCCACACACCAGCATTATTTAAACTGCTTGAACCTATTCTTCATGTCGCTAAATTTCGGGGTCGTCAACCTGCTTGAACCTATTCTTCATGTCGCTAAATTTCGGGGTCGTCAACCTACGGTCCGTGGCCGTTACGTTTGGCCAATAACTAGATTTTATACATATTAACTGGTTCATATAATCACAGCCCCAGTAAACATGCCGACGTCGGCCCGACGTCGGGCCGAGGCTCGGCCCGACGTCGGCCCAACGTCGGTTCAACCTCGGCCCGACATCGGCTGGACGTCGGATATGCCCGCATGTTCCGACGTCCAGCCGAAGTCCAGCCGACGTCGAGCCGACGTCGGGCCGAGATCGTTCGTCGAGGTTGACGAGATCGTTTGTCGTTGGACCGACGGGGCCGACGTCGGCATGTTTATTGGGACAACGCGCCAAAAATATCAACCGGCGGCGGGATTCGAGCCCCCCAGTCGCCGACGTCGACATGTTTACTGGGACAACATGCCAAAAGCATCGGCCGGCGATGGGATTCGAACCCCGTGTCATTCGAACGCGAGGTTAGTGCGCTAACCACTACACCACGCAGCCAGCTAACGAATTTGGTTTGTTTTGTTGGGTTATGCCCTTTCGGTCTGACAAGACCATTTCAGAGCCGGAAGGATCATAGGATGGAGACATTGATCTTCTTGGCGAGCACCCTGGGTCCAGTTCATATAGAGTCCCTGGTCCCATTGCTGTTACGTGACACTTATTGGAAAGGGCGACCCCACAATGGATTCATATAGCCACTCATATACCGGGGTTACATGAGCAAGTAAATGCGTATCAGGAACGGATTTTCCTATTCGCTCACCATTGTAGTCCGTTTGTAATGCGTATTAACTCTGCTCATGTAACCCCGAGCTTACACACCTGCACCAACGTTTCCCAAAGTGTCCCTTTGATAAGTGGCACTTTGGCAAAGTGACACTTGCCGACTGGCCTTTCTATATGAACTGGGCCCGGCCCTGGTGAGTTGCCGGGGCTGAGCCTGACCAAAGGATAGGCCGAGCAGCCCCCAAGCACTTACCGCACCCGGCTGCGGGCGAGCTCGGCTTACGGGCAATCCCAAATGGGATAAAGTTTCGCGTCCAGTCCGGATCAGGGGGTTGCGGCGTGGAGGAAGATTTGAGTTTTAGAGGATATTTTGAATACAGAAGCTCTTTATGAAACATGAAGCATGTATTTTATATTATTTTAACGGTCAAAACAGCTGCCGATGTCGGTCCGACGTCGCCCCGACGTCGGCCCGACGTCGACTGGACCTCAGTAATTGATCTCGGTCCGTCGTCGGCCCGACGTCGGCTGGACCTCGGCTGGACGTCGGAACATGCGGGCATATCCGACATCCAGCCGACGTCGTGCCGAGGTTGGACCGACGTCGGGCCGACGTCGGCATGCCGATGCCGAGTTGCCGACGTCACCCCGACGTCGGGCCGACGTCGGCATGTTTACTGGGGCATGATGCCTCGGACAATCTTTATTTGATTCACTGATAATGAATGCATCCCAGTACTGCACAAACTGAGACTGATACTGGACATCTCGCTTTTCGAGGTTCAAGTTCATTATCTTCAGATGTTATGGTATGGTAAGCATTTAATGTTCGAAGAAAATGGTCAGCGTTAGCAGTGCTAAGCGGGTATTATGAGCTTTCAGTTATTTCAATAGTTGTTTAGGCTATTATTCTTGTGGTATCTCCTGTCAATTTCACGCGGAACATATACCTGGTATTATCTTATACAATCGCGGTAACTACATATTTTCTGCCGGTTACTGTTATTATCATTGATTCGTAATATTTCGCTTCGAGCGTGGCTCGATGCACACTGTTATTATTATTGGCATTCAAGATTTAAGAATAAAAATCTTTTAATGCATTCCAATTCCATCAAAATGTCAATATGCAAAAAAAAGTTCTAAAATTGCAGCAGTTTTGTGAATCAAAAATAGCTGTAAAATAGGCCTGTATAACTTCAACAACAGTGCGCCGAGAAACGTCTAAAAACGCGTAAACAAAAGGGACCGTGTAAGCGTCACCCCGGTGTGTCATACACACTGGTGCCGACAGTGTAAATCACACTCTGGGGCCCAATCTTATAAAGGTTGTGCTACCAAATGGCGTACTATCATTCCACCCTGTTACGGATTAGTAGCGCCTCTTTCGGGAATTTTTGGCAATGCCGGATAATAGAGGTCGCCTCGATCGGTGCTGACCGTTCGGCCAAGTCGGTGCTGCCGAGAGACGGCGCCTGGCGTCTGATTGGTCGCCTCCGGCGGTCAGCTGACCGGTAGCCGGGGGCGAGCGGCGGCCCGAAAGTTCGGGAATTGTGTCTGATGTGTGGTTGTTGCGTGATGGTTGCGGCGGTGTGCCGTGATTTTTGCTGGTTTTGAGGGTTCTGGCCGGTGGACATTGGAGTTGTGATGTTTCAGTTTTGTCCATTACGATATAAACGGCCTGCAAGAATCCGAGCTGAGTTTTGGTGCTGAGTTCCGTGACATTTTGGTGCCGAAACCCGGGACGGAGCCTTTGGATGTGCAGTAAGTGCAAGCCGGTGACAGCCAGTTGAGATGGGGTGCTGTGAGCTTGCTTTGTTTTGCACCAGGCTGATGGTGATTGACTTTGGTCAAGTGAGTACTGGACCTTACTTTGATGAGTTTTGAGCTCTCAGTTGTTTGGCTCTGTGCCAAGAAGAGTTTCAAGATCTGTTGATTTTTCTTTTGCTGTTTCTGTTGACCATTTGCTTTAATTCTTGCTGTTTTCACGCCTAAGCCATGGCGTTGGTCCCAGACTTGTCCATGATGTACAAGAAACGAGTGGCTGCCAAGGGGTGGCTTTCAAGAACTGTGAACAAGGCTCAAGAGCTCCTAGATGCGGATCAGTGTGATCAGGAGGCCTTGAGAGTGATCCAGAAGGAGCTGGAGACCAGACTGAGCAACCTGGATGGACTACAGAGTGACTTGGAGCTGATGATAGAGTCGGAGAGCGAGATGCTGGATGACATCGAGAAGGCTGGAGTTTTTCGTGATTCTGTACTCTGCGTGCTCTCCAAAGTGGTGAAAGCTGTGAGTAGTTCAGGGACTGACTCTGCATCGGGCGGCATCTCTGTGAGTAGCCACACTGTAAAGCTGCCTAAACTGGACTTGCCCAAGTTTGGGGGTGATGTACTTGAGTGGCAAGCCTTTTGGGAGATGTTCAGAGCGTCTGTACATGACAGTGACTTGCCTGACATAACAAAGTTCTCGTATCTGAGATCACTGCTAGTGGGGGAGGCTAGCACATGTATTGCTGGGTTGCCACTGAGTGCCCCTAACTATGCATCCGCATGTAAGATCCTTACTGATCGTTTCGGTAGGACGGAACGTATCATCTTCAACCATATCCAGCAACTCCTTTCTATTCCTGCTCCTTCCGTTCCTGATGTCCATGCCCTTCGTGCCCTACAGGACAACCTTTTGTCGCATGTGAGAGCTTTGGAAGCGTTGGGAGTGCAGGGTGAAGCGTATGGCGTGATGATGGTGCCTGTGCTCTTACAACGACTGCCGACTGCCATCAGGATGGAGTGGGCGAGGGATGGTGTGGGTCATGAGGCGGACCTGAACTGGTTGCTGGAGTTTTTGGACTCTGAGATCGGCCGGCGTGAGCGCTCCGGTGCGTACTCTGCTGCATCAGCTCCAGAGTCCCGGCGCAGCCCCGCTGGGACCCGCCAGCAGAGGAGCAGGGTGCAGCGCGCCCCTGCAGCAGCAGCAGCACTCTCGACTTCAACGGCGGTCTGTGGCTTTTGTGCCCAGGCCCACAGGTCAGACCAGTGCCCGTCTCTTGTGCCTCTAAATGTGCCTCAGCGGCTTGACAGAGTGCGTCAAGCAGGCCTGTGCTTCCGCTGCCTTCAGCGCGGACACAGGGCCAACAGATGTAGGATGAACTGCTCAGAGTGTGGTGGCAGGCACCATGCGGTGTGCTGCTCCAGACTGGTACGTGGATCGAACAGTGTCCCACCTCAGCGGGCTGAGCAGCAGGCCAGCCCAGCTATGACTGCAGTTAGTGCTAGTGTGCCGACAGATGCAGTGTTACCTTGTGGTAGTGACGGTGCAGTCACTGCACTGCCGCTTGTGAGAGCCCTAGTGAAAGACAAGCATGGTCAGGAGCTCTCAGTAAATGTATTGTTTGACTCTGCCTCGGATAGGAGCTATGTTTCAGCTGATGTGGTGAAGCAGGTGAGCCCAAAGTGGGTCAGATCAGAAAGTGTGGCCTATGCTGCGTTTGGAGGGAGGAGCTCTGGTGTTGTTGATCGTGATGTGTTCGAGCTGTCGCTGTCGAGTGCTAATGCTGATGTACCTTCCTCAGTGACGATGCAGGCCATCGAGGTTCCTGTGATCTGTGCGCCCCTGTCCCGGCCCAGCCTGCCTGCCTCTGTGATGGCGGA
Organism: Amphibalanus amphitrite; assembly: GCF_019059575.1. Taxonomy (NCBI): domain Eukaryota; kingdom Metazoa; phylum Arthropoda; class Thecostraca; order Balanomorpha; family Balanidae; genus Amphibalanus; species Amphibalanus amphitrite. The sequence continues at coordinate 334,052 of NW_024881924.1, forward strand.
GCTGTCTCACCTCCCGATGGCTGGCCGCCCTCCTCCCGATGAGCCGCTGCACGTGCACATCCTCGTCGGTATGGACTACTTCTGGAGTATGGTAAGGCCAGCGGTGCACTGCACCCAGGGGGGCCCTGTAGCTCAGGAAACAGTGCTCGGCTGGATGGTGTCCGGCCTGGTGGGTGACTGTGAGGGACAGAGGGGCCCACAGCTGGGGTGTCAACTGCTCTGTCTGGGAGACCTGCATGAGAGCCGTCTCCGCCAGTTCTGGGATCTAGAAGGGATAGGGATCCATGATTCGAGTGATGCTGATTCTTCGGCTGAGGTTCAGGCTAGGTTTCGCGATTCCATTCGAATGGACGATGGGCGGTATGAGGTGGCTCTGCCGTGGAAGAGAGACCCAGGTGAGCTGGTCGACAATAGGCAGGCTGCTGAGGTACGACTGGCTGGTCTCTCGAGGAAGCTTGGAAAGGACTCCAAGCTGGGTGAGGAGTATGATCAGGCTCTGAAGGAGATGGAGGCGAATGGGGTGATCGCAGAGGTGCCACGAGAGGAGCTCGTGTCAGAGAATCCCACTTTCTACCTACCGCACAGGCCGGTAGTGAGGGAAAGTAGCACCTCCACGCGCGTGCGTCCGGTGTTTGACGCGTCGGCGACTGACAGGCACGGTCTTTCGCTCAATGATTGTCTCGAGGTTGGTCCGAATCTGATTCCCAACCTGTGTGAGGTGTTGTTGAGGTTCCGCCGGTGGAGATTCGCGGTCACCGGCGATATCCGGAAAGCTTTCCTGCAGATCCGGGTGAGGAGATCAGATCAGGACGTTCTCCGCTTTCTGTGGGAGCTGGACGGTCGTATTCGGACCATGCGGTTTCAGCGAGTCATTTTCGGAGCGGCGTGCTCGCCGTTCTTGCTGATCGCGACCATCCAGTACCATTTGGATAAGTATCCACCCTCTCGCGCTGTTCGAGAGCTCCAGACTTCTCTGTACATGGATGACTTTGTGTCTGGGTGTGATACCGAGCAGGGTGCTCGTGAGCTGCTCACCGAGGCCCAGTCTATCCTCAGTGACGCTGGGATGGAGCTCACGAAGTGCACTTCCAACAGTGAGCTCGTACTCGATCGAACTCACGCGCTGGCCGGCAGTCCTGAGGACGAGAGCGTGAAGGTTCTCGGATTGAGATGGCTACCTGATCGGGACGTGTTCGTGTTTGAGGGTGTCAGCCTGCCTGACAATGTGGTGCCCACCAAGCGAGTCTTGTTGAGTCTGATCGCGAGGTTGTTTGATCCGATGCAGTGGCTGGCTCCTCACACAATGGTGGCAAAATGTCTGTTTCAGGAGCTGTGGCGGATCGGTCTGGGCTGGGACGAGATCCTGCCTCCTGAGCTCTGTGACGTGTTTTCTGACTGGGTGAGAGGACTGGAGGTCCTGAAGCAGATGGAGATTCCTCGGAGCTACTTCAGCTCAGGTTGGAACGGTGGGGAGGGTGTGAGCCTTCACGCCTTTGGTGACGCCTCGCCAAAGGGATACGGGGCGGTGGTCTATGTGTGTGCCCCTCGTGAGGATGGCTCTCGTGACGTGTGTCTGGTCATGGCGAAGGCACGTGTGGCGCCGATCGCCGCTCACACTCTGCCTCGTTTGGAGCTGTTGGGCAGCCTGCTGGCGGCCAGGCTGGTGGTGTTCGTCCGGCGGGCACTGCAGCTGCCGGAGACCACGCCCTCGCTCTGCTGGACTGACAGCAGAATTGTCCTCGGCTGGGTACAGGCGGACCCAGCGAGATGGAAACAGTTCGTGTCGAACAGGGTGAGAGAGATTCAGTCTCTCACGAGCCCGTCTGACTGGGGACACTGCAGCGGTGATCTCAACCCTGCAGACCTGCTCACGCGCGGTGTGTCCGCCGAGTCCCTCCTGGAGTCGGATGTTTGGCTGAGGGGCCCTGTTTGGCTCAGGTCGGGTGACTCAGACGGCTCTGCGGCTCAGCAGAGCGCAGATGAGACTGAGGAGGAGTCGGCAGCTCTGACGTCACCGACGGCAGCTCTGACGTCACCGAGTGTGACGAAACATGAGCCTGTGTTCCCAGTGGAGAGGTGGGGGTCTATGAATAAGGCTGTGCGCATCGCTGGTTGGGTGCGCCGGTTTGTGCACAACGCTCGGAACCCCTCTGAGAGGAGAGATGGTGAGCTCACAACTGGTGAGTTGGACGAGGCGCGACTGGCTCTGATCAGAGACGTACAGGGTGGCGTCTTTTCTGACGAGATCAGGCTGCTGCATGCCGGAAAGGCCCTTCCGCGGGGCTCGAGCCTCACTAAGCTGACTCCCTTCATCGACAGTGACGGTTTGGTCCGTATGACTGGCAGGTTACAGCTCTCAGATCTGTCGTATGCTGAGAAGCACCCTGTGATCTTGCCGAAGTGTCGTCTTTCAGAACTGTTAGTCAGAGAGCAGCAACTGCTGATGAGACATGCCGGTGTTTCGACGATGATCACCGCTCTGCGCGAGCGGTTCTGGATCGTGGGGCTGAGGTGTTTGGCGAAGCGGGTGAAGCGCCAGTGTGTCGCCTGTCGGAGACATGACGCACGTGCGTGTAACGAGCCGGCGGCGCCGCTCCCCGCTGCTCGTGTCAGCGAGTCTCCTTGTTTTTCGACCGTCGGTGTGGATATGGCCGGACCTCTGTTCTGTGTTGATTTTCCGAACAAGAAGTTCTATGTGGCTCTGTTCACGTGTGCGCAGGTGCGTGCGGTACATCTCGAGCTGACGGAGTCTCTGTCGCAGGCAGACATTTTGTTAGCATTCCGACGGTTCGCTGCCAGACGTGGCTTTCCGTCTCGTGTTATTTCTGATAATGCGAGATATTTCAAGGCCGCAGACGTGTCCCTGCGGAGGTATTTCGGAGACAAAGCTCCGGAGTGGAGTTTCACGACGCCGGTGGCGCCGTGGCACGGTGGTTTCTACGAGCGGCTCATTCGCTCTGTCAAGGTGGGTCTCAGGAAGTCCCTGGGGACCCGCTGTGTGACTCGGACTGAGTTGGAGACCATGCTGTCTGAGATAGAGGCATGTGTCAACTCACGGCCGCTCACGGCCGTCACAGACGACCCTGAGGACCCAGACGCGCTCACCCCGAGTCATCTCCTAATCGGCCGAGGCGCGGGCTTCCAGAGCCGGGTTGAGAGTGCCCGGTCGGTTGACGGCAGCGCGCTCCAGGAGAGGGCGCGGATCAGAGAACGGCGTCTGAACCGATTTTGGCAGGTTTGGCGGAAGGAATATTTGCGTAGTCTTCCACCCACTGTGCGCCAGTTCCGTTCTCACGGTAAGTTGACAGAGGGGTCAGTAGTGCTGCTGGAGGAGGACCATGTTCCCCGGCAGAAGTGGGTCATGGGCAGGGTCACGAGACTGCTCCCTGGGCGAGATGGGAAGACTAGGTCAGTGGAAGTAAGTACAGAGAAAGGACTGAGGACGCGCGCTGTGCAGCGGCTATACGACCTGGAGGTCGTTCCCTCTCTATCCTCCCAGGATCCTACGCGAGCTCAGGAGTGATTCGGATCCTTGTGTTCCTGAGAGCCGGATCCAGTGTGCCCTTTATGGTCTGGTACGTCACTGAGTCGAAAGGGGACGTTGTGCTGACGCACGTCGTGCTGACGCACGTCGTGCTGACGCACGTCGTGCTGCGCAATTCGTTTCACAACGATTGATCGATGTTTGTGTTTGTAATCGTATAGCTTATAGGTTGTGTGGTGGCGCTGACTGGGAATGTGTTCCATTGTCGCTGTGCCTCACTCGTGCTAGATTTATCGCTGATGATTGCCCTAGTGATGGCTGATCAAACCTGTTTGCTAGTGTTACGAAGTTGTTTTGTGTTGACCTGAGGGTCAAGGTGGGGAGTTATGTTACGGATTAGTAGCGCCTCTTTCGGGAATTTTTGGCAATGCCGGATAATAGAGGTCGCCTCGATCGGTGCTGACCGTTCGGCCAAGTCGGTGCTGCCGAGAGACGGCGCCTGGCGTCTGATTGGTCGCCTCCGGCGGTCAGCTGACCGGTAGCCGGGGGCGAGCGGCGGCCCGAAGGTTCGGGAATTGTGTCTGATGTGTGGTTGTTGCGTGATGGTTGCGGCGGTGTGCCGTGATTTTTGCTGGTTTTGAGGGTTCTGGCCGGTGGACATTGGAGTTGTGATGTTTCAGTTTTGTCCATTACGATATAAACGGCCTGCAAGAATCCGAGCTGAGTTTTGGTGCTGAGTTCCGTGACACACCCCACTCTATTTACGGCACCCTATTCACGCAATCTTATAAAGAGAATAGTATGGTAATACTATTCACGCCATTTTGCCCACAGTACAAATCAACGCCAGCAGGAAACACGCAACGTGATTGGTCAATGTCTTGTCGCCGTCGCTATTGGAAATTATGCGTACTGTTTGCGAACAGCAAAAGTTATGTGTTTTAATTTTTATTGGGCATTTATTTCTTTTAGAGACACACATATGTGTAATAAACAAATTATTTATGGAAAACGTGATAGCAAAGTATGGAAAACACCAACATGCTTGAAGAATTCTCCTGAAAAGTGGATTGCCGACCAAATAAATTTCAGCGAGGGCATTCTCGCGCTCAGAAAATCGAGTGAATAAAGCAAGGCCCTAAAACATAAGGTTGGACGAAGTTTCCTACCAACAAGGTACTAGAATTTGTCGTGATATTTCGTCCTTGCAGTTGTTTCTTTACAAATATAGAGCAAACAAGCATGTTTTCTAATAGTATGAAAATTTGAAAGGAAATAATAAGTCACTTTACATTTGATTCACAAAAAAGCCATTTCGAAATCAAATTCAGTGTAGTTTTGACCAAACTCTAGTCGACTTATCCAGTATCTACTTAATTTTCCAGATGCGTGGTTCAGACAAACACGTTGCTATGGGCGGTTGCTAAGGACGCTATCTCGTATTTGCAGATAGTTTTGTTGTTATGAAATAGGGACAGGTGGTTAATTTCAGCGCGTAAAGAAATAAGAATAAAAACTTCATGTTATACAGAATGCAAGTCGCCAGTCCCTGGTGGTAAAGTGAATGATACACAGAGATATCTGTTTTTATCCCGGTAGAAGCATCCTTGTGATCTAAGTGTGATCGATCATAAATTGTCTGAGAATCAGAAGTTAAGCTATAAGTCATTAGTCAAGAACCACGAAACAGCCAGCTTATAGCTGGTGGAAGAGCCGCCACTCAGAAGCTTTCAGAAAACCGTGAACGGTTGAGACAGCCGACAGGTTGAGAAATCAAGAGACCTGAGGCGCCAGAGAACCAGAGAATGCCTGGGAACTTTAAGGAACCGCTAGCTATCAGATCTTGACTAGAAACCAGAAGCCATGAAATGACCATTTCACGATCTAAGATGCAGATTCTGGTGCCTGAAAATCGTGTGAACACACTTGACATTCCAACAGCAGCTCATTTCGGTATCGTTATAAGTCCAGGGCTGCGCAGTCGATGGATTTTCGGTGACTCTGACTCCGACTCCGACTCCGGCTTCCAAAAACCAACTTCGACTCCGACTGCGGGCATACATTACCTATCGACTCCAGCCGACTCTATTTCCGACTTCGACTCCGCAACCCTGCGAGGTCTGCGGAGTCGATTGATTTTCGGTGGCTCCGACTGACTCCGGCTCTGGTTTCCAAAATCGACTCCGACTCCGACCCCGGTCAGAACTGTGGTTATGAAATAACATGTCTGTGAATAAAAGCAGTTTCGGATGCAGCCACCCCCTCTTGCTTTTCACACTCAAAAGCTCGTCCAAAACAGGAAGATGAACAGGAACTCAGTTTAAACATCGGTCTTGGAAAGGTCACCGAACGTAATATTTTTCCGCAAACAGACGAAGACCACGAAGTTGAGCAATGACATGTCGATTAAGACTCTGAATCCGGGCAAAACTGTCGACGGCGATCGACTCCGACTCCGACTCCGCAGACCTAAACTTTATTCAACGGATTTCCATGAGACTTTACGCCGGCAAAATGCAGATAAACGTGCTCCTCTCGTCAATACGCGTCAAATAAGCTTTGAATTGACCACAAAAAGTCATTTCGACAATTTTACCTCATTTCCAGGTCATGTCCTGACCGTAAAATGCAGTAATGCATATCAGTCGACCTGTATCGTTGGGCTGAACACATCTAATGTATTTTTGTTGCTGTTTAATCAAGAATCATATCTCTGTCAAAGGTTACGGTAAAACAAAAAACTGCTGGAGACCATTCTTGACCTGAAATGACCTTAGGGACATAAAGAGGGGTCACGGGTGCAATGCTGCGCCTCTTGGGGCACCATATGCGATGAGATCGAGATGCGTGGCGACTGGCGTACACCTCGCTGTTTCTGCCTTTGAACAATTTTTGTCTGCTTTATCTGCTAAAAACACAATAAACACATTATCGAGCGTAGAAGCATGACTCTTTTGTTACGTACAGTTTGTCTGTAAGCGCCATCAAATATTGCAAGCTTCAAGGGGTCAATGCCCTGGGGCTGTGACGTCACGCTGGGGATCGTGACGTCAGCCGTGGGGTTGCTAGTCTAGTATGAACTAGACTTCGACCCCCCCTGGAATAAAGTGTTTCTTCAACTTATCATTTGCATTTATTGAGGCATTGCAATAACTTTGTTAAAGAATTATTTAAATAATCATTTAATTATAGCTCGGCTACTCTTTCAGTAATTGAAGTAATGCCGTCGACAATGAAGCTCCTACAATTTGAGCATCAGGATGCGTACATTAGCTGGATCAATTCAAGATATAGCTTATTTTCCTTCTTGCCTTCATGAAGATAAAGCTACTAAAATTCGAAGATTACGTACATGAACTGAATCAGGTCAAGTTACAGCTTATTTTCCTTCTTATTCAAGCATAGGTACCTATTACCTAGCCTAAAGCTAAACAAGCAATTCCTCAAAAGATTTAAGTACCCAGTCTACATATCAAAGCTATATCAAGAAAAATACTTGGTTCAGAAGTCAGATCGAGATGCAGGAAGAGAAACAACAGATTGATCACTGATCAGTGACTGTGCCAAACAGAAAGTGAGGAAATACGAATAGTGAGTAGGCATTTATATTTTTTTTTTTTGACAAACTAAGGTATATCATCATTAATTTAAATATCTAATCAGAAGCCATGAAGTGCCCGTTATTTGTGTCATACGTGAGACGTGAGAATAGGCTAAAGACCCATACCGATTCTATAATGCAGTGGCTGCCGAAAATCTAAGACGGTTACTAATGCTAAAATCCTCTTAAAAATCCTCTTTTTATTTGAAAAATAAAGCCATATAACGATGAACACTCGTTTTTATGTGTTTTAGTGTGCATTTAGTTCCTGGAAATACATATTTTGAAATTGACCGTTGTCTGTATAATTAAGCATCATTATAGTAAATCATGAGTTAATGTGTGGAGCAGGGCATATTTTAACAAATTTTTACTGCGTCCCAAAGTTGAGCAGAGGGCACGTGCTACGACTAAGGGCACAGGGCAAGGAACAGAGCAGGGCACTTAGGAGGACAGAAAGTAGGGCACGGCAGGTTACAGGGCATGACACAGGACATTTTAGAGGGAAGGGTACAGGTCAGGGCACACAGCAGGGCACAGGTCAGGGAACCGGACAGGGCACAGGGCAGGGACGCAGTGAGTCAAATCAGCAGGGGCTACGTCCCAAGGCGAGGGGGCTGCGTCCCAGAATGAGACGCAGTAAGTGCCTTAACCCGCGCCCAGCTGGGGGTCCTGGATTTCCACGCCCTGCTGGGGGGGGGGGGGGTGTTTGAACACCCCCCCCCCCCTTGTAACTCGGCTCCTGGGCCACGTAGCGATACGCGGAAGGCGGCGTTCGAAAGAGCGTAAAAAATAATGACGAAATCACTTCGGTCAATTTTTTGGTCAGGTCAAAGGTCAGGTCACCAGAGGTCATTGAAGGCAAAATTTCGCCGATTTCCAGGTCGAATGTCGAAAATTTCCAAGAAGCCAACGCATAACTCGGGAACCAATAGAGCTACAGCGCCGCGGAAAAGCGCATTCGATAGCCCTATTAACGCCCTTTCTGAGTAATTCTCTCAGATTTGACCTAACGTCAACGGTTTTGCCTGCAGGGGGCAAAAACTGCAAAAATAACCGATTTTTTCGAAAACAGTTTTTCTGCAATAACTTTTGACCCAAGCCTTGTACGAGCTTACTTTTACCGGCATCGTGTTCCTCTCGTCAAGACGCATCGAATGAATATAACTTGACCTTGAAAGGTCAACTTGAAAATTTGACCTCAGGTCAAGGTCATGACCTGACCGGAAAGGGTCATGTTGCATATCAGTCGATCCGTATCGTCGAGCTGAACACATCTAAGGAGTTTTCATCGCTCTAGCATGCCTCTATCAAAAGTTATTTGCGAAAAACTGTTAGATACCATTCGTGACCTAAGATGACCTCAGGGCATAAACAAGGGTCACGGACACCATTTTCAAGTTCAGTGTGTCTAAACCACTTGTAATTCGGTGTTTGGGAGTGTTTATAATGTCTTTCATCCAAAAGAGGCGCATTTCAATTTTCTCCCATTGACTTATAATGGGGAGGTCGCAAAATTGACCTGACCTTAGGTCATCGATATCAAAATTCTGAGATATACATTTTGTACAAGCTATTGCTCTTAGCAATCGCTAAAAGTTTCAAAGCGATCGGTCACTCGGTGTAGCTATGACAGACATTGAAAGTTTTTATGAGGTGAGGTCACTTCAAGTGACCTGGTGACCTGACCTTGAATGACCTTGGTCTGAAATTTTCACAACATGTGTAGAATTGATGCATGATAAGGTGTACCAAAAACGGCGGCGCTCCGCGCCGCCGTTTTTGAGATATTCGCGAAAAACCACAAGGGGGGGTGTTCAAACACCCCCCCCCAGCAGGGCGCGGGTTAAAATATGCCCTGGTGTGGAGGATGTTTTAATCTTAGAAATATCATAATGTAAAATATTGCATACTTATATCATAAAAACATGGAATTTATCTTAAATCAATTAAACTGTCTGAGAAGCTCGTCAAAGTACGCCACAAATTCTGGCGTGAAATGGACGCCGCTGAAACCGCAAACAGCTGATGATTGTCGGTGTTTTGAGATGTGCACAGCTGCTCACGGTTAAAATCAGTGTACGGTATCCTCAAAACCAGCGGCTACCAATACCGTAAAGAGCGTGCCGTGTTTTCGATTTCACAGAGTTTTATAAGATTGCGTACTATATATCCAGCCTTAGAGTGCTGCCATATCCATTTCACGGCGTTTATAAGATTGGGCCTGGGAGTGTGATATACGCGAGATGCCAAACCAGTGTGTATTTCACACCGATGAAAGTGTATTTCACCACATTGTGCACTATAGAGATGGCGCATGCTATCAGCTGACCGCATGGCCAAGTGGTGGAGATGCTTGCTTCGTATCACGAGGGTTGCGGGTTCGAATCCCGCCGGCGTCAGCGCTTTTTCCCGCGGTTTCGCTTTTTCTTGGTAGCGGCGGGTTCGCGGCCGACCGACAAATTTAAAAGCACCAATACAATATGGAAAGCGACATCTAAATGCTCGTGGCGAAGCAGTGCAGTGCCGAAGGCAATGCCTTAGGAGAGATTACAGGCAATGGTAAGTCAAATATTTTTAGTTAAGTGGTTGTGTATCTGGCTTCAGGCCGAAGGCCTGAAGCCTGGTGCACAACCACTTAACCTAAAAATATTTGACTTACCATTGCTTGCAATCTCTTCATTCGAGCAACTTCTTCCTCATCCACGGGTAGGCAAAAATCAGTAGGTCAGGTTAGGTAGGTAAGGTTTGGTTATGGTCTTTTGATGTTTTGGTGACGTGCAATTATCATCAGGGCTTAGGTTTAGTGTTTAGGTTTATGTTACGTTTAGTGTGAGGTGATCGGGCAAAAAAGAGAATGTTGGATGAGATACACCTTTTTATTAAAATAAAATTACTCAACGGACGATCGGAACAACTGAGCAACCGCTTCAGGTAGGTACAGGGTGTCCCAAAATTGATGGCGGTCTAAATCATCGCCCCTGTGGCAAAAACCAGTCGGCATGGTGACACGGTTTATTTACCAATGTATCCGCCCCTCTCCTTCACACACGCCTGCATGCGCTCTGGCATGCTACTGATCAGGTTGTCCAGCGTCTCGCGCGGGATCTTCCTCCAGGCGAGCTTGAGGCTGTCTACCAGGCCGTCCCTGGAGGTCGCAGCTGGTATCTCGTCCATCTTATTCTGGACGATGGCCCAGAGGTTTTCGATAGGAGACAGGTCCGGGCTGTTGGGTGGCCACACCTCCTTCCGCCAGAAGTCCGGGAGGTGCTCCTCGCACCACTGCTGGCTCGTGCCGGCGGTGTGAGCCGGGGCGCCGTCTTGCTGGAAGATGACCTTGGACATGTCAGGGTGGAGTTTGACCTTTGTCGGAGGGCTGTTCTCACGGGTTCTGCTCAACGCCGACTTCAGGGCCGTCTCGAGGATGTTGTCCTGGTAGTAGCTGGCGGTGACAGTCTGGCCGCGGGGGACCACGTGCAGATCAGACAGCCCCCGGAAGCTCATCGCGCCCCACACCATGACCTTGGTCGGATGCTTGACAGTTTCCGTTGGGATGACGTCAAAAGAGCCATGGGCCCAAACTCGGTAGTTTTGGCGGTTGGGTGGGTGGTGTAGCTGGTAGGGCGACTCGTCGCTGAAAATGACCCGTCTCCAGTCGTCAATGGTTCAGCTGGAGTGCTGTTTGGCGAACTCCAGACGGCGGCGCCTCTGTTCCGGGGACAGCTTAGGCTGCAGTTGCGGCTTGAGAGGCTTGAGACCAAGACAGGTCCTCAAATAACGGTGTACAGAGGACTTTGATACCGGATGACCTTGCTGTGAAAGCTTGTTGGACAGTTTTCTGGTTGAATGCCCCCGCTTGAAGGCGAACTTCGCAATGACGATTTTGGCGATGCGTGTGATGGTGGACTTGCGACCACGTCCTTCCTGGTTCTCAAGCCCTTTGCCAGCACGGTGAAGGGCAAGCCAGCGTTCCAGCGACCGTTTTGGAATCTCCAGGTCTTGAGCGACTTACCCTGGCTTCATGCCGCCGATAACCATGCCGACGGCCCGGGAGCGCACTGCCAAAGAGTGCTCCCGGCGCATGCTGGACACCTCTTCAGGGCTTTGCGACATTGATTTTTAGAAATGCTTAATAGAGACATATCGACGAGTTTTTATATGCTAGAAAGTAGGTCAGCACGTGCAACAATAAGCACGCATGCCACTGCACATGATTTTTTGAAAAATACATCACTGCAAAATATTCAACTTAAGGTCAACGAACTTTTCGAAGACCGCCATCAATTCTGGGACACCCTGTAATATATGTGACGGCCACGGTAAGCCAGCGCTCACGATACACAATATAAGGTAGGTACGCGGCGGCCACGGTAAACCAGCGCTGGACGATGTGTAACAAAGGTAGGTATAGTCTCACCTGCAGCGAGCAAGTCTCGACCGGCGGCCGTCGGCGCACGATGCCAACTCCCCCGAGCCGAGCCGAGCGACCCGAGGTCACTGCCGGTCACGTGACCGCGCCCCGGGCCCTCACGCATGCGCCGCCGCTCCGCACCCGCGCGCGCGCTGGCCGGCGCCGGCCGGCCGCGATCGGCCCCGCAAGCAAGCAATCCTAACATAACTCCCCTCTCGAAAATAGCTCCTATTTTCGAAAACGATCAAAACACGGCAAAAAAGAACAGACACCTCCGACGCGACACCACACACTTACGAACACACCTTGTCACCGAATGTCCATGCTTCACTCAACACGCATCGCCCCCGAACCTCAGCCAGACCGGCAGCAGCTCGTCCAGCTTCCGGTAGCCGCACTGGTTCAGGTGTACGCCGTCGTCCTTAAAACCACATCCCGCACTCCGAACGCACCGAGTGCCGGCCGAATTTCTTCTTGGTCAGACTGCGGCCCAGAGTGGTCATTGATGCTCCTTCCGTTTGGTCCACCGTCCTCTTCGTCGCCCTCTCCATGTGGTAGGAGGCGGTGCGCTCCCACGTGATGCCGTCGACGTGAGCGCACAGCCGCGGCAGAGGACCCAAGATGATAATCATCTTTGGTCCCTTCTCCTTCAGGACGTCGAGAAGCTGCCGAATGTCCCGACTCATCTGCTCCAAGACTTCTCCGTCGATGAAGCCGACCCCAGTCGACCGCCGGTGCACATCGTTACCGGACAGCCACAATATGACTGCCCCTTTCTCTAGATTGAACGTAGAAGTCGCGTGCTCCCACGGTTTTAGGTCTTCCTTGAGGCGCTCCAGCGTCGAGGCCCACGTTACCCCTCCACGGGCGCGGTTGATCAATAGGTCTCCGGGATATCTGGAGAGCAGCTGGGAGTCTCTCGCCACAGAATCCCCCAGGAGGAGATGCACCGCTGGTTGGCGACGGTGGTGAGACCGACTCCGTCGGTCGGCACCAGCTGGTGGGTCCTCGGCGGGAGGTTCGACGCCGCTCGCCTGTTGCAGCCAGGTGCGGGCCTCCTCCAGGTCCTCAGCGTTCATCAGGAGGTGGGCCATTCTGGAGACAGAATGTGACGTCTGGTAATTACGTGGTAACGAATACTCGGTTACACACAGTTAATATAAAACACAACATGATAAAAGCACAAAGTTGGTGGGGTTGGTTGGTGACAGGTAGGTTAGGGCTAGCCACTGAATGACTAGTTTATGGAGCCTCGTCGGCTTCGAGATGGTACAGCTTGCTGATTGGTCTCCGCGTCCGTTTGCCCCTCATCTTGACTATGGCAGCTCGGCTGCGGCCATCTGGTCCGGTGATGAGGGCTTCAACTAGCGCCAGGGGCCATCGACCGCGTGGGCCGTCCCCATGCACCAGCACAACGTCTCCCACTGACGGAGTACGGATGGGACGTCCGTGAGGTGAAACGGTCCAGGAGCGCAGCATCGCAATGTATTCGCTCGTCCACCGTCCGATGAGATGGTCGCAAACTCGTTTTCTATGCTTCCAGGCACGATTCAGGTGGTCCAGGTGTTGGCTTGATGGGGCCACTACGCCTCTGATATGAGTGACTCCAAACAGGAGATGTGCCGGTGTCAGGAGCTCATCATCCGCTGTCGTAAGGGGCCGTAAGTTCAGGTGATAGGCCAGCTCGTACAAGGTTACCGCGAGCTCCTCGTAGGAAAGACGACACATGTGCAGGGTTATCTTCATGCATTTTTTGGTGACTCCCACCAATTTCTCCCAAAATCCGCCCCACCATGGGGCCGCTTCGGGTATGAAGCGCCAGGTGACATTCCGAGGAATGTGAGAGAGAAGAGCCCGAAAGGTTTTGGCGTTGTCACTGAAGACAAGCACAGGTGTTCCCCGCAGTGCGAAAAACCGCCTCAACGCTAGCTTCACGTCTTCAATTCCTTGTGAATGGACGAGCTCCAGGTGAACGGCTCGCGAGGTGGCGCATGTGATGAGCAGAACCCAGACCTTCTTGTTGTCGTCCACGTACAGGGGTCCAAAGAAGTCCATGCCGACTTTGGAAAAAGGGCAGCTCGGCTCTGTCCTGAAGGCAGGAAGTGTACCGTCAGCTGGGCGATATCCCAGTCCACGATACCTCAGACATCGTCTGCACGTGTCGACCACTCGTCTTACGCTCCTTCTTCGGACGAGATAGTCAGCTGTCAGCAAAGCCAGCGTTGCTCTGACGCCTTGGTGGAAGCACCGTTGGTGTGCCTCGTCAATGATGAGGGTTGTGAGATGGGCTAGCTCCGGAAGGATGGGCAGCACCGGCTCGTTGGTCCTTGGAACGGAGCAGAGAACTCCGTTTTCGTCCAGCTGCGATCTGAGCTTCGCTAGCGTCGATGTGGGTGACAGAACCGCCCCTCTCCTCAGAGTTTTCAACTCGGCGGCGAAGGCATTCTGTTGTGCTTCCCGAACCCAGAAGTGAAGAGCACATTGGCGTTCCTCCGGTGTGAGCGGTCCACTTTTGCGATCTGCTGGACGGCTCCGTGCGTTGTGGACGAACCGCAACATCCATGCAGTTCGGTTCACGACTTGTTTCAAAGTCGAACATGCCGTGACGTCGAATAGTCGTTGATCTGGTCGGGTGACCGGAGGTTGATTGACCACCAGAGTGACTTTCTCAGTGGGCCTTTCTTTGTTCGTTTCCTTCTGGGCTTCAGGAGAGAGAGGTGGTGGTGTCCTTGGTTCCTCGAGGTCGTAATCCCCGAGAAGGAATGGCGGACCATTCCACCACAGCCTGTTGCTCCTCAGTTCGGTCAGGGAGATACCTCTGGTACCCAGGTCCGCAGGGTTTTCGGTTCCTCTGACGTGCTTCCACTGTTCAGGTTTTGTCAGAGCGAGGATCGAACGCACCCGATTCTCCACGAAAACCTTCCTCGGTCTGTCGTTCCACAGCCAGTGGAGCACATCCATCGAGTCTGTCCAAAACTTTACAGTTGGATTACCAAGCTTCAGTACCTCTTTGATGAAGGTCATCAGTCTCGCACCAATGAGAGCAGCCATGAAAGGTGAACAGCTGAGCCCGAAAGGCACTCTTGTAAATCTCAGCATCTGGTCCTGCCAGAGGAATTGCAGGTACTTGCGATCTGACTCAGTTACAGCAACCTGATGGAAGGCCGCCTTGATGTCTGCCTGGCATGCAACCGTTCCAGTTCTGAAGTTGAGAACCACAGCTGCGAGTTGTCGGAGTAAGTTTTCGCCTGGATTCAGGTAGTCGTTGAGACTTTGTCCGGCTCCATCTTGTGCTGATCCATCAAAGACGATGCGCAGCTTGCCGTTTCGTCTTATGCCGTGATGTGGAAGGAAGAAGGCGTTGTCTTTGGTTGTACAGTGTGTCTAAAAAGAATGTACCGTCGCCACTACGTGGCGCTGGTGACGCGAGCCGGTAGTTGGCTGAATCCGCACCAGACCACACATTCCTAAGCGCTAGGTGACAGCTGCGCAGCGGCCGGTAGTAGCGTAAGCCCGAACCTTCGTGACACGACCCCGAGGGGGGGAGGGAGGGGAGCGGGCGGGGCAGCGCGTGTAGGGAGGGGTGCTCCAGCAAGCTGGCAGTTGTCGCGGCCAAAGGTCAAGGGGTCACACCAAGCGAACGGACGCTGATGTGGGTTCGTGGGGATCATGAACTTGTGTGTGGTAGGTGCGTCTTGCGATGCACGGGTGATACGCCAGGTCTAAGCCAAAGGATTCAGGGGAGAGCTGAATAAAAACATCTGGTCAACTACGGCGAATAATGGTGCTGAAAAATGGAAAGTATGGGTCAATGCAAGCCTTCATGAATATAAACAACTTTTCTGAGGACGCAAAGGCCAGCATTGAATAACGATATCCGGATCGAAATTAGCAATGATTTATATTTAAATGCCGAACTAATAGCGCTGCAAAATCCTCCTAGTAAATTGTCAAGTCGGATTATACCCCCTTGAATTAAACTATCCTAAATAAAATTGTTAATTAACTTTCTAACACTGACGTTCTTTATCATACGATAAGTATGGGGTTAACCAAGATTCAGCATCTTCTGCGTTCAATCACCTGTAAGGCTAGAACATTAATGGCCAGGTAAAAACATGGTCGGGATTTGATTAACCGGATTATAAGTCGATTTTTTTGGTCGGGATTTGATAAGTCGGATTTTTTTTTACGCCAACCGCATTTTTAAGTCAAGTCAGGTCACTGATCTATGACGTCATAAATGAGCAGTCCTAAAATGAACTGTGTGAAACTGTCCTAAACTGTCCTAAAATGAACATTTTAGGACTGTGCTAAAATGTTCCAACTTCGCAACACCCTCAGTGCAGAGCTTTCATAGGGAGATGAAACTTACAGGATCTTATAGTATGATCGAGAGGTCTCACAACTTGTATAAATGTATATCTAGGATTTTCTGAAGGGTCGCCTGAGACAAGGTCAGTCTCTCACCATTAAAAGTCAGGGGAATATGGAAATTGCTAGTTTGGTCCGGAAATGATATACAACTATCTCAAATTCTCAAGCACACGGAATCGTGATTTCATGCGCTCCTTGCAAGGTCTGATGCTTCAATTTTGCTTTGTTGATCTTGCGTGACGTCATTTATCACGCAACTAAGGCTATCAGTTTTTCGTCAATAACTCCCGATCAACTAAAGCTACCGAGTCGATAAAGCCACTAATGGACATGAAAAGACCTGCCGAATCGATTGATATGCAATATGACCTCCTTTGACCAGCTTCGTGACCTGACGGGCTGTGACCTGACCTTGACCCGAGGTTAACACCTTAACTCTCGCCCGTATTGGTGTTTTTCCAGCCTCAAACGTATAAGGGTCCGTTGGACCCCCTTGCCGTTTCGCCCCTGATCGAGCTAGAGCTTCGCGGAAAAAACGAGCGTGTTGGCCGTGACGAGAGGAAGTCGATGATACCCAATTTTAAGGTCCTAGGTTATCGGTTGACTTTCCAGGTCAGGTCAATGACCCAAAAGTCGGGGAAATCGGGACCTGTTAGAAATTCGTAAAGCGTGGCTGCTATGGGGTTTTCGGGGTGCTGATCACGAATATCATGTTAGTTTTGATCACAGATGATGTCTTCATGCATTTAGGCCAGGTCGGGTCAGGTCAGGTCAGGTCAACCAGTAAGGGTATTCGTAGTAGGTGGCAACCGCCTCTGACAGCTTCGCAACATGTTACGAGGGCACCAAAACTACTTCGTAAATGTTCATATGGCTGCTAAATTCGAATTCAGCTCCTAAAACTGGCCTAGAAACATGTAAAACTCGAAAAAGTGAACCGAGGTCATCAAAGGTCAATGACCTGACCTGACTTTCCGGTGACCTTGACACCCACCCTAATGCATGGAAGCAAGATCATATCCCATGTTTGAACGCTTAAAACCACGAAAAGACTGCAAACGCGCCGCTAATGCGAGCCGACATACGCCGAATCGCGATTCCGGCCAAACATGGTCTCGAAAAGTAGGTCGCAGGTCAAAGGTCATTAAGGTCAGGGTCATGACAATTTCAGGGAGGGTGTAAAATTGATTAACGCGAGGGTACTGAAAGTTTCGTCGCGATCGGCCGCTTTTTACGCGAGTTATTCGCGAAAAACCGAGGGAGGGGGTCCGTTCGACCCCCCCCTCTATACGGGCGAGGGTTAAGTTGATCTCACCCGAAGAAAAAGTATACCATTCGACACGCCTGAGCTAGACAAACACGATGCTGCTAAAATCGCGGATCTGCGATCATTTTTAGCGAACTTATTTACCAAAAACCGAACCTGTGCCTTGGGCCACTTGACCTGACCTCCGAAGTCATCGGCTGACCCTGGTCCTTTTTTTTAGTGGCCTTATATATCCTCGGCCTGGCGAGGAGGAGGCTATCCGGCTCGTGAAGCGAGACCGGTGGCCACTTTTTAATGCAGAATAGGGAAACCCACGCAAATGTAATTTTTCAAATAAGTGGAATTATTAGTAATATAGGCCAAAACACCTTATTATATTACATGTGCGTGGGGAAAACCCTATTATTTACGTTACGAGGTTTTTGGGTCCTTACCTCCACTAACCTTGTCTGGATTGTGATGTAGTTGATGTCGGTTGATCTCGTCGGTTGATGTAGTTTCAGGCCTGGTCGGCTGTTCCGGCCCAGTCTCTGCCCCCGCCCGCGCCGCCTTGCGCCTATCACCGCGGGGCGGCGCCCCCTGACCACCGGCCCGTCCAGCGCGGGCCACAGGCGGTCCGCGCGACGGGCCGGCGGCCCGGCCTGCCCAGCAGATGCTAGGCGGCCGGGCACGGGTTGGCCCGGATGGGGTAGGGCGGGGGCGGCTCGTTGAGAGTGGTTTCATCAGGCCCGTTGGCTCGGGTCCGGCCACTCTTCCAGACCCAGAGCCATCGGGATATTGTGATGTGAGTATATGGTAGTTGGGATTGAGCTGCTTCGGTACCGCCCGAATATAACCGTTGAGGTCCAGGTCCAGCGTCTCTCTCAGATCCTGGACCGCCACAAAGCAATGAATCTGTTGGGAGCCCAGCTGGCCTCTACTTCAGATCCGAGCGTCCCGGGCAGATTGTTCGTTGCTACAATAGGAGGTGTCCTACTAGTCTCTTCATAGCTTGTCTACATAGGGGAGTTCATTATAAATTCAAGGACTAGGTCAGTTAGATCCGGGTAATCATTCCCTAGCAATGTACTTAGGTTGTTCCTCAAACCATGATGTCGTAAATAGTTATTTATGTGAAGCCGATTTTGGACAAGCCCTATGCACCCTATAAGGATATGCTCGACCGTAAGCCGCACGTCGCATGTGGGACAGATGGGCGGGGCTGTACGGTCAAACAAGTGGCTATGTGTTGCACGTGTATGTCCGCACCTTAGTCGAGCTAGCAATACTTCACGTTTCCTGCTGCTTTGGGAGGCTGAGGGCCACGGGCATAGCTTGGGCTTTATGTTGAATATGTGGTTCGAATGATTGTGTTCCCACTTTTCCTGTAGGTATTCGGCAAATTTCATCTTCACTGTGTGAAGAGCGTCTCCTAGTCAGGGTTACCGCTGCTAGGGAAATTTCCCTTTTCTATGGAAATCAGCGAAGATCTAGGGATATATGGATTTCACACGAAATCTAGGGAAATGCCACAAACCCGAAAAATTGTTGTTTTTTCAACAATCGAAATCATTATTGTCATCAATTATTCTTCCGCATGCTATATCAAATAAATATGAGAACATTTTTTCACAAAATTAAGGTTTGATGCTCTCGTTTTAAAGATATAAAGGGAATTACATATGTATGCATGTAGTTATAAATAATTCTTGCTATTATTTCAAAACGAACTGCTTCTGCTTTGTACCATTTCGGGTGCGGCTAATTTTTTACATCAAAGTTTTTGTTTTGGCGTGATTTTTACAATGTCTAGCGCATATCACTTCCTTACGGTTAAATTGACGGTGCAAAATAATGCATCGACTCGTGTCTCTTACGCCAGCACTACCGCTACCAATACGGCAGTTTCCCGCGTCTCGCAACACCACAATTTGCAATATACCACTCAGTCATATTATACCACGTACAGTAATTTGCTATATGCCAGCAATTTCATTAGAATCTCTTACGTTAACGTCATAGAATGTAGTAAATTGCTGTTTTGGGACGCAGCGACTATAACACGAATGGTTTGAATGAGGAAAGTACGTCAAATTCCATGAAAATAACCGTATCTAGGGAAATGATTTTTAAAATAGGGAAATTTTCGTGAGAATCTGGGGAAACCAGCGAGACGCCAGCGGTAACGCTGCTCCTAGTGATACTTTCAGGTCTTCATCGACAGTTTCATCGACATCGACATCGACTTGTTTGGCTAGTAAGTCAGCGGAAACGTTTCCCTCGATTCCCGAGTGACCCGGGATCCAAAGAAGGGTAACATGCTGGTCGCTTGGGAGCGACGTAATTAGGCGATGAATTTCGTAAATTCCGGGATCTGTGAAGTCTTCGCTTCTTTGAAGGGCCTGGAGAGTAGATTTAGAATCTGTGCAGATCGTTGACTGAGGGATACGGTTGGCTTTGATATGAAGCAAGACTTTGTTGATTGCGTAAATTTCAGCCGTGAAAACCGTGCTGGTATCCGGAAGGCGCGCCGAGAATCTAAAGTGTGGTCCTACTGCGGCAGCACCTACTCTGTTGCTGTGAGCCGAGCCGTCCGTAAAAAAGAAAACGTCTTCCTCGTTTGTGTATCTATATTCGTGGAAGGCTGATTGGATATCTGTTTGTGATAGGTTTGCTTTCTTTTCTTGAATAAGGTAGATGATTGAGAGATCATTGTACTCCCAGAATGGCATTGGTGGGGGACTTGTGGCTAGGTTCATATCTGGGATGTTAAGGATTTGTCGGGCATGTTTAACAGCATCTGGGAGGCAGCATATGGGTCGTCGAGGTTTCCGCGTGTGAGGTTGCGCAGTCTCCAATGCTATTGACGCACCATGGTTTTTAACGCAGTTTATTTTGTAGTAGTATCGGAGGATCTGAAGAAGTCTTCGATCTTCCAACGCTGGTAGGTCAGTGTCGGCGCGAAGGGCGAGTATGGGTGAGGTACGGAATGCTCCTGTTATCAAGCGGAGACTCATTGATTGGATAGTTTCTAGTCGTTTTGAAAGCGTGGGCATGAGATGGTGCTGAAAATGTAGCTGTTGTACTCAATTGTTGATCTGATCAGGCCTATGTAGAGCGTTTTCAGAGTCTTTCGATCTGCTTCCCATGAAAAACCGGATATGCACCTCAATACATTGACTCGTTTCAACGATCGAGCTCTGATATCTTCGATGTGGTCTCTGAACGTCAAGTGCGAGTCAAGTGTAATTCCGAGGAATTTGTGAGACCGTTTATAGGGAATGGGCTCAGTTCCTACTTTGGGGGATTGGGCCAGGGATGGGATCGGTCCACGTATGTATGTATGTATGTATGTATTGATCTAAAATCCATCCACATAACATGGTTTTTCAGGATTCAGCGTCATGCACAAT
Organism: Amphibalanus amphitrite; assembly: GCF_019059575.1. Classification (NCBI taxonomy): domain Eukaryota; kingdom Metazoa; phylum Arthropoda; class Thecostraca; order Balanomorpha; family Balanidae; genus Amphibalanus; species Amphibalanus amphitrite. Next base: position 354,584 of record NW_024881924.1, read on the forward strand.
ACAGTAAAATGCAAGAAGGCAATAGGCACTGGCAGATAAAATAAGACAACTAATTGCACTAAAACCGGAATAAAACACAGCACCCCAAGATCTCAGGCTTCGCTGGCCGCCACTGCACGGCGAAACGCGGTCAGCGTGGGCTGCTCCCTGACGGCCGGCGGCAGCCGGTTCCACGCGGCAGCAGCGCGGTAACTAAACGTTCTCTGTGTGGAAGAGAGCCTACACTTCTGCAGCTCCAGGGCGCCAGCTTCTACAGAGCGTGTGACCCGGCCAGACACCTCAGAGCGGGACACAAACATGCGGCGGATGGAGAGAGGGTAAGCTGGTATGCGGAGCGCCTTCCACACCTTCAGTAGGTCCCTCTCCCACACCAGCCGCTCCACTCTGGGCCAGCCCAGGGATGCCAGAGCCGGCCCGATCCTCTCCCGACGCCGCACGCCTGTCACGATCCGAGCACTGAAGTTGATGAGTTTTTGGATCCGAGTGAGTTGATTTTTTGTGGTTCCGCCCCACACCGAAATGCAGTACAGAATGTGAGGGAACACGTGGGTCTCAATGAGTCTCACGTTTGAATATCATCATTGCCGACTTGGGAGCCGATATAAAAAAGCCCCATTTAGGGCACCACTCGACACAGTGATCCAACGCTTTTTGCAAGATTGAAAATGACTTCAACATTTTTGTTTGCACACCATAGAACTAGGTCATCTGCAAATAGTGAGTATCGGACGGAGGTTAATGACCGTGGAAGTGTGAGAAAGATGTCATTAATGGCTATCAGGAATAGAGTTGGAGAGAGAACGCTGCCTTGTGGGACACCGTGTTCAAGGAAATGAGTACCTGATAGAAATCGGAGACCAATCGCTGCATTTCGTAACGACACACACGATCGTTTCTTTCGTGAGGCTCTAGCTCAATTAGGGGCGAATCGGCGAAGGGGGTTGTTTCCTCACTTCCAACCCCCAACGTCCCCTCGGTATTCAGAAAACCTGAAGGTCCGGTGAGGGTTAAAACGTTTCTCCTGAACGAGGAAGAAATGTGAAAGTCAAAGCTCTATAGACGTCCTGTAAAAGTGGCCATAATAATAAATTCGTTAGAAATAAGATGCTTTTTAAACGACTTCCTCATATAAAATCGGGTGCTGGGACCAATCTTATAAACGCTTTAGAATGGACAGGGTGTCACTGGCTAAAGTTTGGGTGCAGAAAACGGCTATTACCTAAATGCAAAATGGTTTTCATGCATTTCAGTCAATTGTATATTGTTGGTCCCAGTGGCCGAGCTAAAAAAAATCGGTAGTGTTTTGCATCTTTTACGCCCTAAGAAACTACACCATCTATCGAAGTGGGCGGGCTTATTTGAATGGGAGGGCGCATTATGCACGAATCGTGTGCTTTCGTTTATTTTGGACTGTATTTTACCACATCCACTGCTGGTATCACTATTAATATTATCTAATGCCGTGAATACGACAGCATTCCATTTATAAGATTGGGCCAATGGAGTCGCGCCCCGCGAGCTCGGTTTTCCGCTGGGCCGCTACAGGCCAGGAAGTCGGTCTTCGCCTGAGGGCAGGACAAAGGTCAGCGAGGGAGCGCGGGGTCAGCCAGGTATCGCCAAGTGCCGAGCGAAAGCCGCTCCCTCCCCTCTCTTCCCCTCTTCTCCCCTCCCCACCTCGGTATAGATGGGGAGGGACCGAACTGCCAATGACATGCGAGCGGTCAAGGCCGCTCGCGCGGCAGCGACCCTGGCGGCTGGGTGCCGCAACTGGGATTCAGCCAAGTTACCGATTCGCCTCCTGTGGGAGAGCCAAACCAGGGGACATACTTTTTAGATATACTGTACCGGTCAGAGCTCCAGCGGGAGGTATCCCAGTGGAACTCGCCTCTCCTCCATGCCCGCGATCACGGCCAACGGATGTTGCAGCAGATTTGCCCGTGGTGGTCGACTGATTCGATGGCGAGGTAGTCGGTACCGTTGAGCGGGATGTTTCCTCGATCACTGCATCACGTAGCATCTCCGACAGCTTTTGTTGGTACTGCTCGGCTTCCTCTCCGTCCAGCTTCTGTACCATTCGTGTGGTTCGCGCCTTGACCGAGTTGAAGTTGGAAACGGGACGGCTTTCCGACTTCCAAACGAGACCCATCTCGTATCGCTGATCGGCCTCGCTCCATGTCGGTGTGGGAAACCAACGCTTCTCGGCAGTTGCATCTTCCACCTTTGAGATGCCAATCATGTCGAGGTCCCACATCTCCTCCACCCTGCGACTGTGGAAGATGTGGTGTTCTGGCTGGTCACTGGTGCTGTCATTACGTCCGTGAATGACAAATCCGAAGATTGTGTTGATGGCTCTGAGTCCGAGGCCGATTTCTTCTTGTTCCCAGAGCACGATGTCGTATAGGCTATCGATACCGATCAGTAGATAGATAGATCCACCGCTGAAGTCGTCGGCCAGCTTGTTTGAGATCGATTCCGGCAGTGTCGGTGCTGATGTCGCGGGAACGGGCGCGCAGAGCCGGTCTGTGCTCCAGAGGTCCAACGTCACTGAATGGTCTCCGAACCTGCTCTGCAGATTCACCCGGACGCGATCATAGCTTCTCAGATCCTCTCTTTTCTCTTGGAAACCCATACAGGCAAACAAGCTCGATCCCGTCACTTCGAGACCCAACTCCTTCACCAGCGAGGATCTGATGAACGATGAGTCAGATGCTCCGTCGAGTAAAACTCTGACTGTTCGGCGCCCCTTCGGTCCTGAGGCTTCTACCACTGCCGTTTGATAGAAACAGGCCTGTCCCTGCACGACAGCATGGTAGCTTTGGCGGTCCGGAGGGGTCGTTTGCTGGTACGGATTTTGCAGAGCGGCCCCAGGAGGATATCCCTGGGCTCCGACACGTACAGGTGGTGAAGTTGCAGCAGGTGTGGGTGGATATGTTGGCTGCCGTCCAGGAGCGCTGCCCTGGTTCGGGTGATGCAGCGAAGAATGATGACGCTCTCGGCAGGTAGGGCATGGTTGATTGGCGCAGTCTCTCACTCGGTGCGGTCCCAGGCACTGGTAGCAGACACCAGCCCTCCTTACTGTCTTCCAGCGATTCTCGACTGTCATAGCCTTGTACTGCTGACATTTGTTCAGTCCATGCTGTCCCAAGCCACAGGCTTCACAGGTCCAGGCCTTCGACCGTTTCTCGACTTTCTGCCGCTGTATGTTCAGGGCCGAAGTGGTGGCTGGCGATGGGGTAGAGGATGCTGAACTGGTGGTCAATGGTGTAGACCGAGCGGATTCACGTAGGGTGACCTCCTTCTCCAGGAATGCCAGGAAGTCCTCATAGCTGGACTTCTCTTGTCGAACCCAGTCCAGCCTCCAGCTTTCAGGAACCTTGTCCTTCATCACAGGCAAGAGGAAGTTGGAGAAGCTCTCGGTAGTCACACCGAGAACGAGGAGAGCTCTTGTATGAGCTGACAGATGATCTATTAGGCACCGCATGCCTTTCAGATCACTGCTGTTATGGACGGTAGGTGCATCGAGGATCTGTTTCATGAGGTTCTCCTTTTCGACATCTGCCCTTTGGAACCGCTTTTGGAGGATGTCGACAGCGGCGAGGTATCCATCCCCCGAGACGGGAATTCCATCGATAGCTTTCTCGGCTGCACCACTCAGGTGAGACTTCAGTACGACAAATTTTTGAACATTGGCGTAGCGGCTGTTACAGTGGATGGACACAGAGAACAGTTCCCAGAACGCTCTCAACTTCATCAGATCTCCGTTGAAGGTAGGTATCTTAACAACGAGTGAGGACCGGAGGTCGCTACTCAGGCTGACGTCATGTTCAGGCGCTCCGGCCTGCGTCGCTCCCCTCGCCGCTCCCTCGAGTCGGGCCAGCAGACGAGACGCCATAAATATCTCCTCAGACAGCATTTCACTGTGTGGGGATTCATCGGGATGGCCTTCTTTGTCTAGAAGAATTTGAACAGCCTTCAAATCGTCTCGCAGTTCATTCAGTTGTTGAACTTTGTATGCCAGGTAATCCGGGTCGATATCCCCGGTACTTTTATCCCGATAGGCTTTTGTATCATTTACAGTTTTAGTAATTTTCGTTCTCAATTTGGTCCTAAGTTTAACCCGATCGTCCATTTTAAACCTCTGGTTTATGTCCTGATTTAACCACAAGTGCTCATCCGGCCCGGAGGACTATGTTACGTTTAGTGTGAGGTGATCGGGCAAAAAAGAGAATGTTGGATGAGATACACCTTTTTATTAAAATAAAATTACTCAACGGACGATCGGAACAACTGAGCAACCGCTTCAGGTAGGTAATATATGCGACGGCCACGGTAAGCCAGCGCTCACGATACACAATATAAGGTAGGTACGCGGCGGCCACGGTAAACCAGCGCTGGACGATGTGTAACAAAGGTAGGTATAGTCTCACCTGCAGCGAGCAAGTCTCGACCGGCGGCCGTCGGCGCACGATGCCAACTCCCCCGAGCCGAGCCGAGCGACCCGAGGTCACTGCCGGTCACGTGACCGCGCCCCGGGCCCTCACGCATGCGCCGCCGCTCCGCACCCGCGCGCGCGCTGGCCGGCGCCGGCCGGCCGCGATCGGCCCCGCAAGCAAGCAATCCTAACAGATGTCAAAAATGGAATTATCTTCAAATTACGCCTACACTACTCCAATGAAACACATTACAACGCTCGGGTGTGTTAAACTTCATGGCTTGCGCTGTTAGGTAAATCACACTTTGGTGCTGGCTATCTTCACACCTTGGTGTTGCTTACACATTTCCCTTTCCACCAGTAAAACTCACAAAGGTGTGATCTAAAGTATTTTGTGCTAATGTGTACGTCACACTTGCCAGGGTGTCACGTACACATCTGCACTGCTCCTGTGTATATCACACCTTGGTGTGATGTACACATCGGCAGTGTTTTGTGTCCGTAACACCCCGTGGTGTGATATACACGCGTCCTAAACAAAAACCACAAAAACTGACCCCGCGTTCGATGTCTCTCGGACGGCGAAGATTCTACGCCGTCCGGCCAATCACGTTTCATAACCGCAGCCGAGCCCCCGCTGACATTGGACGTTATTGGCCGGACGGCAAAGAATCTTTGCCGTCCGGGAGACATCGAACGCCGCCTAAGATGTAAAAAATAGCTGCACCCGCGTAGAATGTTCTTCGTCCGAGGAGACATCGAACGCGGCCTTGGCCCTGTTTCACCGGTGATAGCAGCACGCTGCTTTTACACGTGTCAAATTGGGTTTCCATGGAAACATCAACAGGCCCCATTGCTCCAACACTACCACAAGTGTGACGTCAGCTTGCTTTTTTCTTTTAGTTTGAATGGCACCTAATGGTAGTCATTTCGCACTATTTTTGGTAGATGTTTAGGCATCCCTACTAAATCTAGAATGATTTTAGTATATTATGGAGAAATAAACTACAATACTAGTCTGTACTAGCTACAGATTGTTTGTTGCCAGGTCGATTAGCGTCTGTTTCGGCGCATGCGTTTTGAGAGGACCGATAGGACGCAAGGCGCGCTTCTTGGACGGATTTGGCAAGGAATTTGGATAGATTGATTTACGTACGGCCTCAGCGTGTGCCGATCATCCTGCCTTTTCTTGTCCAAGAGTGAACTGAGCCGTGAGCGAGGTTCTTAGCATGGAGTGATGACGATTTCCGCGAGGATGCCAGGTCGATTAGCGTTTTGAGAGGACCGATAGGACGCAAGGCGCGCTTCTTGGACGGATTTGGCAAGGAATTTGGATAGATTGATTTACGTACGGCCTCAGCGTGTGCCGATCATCCTGCCTTTTCTTGTCCAAGAGTGAACTGAGCCTACCGTCCGCCCAAGCGTACTGGTCCGCCAGTGCTGCTGTCTTTATTCTGTCAGGTTATCTAACGGCGCTATGGGCATGTAGGTACAGCATTGCAGTAGCAAATGCTTAATCTAAATGTGCGGTGGCATTTTCCCATGCTTAGTACCCAGTAAACATGACGACGTCGGCCCGACGTCGGGCCGAGGCTCGGCCCGACGTCGGCCCAACGTCGGTTCAACCTCGGCCCGACATCGGCTGGACGTCGGATATGCCCGCATGTTCCGACGTCCAGCCGAAGTCCAGCCGGCCGAGATCGTTTGCCGAGGTTGACGAGATCGTTTGTCGTTGGACTGACGGGGCCGACGTCGGCATGTTTATTGGGACAACGCGCCAAAAATATCAACCGGCGGCGGGATTCGAGCCCCCCAGTCGCCGACGTCGGCATGTTTACTGGGACAACACGCCAAAAGCATCAGCCGGCGATGGGATTCGAGCCCCGTGTCATTTGAACGCGAGGTTAGTGCGCTAACCACTACACCACGCAGCCGGATAGCGAACTTAGTTTGTTTTGTTGGGTTATGCCCTTTCGGTCTGACAAGACCATTTCAGAGCCGGAAGGATGATAGGATGGAGACATTGGTCTTCTTGGCGAGCACCCTGGGTCCAGTTCATATAGAGTCCCTGGTCCCATCATAGGCGTAGGAACGTTTTCGAAAGTGGGGGGGCCAGGGTCCCAGAGGTCCAAAACCTAACCTACCCCCAAAATCCGATTTCTCCTCGGATTTCGGCCACTTTGTTTTCGCAAACATGCTCAGAGGTAAAAAAAAAATCGAGAAAAAAAGAAAAAAAAATGGTTGAAATTTCAGGGAGTCTCCCGTCCATAAGCTCAAACTGATGGACGCGTTCCCCTGACCTCCGCAGCCGTTGGCACCCATGCAAATTCCAGAGGCATCCAGCAACTTTTCATTACGAGCAAGCGTGAAACGTGCAAAGCGAGTCTTTTCTATATACCTATAAAAATCAGCATGAACGGCCCAGCTAGGCTCAGCCAGGCCTATAACGTTTTTAAGAGGTTTTATATCAGCGACCACTGCAACTGGGCTGATTGACTATCACTTATCAGAGGCCGGTGTGGGATTTTTAGACGGTCTGGGCCTTCAGAGGCCAGTTTAACCCTCCACGGCCCGGTCCTATAGGTTTTCTACATACGCGCTGGCCGAAGGGGCGGGCCGGCGGGTACGACCCCCTCGCCGTTTCGCCCCAGGTGGAGCTAGCGCGTCGCGGTAAAACGAGCGTGTGCGCCGTTACGGGACGCAGAGATCGATACCCGATTTTATGGTCCTAGGTCAACCGGTGACCTCTGACACCGTTCCGTGCTTCTATCCTCAGGATACTGAAATCCTTCTCCTCCACACCGCAACCCCCTCCGGGCTGGACAGGCAACTTTATCTCATGCGGGCTGCTCCCTTGGAGCGGCACCGCTGCTCCCGAGGGAGCGCACCCCGTAGCCGGGTGCAGTGAGTGCCTTGGGGCTGGGTGGCCTGTCCTCTGGACGGGCTCAGCCCCGGCGACTCACTAGGGTGCCTGCCCAGACCAATGTCCCCCCATATATCCTATCATCCTTCCGGCTCTGAAATGGTCTCATTGGACCGAAAGGGCCTAACCCAACAAAACAAACAAAAACCGGTGACCTCTGAGGTCAGGTCAAGTGCCTCAAGGCACGGTTCCGTTTTTGGTGAATAACTTCGCAAAAAATGGCCGCAGAGCCGCGATTTTGCCAGCATCGTGTTCGCCTCTCTCAGGCGCGTCGAATGATATACTTTTTGTTTGGGTGAGGTAAACTTAGGGTGTTGACCTCGGGTCACGGTCAGGTCGGCGTCCCCAGGTCACGAAATTGGTCGAAGGAGGTCATGTCGCATATCATTCGATTCGGCAGGTCTTCTTGAGTCCATAGGTGGCTTTCCCGACTCGCTAGCTCAATTTGATCGGTACCTAGTTATTGACGAAAAACTAATAAGACCCTTATATATTATAGTGCATGTATGGCCTAAACTTTTGAATTCTTTTTAAAAGGGGAAAAAACGCAAGAAATTACCCAACGTTTCGCATTTATTGCTTAGTCATGGGTCTTCGCACTCGAAGACCCATGACTAAGCAATAAATGCGAAACGTTGGGTAATTTCTTGCGTTTTTTCCCCTTTTAAAAAGAATTCAAAAGTTTAGGCCATACATGCACTATAATATGTCACACCTGTCTATTGATAATCCTCAAGACCCTTATAACTTCATAAATGACGTCGCGCAAGGTCAACATTGCAAAAGTGACGCATCGAACCTTGCAAGGAGTGCATGAAATCACGATTCGGTGTGCTTGAGATAGTTGGAGATCGATCATTCCCGGCGCCAGAAAAAGTTTTCAGTTTATCCCCATTGACTTATACCTAATGGTGAGGTCACGAAAATGACCTGACCTCATATGAACTTTAGGAAAAATCCGAGATATACATTATACAAGTTGAAAGACTCCTATTGGATACTAGGTCCTCCAAGGTTCATTTCCCTGTGAAATCTCCTCTGGCAGTGAGGGCGTTGCGAAGTTGCGACATCTGAAGACCGTGCAGAGGTCACTTATGACCACATGGGTCAGTGACCTGATCTGACCCGAAAATGCGGTTGGTGTCAAAAGATCCCGTTTGATTCAAAGGTCAGGTATGCCAAGCTTCAGCTCTCTATCGCCGGCGTGTTCGGAGCTATCGCGAAAAAAACTATGGAGGGGCGGCACCCCCCCCCCCCCCGGCTGGCGAGGGTTAAGGCCCTCAGAGACCAGTACAGGGCCTGCAAAGGGCAGGATGAGACCTTAAGATGCCGACTTGGGCCATCAGAGGCTAATGTGGGTCCTTACAGGCCAGTATGGGCCCTCAGAGGTCAGTGTGGGACCCTAAAATGCCGGCATGGGCCGGTGTTGGACCCCAGAGGCCAGCAGAAGACCCTCAAAAACCAAGATGGGCCTCAGAGGCCAGCATCGGGTCTTCAGAATCCAGTGCAAGGCCCTCAGAGACTAATGCGTGTCCTTACAGGCTAGCATGGGCCCTTAGAGGTCAGTGTGGGGCCGTAACAGACCGGCATGGGAGGGACTTGGAACCTAGAGACCAGCGGAGGGCCCTCATAGGCCAAGGTGGGCCCTCAGAGGCCGATGCGGACCGTTGGAGACCGGCATCGGATCTCCGGAATCCAGTGCGGGGCCCTTAGAGGTCAATGTGGGACCCTAAAATACCGGCATGGGCCGGTGTTGGAACCCAGAGACCAGCAGAAGGCCCTCAAAAACCAAGATGGGCCTCAGAGGCCGGCATCAGGTCTTCAGAATCCCGTGCAAGGCCTCATAGGCTAATGTGGGTCCTTACAGGTCAGCATGGGCCCTTAGAGGTCAGTGTGGGGCCCTAAAAGACCGGCATGGGCCGGCGTTGGACCCCTCAGGCCAAGGTGGACCCTCAGAGGCCGATGCGGACCCTTAGAGGCCGGCATCGGGTCTTCAGAATTCAGTGCGGGGCCCTCAAAGGCACCTAAAGGCACCCCAGAGACAGAAATGAGGCCACCAGAGGCCGGTGTGAGGCCCTCAGACGCCGGCTGGGCCCTTGAGGCCGGTTTAGGGGCCCTCAAATGAGGTCAATGTGGGTTCTCAGCGGTCAATGTGGGCGCTTGACCGCCACTGAAGGGCCCTCCGAGATCAGTGTAGGACCCTCAAAGACTGGTTTGGGAGCTGTTAATAGCTAGCGTGGGATTCTTGAGTCTCGTGACAATCGAATAAGGGCCAGAGCCCCATACGCCCATGGGGGCCCATTGGTTGTTTGGGGGGGCCAAATGATATGATGGCCCCCTGATTAGCCTTTGGAGGGGGGAAGGGCATGGCCCTGATCCCCCTCTGCGACCGTCACTGCACTGAAAGTGGAAGGGGGAGGGGCAGAAACAGACATTGCTGGCCCCCAGCCTGTTTGAAACGAGGCTGAGGCACGGTCACCCTGGCCCCCAGCTAGTACGTCTTTGACGAACTATGCCGACCCCAAGCAGATAAGGTCAAGCGGTAACCGGACAAAAAGTCAAAAGGAATAAAGTCAAAAGACAAATAGTCAAAAGACAAAAAGTCAAATGCAAAATGTCAAACGGGATAAAAGTCAAAAAGATAAAAGTCAAAACGGATAAAAGTCAAAAGACAAAAAGTCAAAAGCAAAAAGTCAAAATGTGCAAAAGTCAAAAACGCAAAAAGTCAAATGACAAAAAGTCAAAAATGCAAAAAGTCAAAAATTAAAAAGTCAAAAGGATAAAAGTCAAAATGGAAAAAAGTCAAAAGACAAAAAGTCAAAAGCAAAAAGTCAAAACGTGTAAAAGTCAAAAGACAAAAAGTCAAAAATGCAAAAAGTCAAAAGGATTAAAGTCAAAATGGAAAAAAGTCAAAAGACAAAAAGTCAAAACGAGTAAAAGTCAAAAGACAAAAAAGTCAAAACGGAATAAAGTCAAAAGACAAAAAGTCAAAAGCAAAAAGTCAAAACGGGTAAAAGTCAAAAGACAAAAAGTCAAAAAAAATGAAAAAAAGTATAAAATAGAAAAGTCGAAGTCAAAGTCTGAAATAAAAAGTCAAAAGGATAAAAGTCGAAGCATCGATCTTTTCATCTTTTGAAAAATATTATACAGCGCAACGTACCCTACCCACTGAAGTTGTAAGGAACATGTGAGTACGCGAGGGATTCTGACAGGTACCGGGGTCCGCACCCAGTAAACATGCCGACGTCGGCCCGACGTCGGCCGACGTCGGGGTGACGTCGGCAACTCGGCATCGGCATGTCGACGTCGGCCCGACGTCGGTCCAACCTCGGCACGACGTCGGTTGGATGTCGGATATGCCCGCATGTACCGACGTCCAGCCGAGGTCCAGCCGACGTCGGGCCGACGTCGAACCGAGATCAATTGCTGAGGTCCAGCCGACGTCGGGCCGACGTCGGGGCGACGTCGGACCGACATCGGCCGCTGTTTTGACCGTTAAAATAATATAAAATACATGTTTCATGTTTCATAAAGAGCTTCTGTATTCAAAATATCCTCAGGAAACTCAAATCTTCCTCCACGCCGCAACCCCCTGATCCGGACTGGACGGGAAACTTTATCCCATTTGGGATTGCCCGTAAGCCGAGCTCGCCCGTAGCCGGGTGCGGTGAGTGCTTGGGGGCTGCTCGGCCTATCCTTTGGTCAGGCTCAGCCCCGGCAGGCGGCAACTCACCAGGGCCGGGCCCAGTTCATATAGAAAGGCCAGTCGGCAAGTGTCACTTTGCCAGCCACTTATCAAAAGGACACTTTGGGAAACGCTGGTGCAGGTGTGTAAGAGTGGCTATATGAATCCATTGTGGGGTCGCCCTTTCCAATAAGTGTCACGTAACAGCAATGGGACCAGGGACTCTATATGAACTGGACCCAGGGTGCTCGCCAAGAAGACCAATGTCTCCATCCTATCATCCTTCCGGCTCTGAAATGGTCTTGTCAGACCGGAAGGGCATAACCCAACAAAACAAACTATATTCGCCATCTGGCTGCGTGGTGTAGTGGTTAGCGCACTAACCTGGCGTTCAAATGACACGGGGTTCGAATCCCATCGCCGGCTGATGCTTTTGGCGTGTCGTCCCAGTAAACATGCCGACGTCGGCGACTGGGGGGATCGAATCCCGCCACCGGTTGATATTTTTGGCGCGTTGTCCCAATAAACATGCCGACGTCGGCCCCGTCGGTCCAACGACAAACGATCTCGTCAACCTCGGCAAACGACCTCGGCCCGACGTCGGCTCGACGTCGGCTGCACTTCGCCTGGACGTCGGAACATGTGGGCATATCCGACGTCCAGCCGATGTCGGGCCGAGGTTGAACCGACGTTGGGCCGACGTCGGGCCGAGCCTCGGGCCGACGTCGGCATGTTTACTGGGGCAGCAGCGGGGCAGGGACGCTGGCTGCGGTGGTGGGGCCCACGCTCACATAATACGCGTTGAGCGCTTCCGGCGTGCACGCTGGCGCAGCAGCAGTGGCACTCTTCCCCGCCCCGATCACCGGCCGCAGCACTGTCCACATCCTCGCCGGTCCTGCCTCACGCAGCTGGTCAGCATAGTATGCCGCGTGGTTACGTCTGATGGCCGCTCGACACTGCCGGTTCACCACCGTATACTCGGCGCGCGGGCCAGCAGCGCTCGCGTGGCGTCCGTGGTGCGCGGAGCACCGGGTGGCGGCAGCCCCTCCCCCATGGGAGAGGGTGAAAAGCAGTGCCTCCTCTAAGCAGTTTTGACTGGGGGGCCCGATCACGGGCAATGACTAAGGTAACCCCTACCAAAAACGTCTAAGACTAAAAAATGACTAAGGTACCCCTCAGTGACCAGTTTGGAGGATGACTGCGGGGGCTGCAGCTCCCGCAGTTAACATGTTAGAGGAGGCATGGGTGTCGTTAAATAGGCATGGTAGGGCCCGAGCCCTACCAATAATTTTGGAAATTTAACATTATGCCTATGGCGTTGCGTGGAAAGAATCACTTTGAATTGGCAAAAATTTACATTAGAGCCCTACCAATAATTTTCGGAAAGTGTCGCCCCTGAGAGGAGGCCCTGGTGAAAAGCCAAAACCTCAAAAAAAAATACCGTGTGATTAACGCTTAAATGACGTCAATGGACTTTAAGTAAAAAATACAAAAGACGAGATAATTTCAAAATTTTGAGTTGCAATTTTTGTCCCCTCAACTTTCAACCTACCCCATTATAGCCTCGCAGCTGGTGCGCCCTGTCACTCCAACCTACCCCATCAACTTTTCAAACGTTCCCGGGTCACCACTGCCCCATCGTGCAATTCCAGTGCTTTGGCAAAGTTTTATCTGAAAGTTTAAACGTGCCCGATAGACTGGACGCGGTCCCCTCCGTCCACTCACGCTCTCTGGTCTCTGTACGGTCATCGCTGACTGGTCCAGCATCCAACGCGCTGGGTTTATAGAATTTTGGTTAAAAGAAATGAACATATTTTAATGAACGAATCCATTAAGTAATAAAATGAAAATGATTCACAGGTTATTATTACATGTGGGAGCACTGGCGCTGGAACTTTCTCAATGTTGGAGGGGCTCGAGGCAGTTTGAACTCATTTCTTTCCATGCAACGCCATAGGGTTAATTACGAGCGAGCGCAGCGAGCGAGCGAGTTCTTTCGTGTTTAAGGCAAAAATCTGAGTATGCGCGACCCGGCCCGACACGACCCCATCACGCTCTTCAAACCCTTATAACTCAAGAACCGCATGCCGCATCGACAAGCGGTCTTCTTTGCTGAATACCACTTGGATGTAAAAGTTGTATGGCATGGACACCATGTTGTCTGAGTGTCGATATAGGCACGTGGCGCGTGCTAAACTTGGGGTACTTTGCATACACCCGAAAACTGTTATCCTCAATAACCGCACAACGGCTGGACCGATTATTTGACTTTTTCCATTTGATTTTTTATCATTTTGCCTTTTTTGCCGTTTTTCACTTATTGTCTTTTTGACTTTTTGCATTTTTGACTTTTGGACGTTTTGATTTTTTTGCCATTTGACATTTTGACTTTTCGCGTTTTTTGACTTTTTGCCATTTGACTTTTTGCTTTTGACTTTTTGCGTTTTTGACTTTTCGCCATTTTGACTTTTTGCTATTTGACTTTTTTGCTTTTGACTTTTTTCGTTTTTGACTTTTCGCCATTTTGACTTTTTGCCATTTGACTTTTTGCTTTTGACTTTTTGCGTTTTTGACTTTTTGCCATTTTGACTTTTCGCCATTTGTCTTTTTGCTTTTGACTTTTTGCGTTTTTGACTTTTCGCCATTTTGACTTTTTGCCATTTGACTTTTTGCATTTTTGACTTTTGGACGTTTTGACTTTTTGCCATTTGACTTTTTGTCTTTTGACTTTTATCCGTTTTGACTTTTATCCATTTGACTTTTTTCCATTTGACTTTTATCCATTTTGACTTTTTGCATTTGACTTTTTGTCTTTTGACATTTTGTCTTTTGACTTTTTGTCCTGGAATCAGGTCAAGCGTTGGTCGTTTGTATACGCATTCTCCTGCACCGTGCTAGTATTGTCTTAGTATTGCCTATACCTTTTTAGTGCTCGCTGTCCCGCGCCTCGTATTCAACAAAATGCTGTCACCAGGACTCACAGTCTTGTCTCTGATATGGTTTCCTTCATTGAGTGAAGGAAATTGCGGTCAATAACGCTGTAGAAACAAAAAGGAATCCTCATTAAAGGGCAAGCTGAATAGTTGTCAAGTTACCGGGTGGTAGGTTAGGTACAGACAGACACTTAAGTCAGCAAAAAGTGGGGGGGCCAGTTAACATTGCTGGCCCCCCCACCTCCGAAAGTGGGGGGGCCATGGCCCCCCCGGCCCCCCCTGTTCCTACGCCTATGGGTCCCATTGCTGTTACGTGACACTTATTGGAAAGGGCGACCCCACAATGGATTCATATAGCCACTCTTACACACCTGCACCAACGTTTCCCAAAGTGTCCCTTTGATAAGTGGCACTTTGGCTAAGTGACACTTGCCGACTGGCCTTTCTATATGAACTGGGCCCGGCCCTGGTGAGTTGCCGGGGCCGAGCCTGACCAAAGGATAGGCCGAGCAGCCCCCAAGCACTCACCGCACCCGGCTACGGGCGAGCTCGGCTTACGGGCAATCCCAAATGGGATAAAGTCTCCCGTCCAGTCTCAGGGAGTTGCGGCGTGGAGGAAGATTTGAGTTTCCTGAGGATATTTTGAATACAGAAGCTCTTTATGAAACATGAAACATGCATTTTATATTATTTTAACGGTCAAAACAGCGGCCGATGTCGGTCCGACGTCGCCCCGACGTCGGCCCGACGTCGGCTGGACCTCAGCAATCGATCTCAGTCCGACGTCGGCCCGACGTCGGCTGGACCTCGGCTGGACGTCGGTACATGCGGGCATATCCGACATCCAGCCGACGTCGTGCCGAGGTTGGACCGACATCGGGCCGACGTCGGCATGCCGATGCCGAGTTGCCGACGTCACCCCGACGTCGGCCGACGTCGGGCCGACGTCGGCATGTTTACTGGGTAGGAAGCGCTCGACGTCCCTTCCGTACGTGTCGTGGAAGCGACGTGTCTGACTGTTATTGACGCACATCAACTAGATGGATCTTGATTGTAGCATTTCGCAGCAGCGTTTCGTCGTTCAGCGGCCTAACGCCTAGCCAGCTCTCATTTCGAGAGGGTGGTACTTTGCTGAGGAGCATGAGTGGTCACGCCGTTAGGCGGCACGGGCGGACATCGATAGCAGCGCCTCTATCGGTCAATAGGGAAAGCTGGGCTGTAGGCGACGAAATACCGGCTGAGTTGTCACACGTTGAATAGGTTTATAGCCATCCGTCTTGTGAAAAAGTTGAACTTTTGCCTTTAATATTTCTACAGGCAATTTTAGAAGTGTCTTCACATAGATTACAACACCGTTTAGATTATTGTATTCACTTCAAGCCTTCTCTATTGTTCTTGATGATGCGGGAACTATTTCTAATTAGTATTTCTAGCTTAATAAAATAATATATTGTGCAAACGATGAAAAAAGCATAGACGGAAGATTTTAAATGCAATTTTCATTAGCAATTAATGGTAGGTAAATTATCTACAGATCAAGGAAAAGATGCATGCTAACTGATAATTTAAAGTTCTTGGGACCAGTTGTTTTCTTCTTTTCTTACGTCGCCCCAATGGCCGCGAATACACTTGTGATAACGCCTATCGGCTGCATCGTGAGCCAGATGAAGCCGGAGGGCAGACCGTGTACCGTACATTTGCGTACATGATTTTGTCCCACGAACCTAAGCGATGCGCATTTTTGTCCACAAATTTACCTAATATATACCCAGCATGACTATTAGTCGTTAGGGGGCAGCACCGGGCGTGGTGTATTGCGTAGAAGGCAGGACCTATGCAACAAAACTTGCTCCAATTCCGTTTTCATCGTGGAAGTAATACGCTGAATGGAGGATCATACTTTGATGTCCAACTTACGTAGGTAGGGGAAGCGGGGGGAGCACCGCCACCTTAAGCATTTCTGCTCACCGAGCTGATATGCGTAGTAAAAACGAAGCTCTTTTGCATTCATGTGAAAGTAGGAATGTTTTCCTACATGTTGGCATAGTTTCCAGCGCTCCATATAAAATTTCGGTACTTTACAGACGTCGAAAACAAGTCCTGCATTTTTCGTCCTCCAAAAAATGTGCTTGTAGCACCGCTACTGATGGCGATGTTATCCACAGATCGGCCTTACGGTGACACTGACGGCCACCCTTGGAAGCGTTACTGCTGTCTGAAATAGTAACTCAAACTCATATAAGACACACAAGAGTTGGTTGTTAGTTTGTCACAGATCAGACTGTTTGTTGCGGACAATATGCATACAAAGCATGACAAATTCACGTTTATTTCGAAACATCCAGTGAAGTCAAACGTGAGGTTAAAAAACAGACGACGTTTGCGGCCTAACTAAAGCTCTTCTCCGAGCTGAGTGAATCATCATTGCGGCTTTATCCATTTTGCCACCCCTTGGGGTAGCACCGCCGAGCATGGCGGTGTTACCCCACTCACAGTCATGGACCGACAACGCCCCGACAGCAAAACAAGCCGGGACGCGATTCTTCTGTAATTCCTTTCTCAACAAAGAGCACTTCATGCCCTCGAATTTAACGTAAAAATCAAGGCATTTTGACTTGAAATGACCACTTACTTGCTGCTCAAACATGCCAAATGATTACAACGATGTTTTGAAATTCACAAAATGGGCAATAGCGATCTCAAAATCAAATAAATCTTAGCGAAACCTACCTCACGCGGCGTCCCGTTCCCGTTCGGACACCGAAATGGCGGGTGTTAACATTTACAATTCAGAGTTTTGCCGATAGAGAGGATGGCGGTGTTTCCCACATGGCGGTGCTACCCCCGCTTCCCCTACAACATAAAAAAAATACCTCAATGCTCAAGAATACTGTGATCATAGCAGTATAAGCTCGTGCTCGGCAGTGAAATCATGAATAGTGCTCATATACCGGATTTAGTGCAAAATGAGCTACCACACACCCATTTATTATGCCAGATCTGGCATCGCCTCTATACTAACTAAAATAGTGCGGAATGACCGGATATACCTGTGTTTGACAGGAATTGCCTGCGAAAAGACGATAGTGCAAACTGGGTGTTTCACGGGACGCTGCTACCACGCTGCTACATGGGTGTAACTTTGTATACTTTCGAGGTCCCATGTGGGACCCCAATGCGAACATTTGGGACCCCAATTGTCATTTTGGGACCCCAATAGTGGAGGCCCCCGGCCCCGAGAGTCGAGACGCACCAGCTACTTTACAAACGGAGGTCTGATGTTCATATAGAAGGTTCTCTGTATAAATAGGAGGCCCCTTGGACAAATAGGAGGCCCCTTGGACAAATAGGAGACCCCTTGGACAAATAGGAGGCCCTGTTGGACAAATGGGAGCCCCCCTGGACAAATAGGAGGCCCCCTGAACAAGCAGGAGGCCCCCCCGGAAAACAGGAGGCCCCCTGGAGAAATAGGAGGCTCTCTGGACAAGCAGGAGGCCTCCTGGACAAATAGGAGGCCTTAGACAAATAAGAGGCCCCTAGACAAATAGGAGGCCCCATGGACAAATAGGAGGCCCTCTGTACAAATAAGAAGCCCCTGAACAAATAGGAGGCCCCATGGACAAGTAGGAGGCCCTCTGTGCAAATAGGAGGCCCCCTGCAAAAATAGGAGGCCCTAGACCTAGACAAACAGGAGGCCCCTTTCACAAAAGGAGGCCTCCTGGACAATTAGGAGCCCCCTGGACAAATAGGAGGCCCCTTTCACAAAAGGAGGCCCCCTGGACCATTAGGAGGCCCCCTGGACAAATAGGAGGCCCCCTGGACGAATAGAAGGCCCCTGGATTAATAGGAAGCCCCTGAACAAGAAAGAGGCCCCTGGATAAAGAGGAGGCCCCCTAAAAATAGGAGCCCTCTGGATAAATAGGAGGCCGCTTGGAAAATAAGAGGCTACTTTAACCAATAGGAGGCCCCCTGGACAAATAGGAGGCCCCCTGAACAAGTAGGAGGTCCGCTGGACAAATAGGAGGCCCTCTGGACGAATAAGAGGCCTCTTGGGCAAATAGGAGGCCCCCTAGAAAATAGCAGGCCCCTTGGACAATTAGGAGGCCCCCTGGACAAATAGGAGGCCCCCTGTACAAATAGGGGACTTCTTGAACAAATAGGAGGCCCCATGGACAAGTAGGAGCTAGAGGCACTCTGTACGAATAGGAGGCCCCCTGGACCTGGGCAAGTAGGAGACCCCTGGACAAATAGGACGCCCCTGCACAAATATGAGACCCCTGGTCGAATAAAAGACCCCTGGATAAATAGGAGGCCCCTGGAAAAATAGGAGGCCCCTGAACACGTAAGAGGCCCCCTGGATAAAGAGGAAGCCCCTGGAAAATAGAAGTCCCCTGGATAAATAGGGGACCTTTTGGAGAAACAGGAGGCCTCCTGGACAAATAGGAGGCCCCCTAGACGAATAGGAGGCTGCTTGGACAAATAGGAGGCGCCATTAACCAATAGGAGGCCCCCTAGACAAATAGGAGACCCTCTGTAACGGTAAGAGGTTCTCTGTACGTACAAATAGGAGACCGGCGCTCGACCTGTAGAAGCTTAGCTGTATGTACAAAAAGGAGGCTCTCTGTGCAAGTAGTCGAAGTAGGAGGCTCTCTGTATATACTGTGTACCTACAAATAAGAGGCCACCTGGGCAATTTAGATGCTACACAAATCGGAGGTCAACTATAAAAAAGCGGGACTCTGTTGGAATACCTGTTTGAATAAATTATTTTCCTCATATTCAAACTATTTAATCCTCGCCCGCACATGGGGGGGGGGGCAGTGGTTGCCACCCCCCCCCCCACCCCCCACCCCCCAGGTAGTTTTTTCTGCTCTTCACTCAACATTTTGATTGCTAGAAGCCGGATGTTTCGTATAGCTGCTTCTCTATCCTTTCTTAGCGTTCACTGAAAATTTAAAGTTTCTGTGGTTTTTGGTTTCGGAGATATGACCTTATTCTTCAGGTGATGTCATAACCCAAATGACAAATACCCAATATATTGCGTTGGCTATGGGTCTTGTGAGCTTTTGACACTTTGATTTCGGCCTTTTTTGCCAGTCTTACCTCCCACCTATCATGGAACATGTTGTTCGATGATGTAGAGATGCCAGGGTCAGGGTCAAGGTCAACCTAGGTCGTCTAAAAATATTGCGTTTTAGGCAAGCTGAATTTACTTTCGCGAAGTTTCTTTGACTGTTTTTTTTTTTTTTGGTAAAAGCTTCTCAATTCATGATCTCATGTAATATGGACACATTCACAATCGGTGCACACTGCACACATCAGTATACACACAGACACGCACAGACATACAAAAACATATCATTAACCTTGACCTAACTTGACCTGAAATGACCACAGCCAGCAAAAACCTAGTCGGATAGTGTGACAAAGAGGTTCTTGCTGGCTTGGCACCACAATACGGCAGCGTCATCGGTACATGATGAGCAGCGCACGTGATATTCCAACGGGCAACGGTGACCCCAAACAGCAACAATCTTTAGTTTGACCTGACCTGGAAGGTCAATGACTGACCTGATGAGATAAAATTTGGTATCATTGGATTCGTCTCTTCCCAAAAAAATTGTTGCTCTTGACCGTGAAGCTTAAAATCTTAAAAAGGAAAAATTGTGGTGATGTTGAATAAAATACCTACACAAGCAGCGGGCCAGCCCATCATACCGATGACACTGCCGTATTAGTGCCAAGCCAGCTATAGAACAGCTCTTTGTCACACTATCCGACTAATTTGCTGGCTGTGGTCATTTCACGTCAAGTTAGGTCAAGGTCAATGATATGTGTTTGTATGTCTGTGTATGTCTGTGTATGTACTGATGTGTGCACAGATTGGTTTGTGTGTCCCTATTAGGGGAGAGTGGGGCTAGTTGTTACAAGGGTAAGTTGTTACAAAGGAAATATCTTTAAAAATACTCTTGATATGGCGCCAATATTTACGCTAGCAGAAAAGTTACGCACATTTTACATGTCACTGCAGGCTCAGACCTGGTGGAACGCCATGTCGCCCTGTAGGCGCACTGGGGTAAGTTGTGACAGCAAAAGTATTTTTTGCTGGCCAACACTTTGGGTCGTTTTTTGTCAAGGTTATTTGTGTAAGAATGTTGAATGTATGTTCACAAAATTAAGCGATGATTTTTTTTTTTTGTAAGATCACCAAGTAAAACGCACTATCCTCTTCATGTAAGCAAACATTTGAGTTCAGTCTTGTAAAAGTCGGCCGCCGCAGGGCCGGGGCATGTTTAAAGAGGGCTACCCAAGACTGATTATAACGTGCTCCATTTCACCTGCGCGTAAATTTCGTGCAGAAAATCAAACTCCGGTCAGTATGGCAATGCATGGTGCCCTTGGCGTCGCAGTAAAGGCAAATCAGAGATTGAGCCATGTTTGATGAGCCTTTTCATGCGTGTGGAGTACAGTAGTGGTTTATGCTTTATTGTTCTTGCCTTTCAATGAGAAAGGAAAGCATGTTTAGTAGTATCCATTAGGGAGGCTTACGATCGGTTCCGATAGGACGGCCAGTGACCGTTATAATGATGAAGAAACTACGAAAAAAGAAGTGTAACATGTTACCCCATATCGTGTATCAAGTTGCCCCACATTTTTTCAACTTACCCCAAAAATCTTGCTTTGTTTTTCTGAATTTCACATAAAAGTGAATAGTCGTAAAGAAGTGAAAGTTTGCATGTGCTTTCCAAATTGATTCAGCTAGCATGTGACCAAATTTGGTGCAATTTCATTGAATAGCTTGGCCACTAAGTGCAGAAGACCAAAAAGTGTAACGCATAGCCCCACTCTCCCCTACATGAGATCATGAACTGAGAAGCTTTTACTAAACATGCAATCAAAGAAACCTCACGAAAAGTAAATTCAGCTTGCCTAAAACGCAATAATTTTAGATGACCTAGGTTAACCTTGACCCTGACCCTTACATCTGTACATCGCAAAACATGTTCAATGATAGGTGGGAGGTAAGACTGGCAAAAAAGCCTAAATCAGGTTGTCAAAAGCTCGCAAGGTCCATAGCCAACGCAAGATATTGGGTATTCGTTATTTAGGGCATGACATGACCTGAAGAAAAAGGTCATATCTCCAAACCCAAAAGCCACAGAAACTTAAAATTTTCAATGGACGCTGAGAAAAGATAGAAATCCAGCTATACAAAAAATCAGGTTTCTAGCTTTAAAAATGTTCAGTGTATGAGCAGAAAAGCTAACTTGGGGGTGGCAACCCTCCCCCCCCCCAGGTGCGGGCATGTCCGTGAAGTTAGCGTCAGCAACAGCAACGAATACAGCGTCGGATTCAGAATCGCTTCAAAAAGTGCCGTCAGGTCAATTGGGGGACGCGGAACACGAATATGACATTTATTTTGCCCTAGCTCCCTTCCTTCATCCCTTAATCGTCCCTTAAAGGACGGGGCGCGTCAAAAGTGCCCCAAGGCTTCGTCTGATCGCCAAAATAACGGTCGCAATCGATTCCTCGGGTCAATATCTAACCTCAGTCGAAGGTTCCAGACCTGTGGCTCCTATCCCTCATCCCTTAATCGTCCCTTAAAGGACGGGGCGCGTCAAAAGTGCCCCAAGGCTTCGTCTGATCGCCAAAATAATGGTCGCAATCGATTCCTCGGGTCAATATCTAACCTCAGTCGAAGGTTCCAGACCTGTGGCTCCTATCCCTCATCCCTTAATCGTCCCTTAAAGGACGGGGCGCGTCAAAAGTGCCCCAAGGCTTCGTCTGATCGCCAAAATAATGGTCGCAATCGATTCCTCGGGTCAATATCTAACCTCAGTCGAAGGTTCCAGACCTGTGGCTCCTATCCCTCATCCCTTAATCGTCCCTTAAAGGACGGGGCGCGTCAAAAGTGCCCCAAGACTTCGTCTGATCGCCAAAATAATGGTCGCAATCGATTCCTCGGGTCAATATCTAACCTCAGTCGAAGGTTCCAGACCTGTGGCCCCTATCCCTCATCCCTTAATCGTCCCTTAAAGGACGGGGCGCGTCAAAAGTGCCCCAAGGCTTCGACTGATCGCCAAAATAATGGTCGCAATCGATTCCTCGGGTCAATATCTAACCTCAGTCGAAGGTTCCAGACCTGTGGCTCCTATCCCTCATCCCTTAATCGTCCCTTAAAGGACGGGGCGCGTCAAAAGTGCCCCAAGGCTTCGTCTGATCGCCAAAATAATGGTCGCAATCGATTCCTCGGGTCAATATCTAACCTCAGTCGAAGGTTCCAGACCTGTGGCCCCTATCCCTCATCCCTTAATCGTCCCTTAAAGGACGGGGCGCGTCAAAAGTGCCCCAAGGCTTCGTCTGATCGCCAAAATAATGGTCGCAATCGATTCCTCGGGTCAATATCTAACCTCAGTCGAAGGTTCCAGACCTGTGGCTCCTACCCCTCATCCCTTAATCGTCCCTTAAAGGACGGGGCGCGTCAAAAGTGCCCCAAGGCTTCGTCTGATCGCCAAAATAAGGGTCGCAATCGATTCCTCGGGTCAATATCTAACCTCAGTCGAAGGTTCCAGACCTGTGGCTCCTATCCCTCATCCCTTAATCGTCCCTTAAAGGACGGGGCGCGTCAAAAGTGCCCCAAGGCTTCGTCTGATCGCCAAAATAATGATCGCAATCGATTCCTCGGGTCAATATCTAACCTCAGTCGAAGGTTCCAGACCTGTGGCTCCTATCCCTCATCCCTTAATCGTCCCTTAAAGGACGGGGCGCGTCAAAAGTGCCCCAAGGCTTCGTCTGATCGCCAAAATAATGGTCGCAATCGATTCCTCGGGTCAATATCTAACCTCAGTCGAAGGTTCCAGACCTGTGGCTCCTATCCCTAGATATTTAGATATTTAGATATTAGATATTATATATCTAACCTCAGTCGAAGGTTCCAGACCTGTGGCTCCTATCCCTAGATATTTAGATATTGACCCGAGGAATCGATTGCGACCATTATTTTGGCGATCAGACGAAGCCTTGGGGCACTTTTGACGCGCCCCGTCCTTTAAGGGACGATTAAGGGATGAGGGATAGGAGCCACAGGTCTGGAACCTTCGACTGAGGTTAGATATTGACCCGAGGAATCGATTGCGACCATTATTTTGGCGATCAGACGAAGCCTTGGGGCACTTTTGACGCGCCCCGTCCTTTAAGGGACGATTAAGGGATGAGGGATAGGAGCCACAGGTCTGGAACCTTCGACTGGGGTTAGATATTGACCCGAGGAATCGATTGCGACCATTATTTTGGCGATCAAACGAAGCCTTGGGGCACTTTTGACGCGCCCCGTCCTTTAAGGGACGATTAAGGGATGAGGGATAGGAGCCACAGGTCTGGAACCTTCGACTGAGGTTAGATATTGACCCGAGGAATCGATTGCGACCATTATTTTGGCGATCAGACGAAGCCTTGGGGCACTTTTGACGCGCCCCGTCCTTTAAGGGACGATTAAGGGATGAGGGATAGGAGCCACAGGTCTGGAACTTTCGACTGAGGTTAGATTTTGACCCGAGGAATCGATTGCGACCATTATTTTGGCGATCAGACGAAGCCTTGGGGCACTTTTGACGCGCCCCGTCCTTTAAGGGACGATTAAGGGATGAGGGATAGGAGCCACAGGTCTAGAACCTTCGACTGAGGTTAGATATTGACCCGAGGAATCGATTGCGACCATTATTTTGGCGATCAGACGAAGCCTTGGGGCACTTTTGACGCGCCCCGTCCTTTAAGGGACGATTAAGGGATGAGGGATAGGAGCCACAGGTCTGGAACCTTCGACTGAGGTTAGATATTGACCCGAGGAATCGATTGCGACCATTATTTTGGCGATCAGACGAAGCCTTGGGGCACTTTTGACGCGCCCCGTCCTTTAAGGGACGATTAAGGGATGAGGGATAGGAGCCACAGGTCTGGAACCTTCGACTGAGGTTAGATATTGACCCGAGGAATCGATTGCGACCATTATTTTGGCGATCAGACGAAGCCTTGGGGCACTTTTGACGCGCCCCGTCCTTTAAGGGACGATTAAGGGATGAGGGATAAGAGCCACAGGTCTGGAACCTTCGACTGAGGTTAGATATTGACCCGAGGAATCGATTGCGACCATTATTTTGGCGATCAGACGAAGCCTTGGGGCACTTTTGACGCGCCCCGTCCTTTAAGGGACGATTAAGGGATGAAGGAAGGGAGCTAGGGCAAAATAAATGTCATATTCGTGTTCCCCGTCCCCCAATTGACCTGATAGCACTTTTTGAAGCGATTCTGAATCCGACGCTGTATTCGTTGCTGTTGCTGACGCTAACTTCACGGACATGGTGCGGGCGAGGGTTAACCGTTTCTTATAGGTATCTTGGGTTAACCCTCATACTTTCTGGGGTCGGCTAGATTCCTTGCGCAATGCTGTGCCGTTAAATTATTTTCTTTTTTTCTATAATAAAGGCATTCTGCTTTATTGTCGAAAGTGAAAAAGCCAGAAATTTTCGTCGATTTCGGACGCCGCGGGGGATATCTACATATAATGTCACCCTGCTGGCCTGGATCCACCAGTAGGGTCAGGTGACCTACCATTTCTTTATAAATATGAAAAAAATAGATCATGGCATCCGAGCTGTGACGAAAAATAAGTGACCTAAGTCCGATGAGAAAACTGGATTTGGTTGTACCCTAGGTTTGGCTTCTAAGCCTCTGGTCCCCCAGTGAAAATTTCTTAGAGGAGGCCCTGGCGTGGTTCGTAAATTACCGCTTCCGCAATTGGAGGCCTCTAATTGCTTGGAGGCCCCCACTAAATGGAGGCCCCCTTGGACGTTTGGGACCCCAATGGTGATGTCAAAATTTCACCCATGCGCTGCTATCAAATTGCGCGAGCTGACGTCACACTTGCGGTAGTGTTGGAGCAATGGGCCTGTTGATGTTTCCATGGAAACCCAATTTGACACGTGTAAAAGCAGCGTGCTAGTATTCTATGACCGTGGCCAAGGCTATAGAACTCCAGGTAAGGACACCAGCCGTTTGTCCTTGAACGCCGCCGGCCGGCCGGTGACGTCATTGGAGGCAAGCCGGCTCGGCGGACATACCGGGCGAATGCATAACGGAGGGGCGTTGGAACGTTGCAGGAGCCGGGGAGATATTTTAATGTGGTTGCATAACACTATTGTTATGTTGATTGATCTACAGACTGCATTATTATAAACCTCGATGCATCCTAGGCCCGGATCTAAAGACACTAAGACGGGTGCAATAACGGCGACGCGATCCCGTCTCTGGCGAATCTAGAGGTGTCGTAAGGACTCGGGCCGAATCTGACCGTCTATTTTTAGGGAAACGGGGTGGATGAATTGACAACCGATGGTTTAAGAGATGATGAGAAGGGATCCGGTCGTCGATTGCTGTTTGAAAGACAACGCATGTTGTACTGGGCGGATAACCATCAGAGGTAATGCCTGAACGTAGGCAAGCATAATTGGTCTGTCATAATGTTTAGGAATATAAAATCGTAATGGAGATCATTGAGGATATGATATCTACTACATAACGAGAATTCACTAATTACTACGGCCCATAGGGGCACCGCCGGAGCTGTTGTTTTACCATCGGCCCCCCGTCCCAGGCAGCTCCAGGGAGCTGCAGTACCCGGCGGCCAAAGCGGCACCTCGTCGACTCGCAGGTCCTGTGGGATTCCGTGATGCTTCAGTGCTTCACCCACAGAAGCACGTGCAGAGCAGTAGAATGTGGGGTGAGGTGTCTGTATATACGCCTCTTCATCGTAGGTACCTACAACGTATACAGCGCCCGGTCCCGCCGAAGTTCGGTAACCGACCGTGACTTATTTACAACTGGCGGATATACAGGAAGCGGCCTTGGACACTGCGGGGGCTTACCCCAAAAAGGTTTCTCCGAATTAATTTTAAAAACTCTCGGATTTCGATTCCTTGCGCACTGCTGTGCAATGCGATTAACCAACATTTCCTCAGAAAAGTTGGGAAGTTTTTTATTCTCGAAAAGCGATTTCGGGCGCTGCCCCGGTTGTGGGGGAAAACATTTGCTCCAAATGCCTTTCCCTGGATCCGCCAGTGGATCCGCCACCCCGAGCTTTACTAAAAACGTCTTCAAACCCCACCAGAAACCGATGGTGAATTCAAATCCAATAACTCATTTCTGTCTGCCCGCCTACTAAATATAGGTACTACATATGGTACGGCACCCGGCCCTGTCGGAGCTCTGAGTCGAATCCGATCGTGACATTTTCGGCTTTCCCCATCCCAAGCTCGATTAGAAACGTTCTCCCTCCCCACTAGATTGCTGATGTCAATTCAAATTCAATACCTCATCTCTGACCTCTGTCTGCCCGCCCATAACCCATTCATTGCAAACCCTTCAGCGCCCGGCCCCGCCAGAGGTATCCTAGCGCGCTGAGCAGTTGCCTCCAGCCGCGTCATCGCGAGGCCCCGCGCGGCCCATAACTGAATACATTGCGCGAATAGCCGTGTCGCCCCCCTGACCGTGGCAGCGTGCTGCCAAGGCCCTAAAACATAGCGTGCTGCTATCACCGGTGAAACAGGGCCCTGAACTTATGATAGTGCAAAATAACTGAAATTTAGGTACTGAAAAAATTATCCCCCATTTGATGGCAGCGTGGTAGCAGCGTCCCGTGAAACACCGCCCTGGGATAGTCTCACCCGTGGTTGTGCGAATAACAATGATTCGTGTTTATGTAACCAGTTATAAAGCTGTTGATGAACCCAATGAAAAGTTGTATTATGTGTACATTATTGAAGTGGTCAACAATGGCAGGTCGCACAAAATAGAGCGAAGGTACAGCAGTTTTCTTGTGCTGCACAAACAGGTGAGATGGACGAAGTTTTGTGGAAGAAGTTTTTGTGAAGTTTTTGTGGTAAAAGTATACATTAAGTCCGAGTGACTGTTAAAAGATAAAGTTTTCATATTCTTACATTATTTAACATCCTGAATCCAAAAATGATACTTATATGTCCTGGAAATAAAAGAAAAAACAATCAAACCTGACCTAACCTTACCTATTTACCTACAACCTACCAACCTACAACCTACAAACCTAACAACCTAAAACCTACAAACCTACTAACCTAAAACCCAAAACCTACAAACCTACAACCTAACCTAACCTAAAACCTAAAATTTTTGCTGTTACAGATTTGTATCAACAGCGTCACAATTGTCCACTCGGACCTAATATATACTAATGCCGAAGTTTTACCTATTGTTATATGGAATTTGAAGTCAACATTTGTAACAGATACTTATGGAATTAAATTAAGGTCAGGCACGTAGCCAGGATTTTGAGGGAGGGGCCACAGGTTGCGACCTAGTGTCGTACCCCCTCCCAAGGCCGTATACAGGAGGTAGAATGGTTGGCATCAGTAGAGCAGACGTCACACGAAGGCTTTCAAACTGAGGAGAGGCACTGTAGGTTTGTAGGTTGTAGGGTAGGTTTGTAGGTTGTTAGGTTGTAGGTTTGTAGGTTGTAGGTTGTAGGTTAGGTCAGGTTAGGTTAGGTTTGTTTAGGTTTTGTTAGAAAGAAGCACCTCCGGGTATAGGACCTCTCCTTGGTTGGAAAACCTTTGTGTGACGTCTGCTCTACTAATACCGAATGTTTAGCCGTTTGTTTACATCGGTGACCTTGACAGATGTCAGCGGGTATCTACCTATCTTCGCCAATATTAATTTTCCGAGGATTTTATACTCTAAGACAGTTTGATATCGACCTTTAGGCTCCCTTAGAGCCTTAAAAAGATAATTTACTGCACAGCAAAGTCTTAAAAATTGACAAAACCCTGACACCCCGTGACGTCATCTGTCTGCTGAGCCCTCCCCATGTGGCAGCATAGAATCGTAACCCCCTTCCCCCTCCCAAAAAGGAAAGTCCCTTGAATTTGGCCCACTTTTTTGGGGGGGTGTGGCGCAGAGGCCAGTTATACCAACAAAAAAACGTGTGCTGGATTTTTTTTGCCTTAAGACTGCTCCACATAGGTACACAGTGCAAAAGCGATGGGCACGTAAGCGGAGAGGGCTTTACCGTGTAGTACCTACGCTTCATATGTGAAGTGGTCTTTAGGCAAAAATTCTGGAAGGCGGCTATTCTTCTGTTGGTAAAACTGGCCTCCGTTGTCTTGATTTATTATTTTTTTTGTTTGATTAAATTATATTTTTGGCCTTCAGGGGGGCATGGCCCCCTGGCTACCGTAAAATGGGCATGGGTGAAACTTTGACATCACCATTGGGGTCCCAAACGTCCAAGGGGGCCTCCATTTAGTGGGGGCCTCCAAGCAATTAGGGGCCTCCAATTGCGGAAGCGGTAATTTACGAACCACGCCTGGGCCTCCTCTAAGAAATTTTCACTGGGGGACCAGAGGCTCAGAAGCCAAACCTAGGGTACCCCCAAATCCAATTTTCTCATTGGATTTAGGCCACTTATTTTTCGTCACAGCCCGGATGCCATGATTTTTTTTAATATTAATAAAGAAATGGTAGGTCACCTGACCTTACTCATGGATCCAGGCCAGCAGGATGACATTGTATGTAAATATCCCCCGCGTCGACCGAAATCGACGAAAATTTCAGGCTTTTTCACTTTCGACAATAAAACAAAAAGCCTTAATTATAAAAAAAATTAACGGCACAGCATTGCGCAAGGAATCTAACCGACCCCAGAAAGTGTGAGGGTTAACCCTCGCCCGCACCTGGGGGAGGGTTGCCATGCCCCCAAGTTAGTTTTTTTCTGCTCTACACTGAACATTTTTAAAGCTAGAAATCTGACTTTTGGATAGCTGCTTTTCTATCTTTTCTCAGCGTCCATTGAAAATTTCAAGTTTCTGTGGCTTTTGGGTTTGGAGATATGATCTTGTTCTTCAGGTCATGTCATGACCTAAATGACGGATACCCAATATCTTGCGTTGGCTATGGGCCTTGTGAGCTTTTGACACCTTGATTTCGGCCTTTTTTGCCAATCTTACCTCCCACCTATCATGGAACATGTTGTTCTGCCGTCTGCGATGTACAGATGTCAGGGTCAGGGTACATCAGTACATACACAGACATACACAGACATACAAACACATATCATTGACCTTGACCTAACTTGACGTGAAATGACCACAGCCAGCAAATTAGTCGGATAGTGTGACAAAGAGCTGTTCTAGCTGGCTTGGCACCAATACGGCAGCGTCATCGGTATATGATGGTTGGCCCGCTGCTTGTGTAGGTATTTTATTCGACATCACCACAATTTATTCAAACAAAATTTTAAGCTTCGCAGTCAAGAGCAACATATTCTTTGGGAAGAGACGAATCCAATGATACCAAATTTTACCTCATCAGGCAGTCATTGACCTTCCAGGTCAGGTCAAACTAAAGAACGTAGCTGTTTGGGGTCACCGTTGCCCGTTGGAACATCACGTGCGCTGCTCATCATATACCAATGACGCTGCCGTATTGTGGTGCCAAGCCAGCTAGAACCTCTTTGTCACACTATCCGACTAGGTTTTTGCTGGCTGTGGTCATTTCAGGTCAAGTAAGGTCAAGGTCAATGATATGTGTTTGTATGTCTGTGTGTCTGTGTGTACACAGATGTGTGCACCGATTATGAATGTGTCCCTATAGCATGAGATCATGAACTGAGAAGCTTTTACCAAATATACAGTCAAAGAAACTTCACGAAAGTAAATTCAGCTCGCCTAAAACGCAAAATTTTTAGATGACCTAGGCTGACCTTGACCCTGACCCTAGCGTCTCTACATCATCGAACAACATATTCCATGATACGTGGGAGGTAAGACTGGCAAAAAAGGCCGAAATCAAGGTGTCAAAAGCTCATAAGGTGTCAAAAGCCAACGCAAGATATTGGGTATATGTCACTTAGGTTATGACATCATCTGAAGAATAAGGTCATATCTCCGAAACCAAAACCACAGAAACTTGGAATTTTCAATGGACGCTAAGAAAGGATAGAGAAGCAGCTATAGCTATACGAAACATCCGGCTTCTAGCAATCAAAATGTTGAGTGCAGAGCAGAAAAAAACCCTGGGGGGAGGGGGGGGGGGTGGCAACCACTGCCCCCCATGTGCGGGCGAGGATTAGATAATTTGAATATCAGGAAAACAATTTATTCAAACAGGTATTCCAACAGAGTCCCGCTTTTTTATAGGTGACCTCCGATTTGTGTACTTAGCCTCTAAGTTGCCCATGGGGCCTCTTATTTGTAGGTACATACAGTACAGAGAGCCTCCTACTTCGACTACTTGCACAGAGAGCCTCCTTTTTGTACATACAGCTAAGCTTCTACAGGTCGAGCGCCGGCCTCCTATTTGTACGTACAGAGAGCCTCCTACTGTTACAGAGGGCCTCCTATTTGTCTAGGGGGCCTCCTATAGGTTAATGGCGCCTCCTATTTGTCCAAGTGGCCTCCTATTCGTCTAGGGGGCCTCATATTTGTTCAGGAGGCCTCCTGTTTGTCCAGAAGGTCCCCTATTTATCCAGGGGACTTCTATTTTCCAGGGGGCCTCCTCTTTATCCAGGGGGCCTCCTACGTGTTCAGGGGCCTCCTATTTGTCCAGGGGCCTCCTATTTATCCAGGGGTCTTCTATTCGACCAGGGGTCTCATAATTGTGCAGGGGCCTCTTATTTGTCCAGGGGTCTCCTACTTGGGCCTCCTTTTTTGAAGGGCCTCCTTTTTGTTAAGGAAGCCTTCTAATTGTTCAGGGGCCTCCTATTCGTACAGAGGGCCTCTAGCTCCTACTTGTCCATGGGGGCTCCTATTTGTTCAAGAGGCCCCCTATTTGTACAGGGGGCCTCCTATTTGTCCAGGGGGCCTCCTATTTGTCCAAGCGGCTGTTATTTTCCTAGGGGGCCTCCTATTTGCCCAAGAGCCCTCCTATTTGTCCAGCGGGCCTCCTACTTGTTCAGGGGGCCTCCTATTTGTCCAGGGGGCCTCCTATTGGTTAAAGTAGCCTCCTATTTATCCAGAGGGCTCCTATTTTTAGGGGGCCTCCTCTTTATCCAGGGGGCCTCCTTCTTGTTCAGAGGGCCTCCTATTTCTCCAGGGGCCTTCTATTCGTCCAGGGGGCCTCCTATTTGTCCAGGGGGCCTCCTAATTGTCCAGGGGGCCTCCTTTTGTGAAAGGGGCCTCCTATTTGTCCAGGGGGCTCCTAATTGGCCAGGGGGCCTCCTTTTGTGAAAGGGGCCTCCTGTTTGTCTAGGTCTAGGGCCTCCTATTTGTCCAGGCCCAGGGGGTCTCCTATTCGTACAGAGGGGGCCTCCTATGTCCAATACTTGTCCATGGGGCCTCCTACTTGTTTAGGGGGCCTCCTACTTGCTCAGGGGGCCTCCTACTTGTCCAGGGAGCCTCACATTTGTCCAACAGGGCCTCCGATTTGTCCAAGGGCCTCCTATTTATACAGAGAACCTTCTATATGAACATCGGACCTCCGTTTGTAAAGTAGCTGGTGCGTCTCGGGGGGCCTCCACTATTGGGGTCCCAAAATGACTATTGGGGTCCCAAATGTTCGCACTGGGGTCCCACATGGGACCTCGAAAGTATACAAAGTTACACCCACGAAAATGGGGTGTTAAGGAACAGTGTGGTGCTAAGGGGCAGTTGTGTGGGAAAAACTTTGAGTCATAGGTATGTAGTTCCTAATTTGAGGTTAAATATAAACTTGAGTGTGGTAGTTGACACTGTTGTTCTAGACTATAGGACAAAATGGCATGGTTTTTCATGTAAGTGATTTGGTTCAAAAACGGTTTTGAAAATCATGCTACATTTTCACAAAATTGAAACATCTCCAAAACTCTGTGTGTATGACGCAAACTAGTAGGTGTAGAGGGAAAATGAATGCATAGGTGACTTAGGTGTATTGCCACATGTATTGCACATGTTTCCTGAAAAAAACTTATACAAATCATGTATTCTGATTCATTCATTATCCTCTCCCACTTTTCCGGACACATGCATATTTTGAGGTGGATGTGGGGTGCTAAGGGACAGGGAAGAAAAAATAAAAAATAATACCTAAATATATATTCATAAAGTTTTCTTTCAGTTGGCATGGAAAACAAAATTCCACATAAAATGCTGGCAAGTTCATGCTTTTATCTATAACACATCAATAAATAAAACAAAACACCTCAAAACTCCCTTAACACTCTTTTACAATGATGGGTCAATGAAGACTGATGTACGGGGTGTAACAAAATTATCTGGACATCTTTCTTCACGCTGTAATGAAGAAGCAAGACATTCTGATATTTTCCCTTTTGAATTATTATATAGCCAGAGTCACCTTTCATAAGAGTGCAGGAACACATTTTTGGAGCATTCCAGCCACTGGATTTTCCAGCACAGTGGGTTTCATATAGAGTAGCGCCATACTAACCTGTGCCCACAGTTGGGCGGCGCTGGTGGCGGGTGTCCCCTCATTCATCTCCTGATGGACTATAGGTAGTCCCCAAGATATCGGTGGAATTGTTTGGGAGCTATTTCCAAGCCAATAGCCCTTTAGCCCAGAAGAAAAACAGGTCCTCTCGGCATCACTTCTCATTCTGCTAGGGACTTGAAGGTGGTGCGCCGCCCCGCATGAAGACCGCGCGGCTTGAATCAGGCATCGGTGCACGTTCAGAAACCGAGCCCTTCTGTGCCGTCTTGTTGAGTGGCTGCAACCAATCGCTAGCCGCCAGGATGTTCCGCCGGTAATACTCGTCACTGATAGTTGTTTTCTGTGTCGTCATGAACAGTTTTGTTGTGTCTCCTCAAGTGTGACGCACGGGACACTCGGGAAGACTCCCACACTGAGTGTATTTGCGGTATTTACACGAGCGGAAAACAAAGCAACGAAACTCATGACCCGTCAGCCTCCTCCGTTGTTGTTGTTGTTGTTGTTGTTAGAGGTGGCAAAATGTGGACCCGAGGACCCGGTTCAAAGAACCAGTCTGGACCCATCTGGGTCCAGACCGGTTCCTGGAAATTTTCTGACGGGTCCAACCGGGTCCTACCATAAACTATACATCTTGCACACTACACATTATTGCAAAATATGAAGTGAATGAAGTGAATGTTTCTTTGCACACAGTAGCTCATGAGTATTTCCAGTGGGAAATAGGCTGTTTTACATGATGCAACTAATGATACCTACAAGTAGTTTGTATTAATTGACTTTTGGGAAACGGGTCCAACTGGTTCCGATTCCAACTAAGACCGGGTCCGACTGGTTCCAGAAATGTCCAGCCGGGTCTGGTTCGAGTCTGGTTCCCAAAATTTTCATCTTTTGCCACCTCTAGTTGTTGTTGTCGTTCCGGCCGTCGGGCCCGGTGGGCCCACATGGGGGGCCCGTGAGGGCCCCAGCCCCCCTCGGGGGCGACACTTGCGACGTCCGCGCAGGGAGGGCAGCAGGCCCCCGGGCGGGTTCCGGCGGACTCAGACGCCGGGTAGGGCCGGAGAACCCAGCACCCCGCCAGAGTGTCCAGCGCCGTGGGCGCTCTATAGTCGGCCCAGGCGCCGCAGGAACTCGATAACCCGGCATGGGTCAGCGAAGACCTCCCGCAGCGTCGGGTCCTCTCTCCCGAAAACGTCGTGACGGCCGCGGGCCGTCGCGGGGCACGACGTCAGGAAGTGTTCCGCGTCCTCCCTGACTCCGCCGTCGCAGGTCGGGCACCCATCCTCCTCCTCCGCCCCGATGAGGTGACGGTAAGCTTGCAGGGCAGGAGAGTGGCCGGTCCGGAGGCGCGCCAGAGCGGTGCCCTCTCTCCTAGACAGGCCGAGCCTGTCTGCCAGCCTGACCCTGCCCGGGCCGACGACATCGTGGTAGTCGTGGCTTAGGTGCGGGCGGGTCGCGGGCGCCGGTCGGGAGTGGCGCGTGCTCTCCACCCACTCTCTGCTCACGTGGCGCTTCAGCAGGCTCTTGGCCGCCGCGAAGGTGATGGGTGTCCCGTCCTGCGGCAGCTCAGCGGACTCCCTGGCCACGGCATCGGCGATCTCGTTGCCGGCGACTCCCGCGTGACCGGGAACCCACTGAAGGTCCACGCGGTGGCGTCGTCCTAGTCGCCGGAGGGATAGCCAGACTTGGTCAGCGACCCGTTCAGTCTGGTTGGCCGGGCCTTCCCTCAGACGCATGAGGGATGATAGGGAGTCGGTGCACAGCTGGATATTGAGTACAGGGTCTTGATCGGTGAGGATGGACTCGATGTATTTGAGTGTCTCTCGTAGAGCGAGAAGCTCCGCTGTGTAGCTCGAAGTGAAGCGCCCCGCTGGCGCTCGGATCCTCTTCACTTCCCTGCCGCTCCTATAGACGACTGCCCCTGCTCCGCCTCGTCCTGTGCCGGCTGTGGCCGAGCCGTCCGTGAAAGCCTGGACGTCCGGGTTCGGCAGTCCGGCTAGCGTCTCCTCGGCGGCAGTCCGTCGCTGTTCGGCGGGGGCGTTTTGCGGTAGCGGCCTCTCAAGTCCAGTGTGGAAGAGGACCGTTGGAGGCGGCGGTGACTCCCAGGGAGGGGTGCTGGCAACCACCAGGAACGGCTCGCGTGGGAGGTCGTCTAGGCCGGCGTCTTTGGATATCTCTTGGCCCGTCCGTGCCCATCCTCTGTCATAGCGCAGACGTTGCCGGGGGCGGTTCTCAGGGAGGAGGATCCGCTGCACAGGGTCGCCTGGTAGGTCCCGGGAGTGGCGCTCCATCGCCACAGCCGCCAACTGCCTCCGCCGCGCCGAGAAAGGCAGGAGATCCGCCTCTCTGGCCAGGGCGTCCACTGGTGTGGATCTGACACATCCGGTGATTGTCCTGCACGCCTGTCTTTGCACCGTTTCCAGCTCCCTCAGGCCAGACTCGCTGAGGCCGGGCATCCAAGCACCGGCGGCGTAGTCGGCGCAGGCGCGAGAGAAGGCGAGGTATGTGCTGCGCAGATCAGACGGTGAGCAGCCCCACGTCGTGCCGCTGATGGCCCGGAGGACGTTGTTCCTTTGGAGCATCTTGGCCTTGATCGTCTTCACATGTCCCGTGAAGGTGAGGCTTCTATCGAGGGTGATGCCCAGGAACGTCGTGGTGGGGGAGAACTTCACTGGTTGGCCCTGGAAATGGAGCGCCGCTTCTCGCCGTGCCTCAGCTGGGTCAAGCGTGAAGATAATGGAGGTAGTCTTCTCCAGGCTGACCACCATTTTCCAGCGTCGGGCCCACTCCTCCAGGCTGTCCAGGGCACGCTGCACCTTGGTCTCGGCGGCAGAGACGTCACGGTCGCTGCACCAGATGGCTAGGTCGTCGGCGTACAGCGACGCCGACACGCCCGGTGGGAAGTCGTCGGTGATGTCGTTGATGAATAGGTTGAACAGCGCCGGGGATGTCACCGCGCCTGGGGGGTGCCGTCGCGGAGAACCCGGAACTTGCTCCTTGTGTTGTTTATTCTCACGCATGCTTGACGGTCCCGGAGGAAGGCCCGGAACCATGCTACGTAGCAACGGGGGAGCCCGAGGCGGGACATCTTCCAGAGGAGGCCCGTGCGCCATGCCTTGTCATAGGCTGTGGAGAAGTCCACCGTCACCAGCAGGGTCCGCTTCCTTTCTTCAAGGCCATCCGCCGTCGCCTGTACCAGCCTCAGAATCTGATCCTCCGTCGACCTGTGTTTCCGGAAACCGGCCTGGTTGGGGTTCAGGAGTTGGCGGTGTTCCAGCAGATACATCAGGCGGCGGTTGATGAGGCGTTCCAGCAGCTTCGACGTCGAGCTCAGCAGACTGATGGGGCGGTAGGACTTGACCTGGTCGGGTGGTTTGCCTTTTTTCAGGATCGGGACGATTTCTGCCTTGGTCCAGATGGAGGGTAGCTCGCCCCTCATCCAGGAGAAGTTGAGGAGTTGAAGGAGCCTGGCACGACCTCTTGTCCCCAGACGGACCAGCATCTCGTTAGCGATGCGGTCCAGTCCGGCGGCCTTCCTCGCGGGGAGCCGGCTCAGTTCCTCCGTCATTTCCGCCTCGGAGAACGGGGAGCAGCATCCCCGTCTACTGTGGCCGCACTGGGTGCAGGGCGTGCGGAGGAAGTCCGTCAGTTCGTGGGTCGCTCGCCGGTCCTCCCGGACTCGTGGCGGTAGGTGGCTGACGGCGCTGTACACGCGCATGAAAGCGTCCGCCTTCTCGCTGTCCTTAGAGGTCCGGCGGTTCCCCCCCGGAGTGTGGCGTCATCCCTCCTCGTAGTGGCGGAGCGGCCGTCTATGGCTCGGATGGTGGACCACACCTGGCCCACATCGGAGCGGAGCGACAGCCCGGACGCAAACGTCCGCCAGGACTCCTGCCGCGCCTTGGTGATGGTGAGGCTCGCCTCCTTGGCCGCTTCTCTCCAGGCCGCGCCGGCCGCCGGGTCTGCCTTGGCCTGGGCTCGGAGCTCGTCCCGTCTCCTGACGGCCTCGTCCACCTCCTCGGTCCACCACGGCACAGGGTCACGCCTGGCGCCACAGGGGATAGCCCTGGCCGCCGCAGTGATGACTAGGTCATTGAACTGGTAGGTTGCAGCCTTTAAGGGTGTGTGTTCATCCCACTCTGGGGAGGCCGCCAGTTTCTCTTCAATGATCTTCTCGAACAGGGCCCAGTCCGCTTTCTTGAAGGACGGCTTGGTCTTTCGCTTCTCCTCTTTCTTCCGTTTACCCACCCGTACTTTGACCAGTATCGGGAAGTGGTCCGACGGTAGTGCTGTTAGGGTCTCCCACTCCACCCGGTTTG
Source organism: Amphibalanus amphitrite (assembly GCF_019059575.1). NCBI lineage: Eukaryota > Metazoa > Arthropoda > Thecostraca > Balanomorpha > Balanidae > Amphibalanus > Amphibalanus amphitrite. The sequence goes on from NW_024881924.1 coordinate 391,320, forward strand.
TGAGCGACGAGTGGTGCAGCGTGATGTCCGGCGTTGAGAGGGCGTACGGGGGGGCCGGGCTCTGTCGGGTAGGGGCTCCGGAGTTGGCGACCACAAAGTCCCGCTGGGAGATCCACTCCTGGACTTACTCCCCGATGGCGTCCTCCTCCACGAGTGGATCCCAGGCCGCACTGTGCCCGTTCACGTCCCCGAAGATCATGGCGTTGGTGTCGTGAGGCCACTGGTCAGGTGTGAAGTGTTGGGTCCGGGTGTCCGACATGGAGCTTGCACGGATCGGCGGCACATACACGTTCAGGGTCTTGAGCCTCCTCCGTCGGCCATCTTCTCTCGCCGGGGGTCCCGCCCATTAGTGCTGTTCCGGCGACCTTCGGGAGAAATGGGTAAGGAATGAGGGGCTGTTAACATATGAAAATAAAGCGACACGAGCAACACGACACGAATAACGATTACCAATGCACAGTAACATTAAACCAAAATATCCACGGATACGCTAGGGCGTCACTCATGGTATTCGGTAGCGCACAGCCCCAATCAGCACTATAAACAACTTTGTCCCGTCTACATCCATGGCGCGGCACGAGCAATTCCGCCGCGCTTATCCACGCCGCAACACCACCCCTCTCTTTAGCGAAACGGCGTCCCTAAAAACGGAAAGTCATCAAAATACAGCGCGCGCCCGCGAACTGACCTTACGACTGTAGCTGCACCCCTAGGGTGAATGCCTGTCCGGCGCCCTACGCGCCCGCCCGCCGCGACGTGGGGTCACTAACTGCTCGGCAGGAGCAGGACCGGCTCCCCGTGGGGTAGGTGGGACGGGGCAGGGACGCTCTGACCTGGGACGATCTCCGTGAGGAGTCGGGGCGACAGGAACCGGGGCAGGACCACTGGGCTCGGATCCTCCCTGGACCGGGTACTGGCTCACCGGCAGGCCTGGCACCAGCCGTCTGGCGTGCACACGCTCGCCCGTGGAGAGCCGTTAGCTCACCGGGCCGGTCCTCCGACTCACTCGGACGGACCGCTGAGCCTCGACCCGCCCACTCACCGGCTTCCGCACTCTGACCCAATCGCCCTCGCCCCACCGGGGAGCGGCGGTCGCGGTCCGGTCGGGCCTGGCCTTGTAGGCCTTCTGGTAGCGGCGATGGTGCCGTCGGACGGTCGAATCGACAGATGTCGGGTCGTTCGACGGCGCTACGTCGAGAACCGTACGCGCCGCCCACCCCCTCATTAAAAGAAAGGGTGACACTCCAGTCGCCGGGTGTACCGTCGCGCGGTACTCGCTGAGAAACTTCCGGAGGAAGGCAGAGCGCGGCTCCCTCGCCAGCCGCGCGGACTGGACTGCGTCCTTCACTGTGCGGTTCAGCCGCTCAACCATGCCGCATGTATGTGGCGAGTAGGGCGTGCTGAAGGTGTGCTTGACCCCCAGCCGGGTCAAAAACTCACCGAGATCCACGGCTCCGAGGAAGGCGCGGAGGCTCTTCTCGTCCCGGGGCTCGGGCGCGTCCAGCAGAGGCCGGAGCCGCTCCGGGTCGATACGGACACCGTCACCGGAGATCTGGCACCCGAGAAAACCGATCTCTCTCTGGTTGGTGACGCTCTTGCTCCAGTTCACACGAACCCTGTGGGCATCAAAACACTGGAGCACAGCCTTCAGTTGAGCGTCGTGCCCGGCCTGAGAGCGAGCGTGAACCAGGATGTCATCCAGGTACACATCGACTCCTGGGATCCCCTCCAGCATGGAGGCCATCACCTTCTGGAAACAAGGTCCAGCGCTGGCGAGCCTGAAGTTCACCCGGGTAAAGCGGAACAGCCCCAGGTGACTGACGATTTGACGAACGTAGTCAGGTCACGGCTGTCCGGATGAAGCTCCAGCTGGTGATAATTGTCCTTCAGGTCTAGCCTGGAGAACACCTGAGAGCCACTCAGACGGTCAAGTACATTCTCGATCCTGGGGAGAGGGTACCCATCAGTGATGACTGCCTTGTTTACCCGTCTCATATCAACACATAGGCGGATGGACCCATCTTGCTTCCTTCCGACCACCAGGGGTGAGACCCAGGGGGACGCACTCACCTTCTCGATCACCCCCTGGCTCTCGAGCTCCTTCAGTCTGGCACTCACCTCATCAACCACTGCCAGGGGCAGCCGGCGAAGAGGTTGTCGCACAGGTGCCACCTCAGGACTGACGGTGACACGGTGTCCGGGATCCAGCCTGCCATCCTTGGCTAGCCAAGGTAGCCAAGGTAGGGGTTGGTAGCCAAGGATGGCAGGCTGGATCCTGGACAGTGAGGCAGGTGGGTCAGCAGGCTCAGCAGGGTGGCTGGGAGGCTCTGCAGGTTCCGGAGTAGCGTGGGAGGAAGAGGCTGTGGAAACAGCACACACGCGGTTACCTACGATACACACATCGAACGCCTCCATCATGTCCAGGCCCATCAATGCACGCCGCACGGCCATGAGGCACGACATACACAGTGACACTGGCGGTTTTCCCCTTACATGATACACATACACTTTTAACCCCTAAAACATCAAATACACTCCCCCATAGGCACACAGACGCTGATCAGTTGCTGTCAGGTCCCCTCCCTCCACACTCCTGGGAAGGATCGACACAGGCGACCCTGAGTCGACGGTGAAGGTCACCTCCTGTCCCTCCACCTGAGCATCAACCGTCAAAGGTGAGACACTGACAGCGAGCACTTGAACACTGGACACTACACGAGTGGCACCACAGTGCAGGGCAAAGTGGTGCAGCTTCCCACACTTGGAACAGGTCCTGTTGTAGGCGGGGCACGACTGGTCGCCTCTGCGGTGTCCCGCACGCCCACACTCCCAACACCGGCTGGAACCCGCAGCCTGGTGTGGCTGCTGCTGCTGGCGCTGATGCTGAGGTGAAGGCTGCTGGCGTCCTGGTGGAGGCTGCTGGCGTTGCTGCGGGGCAGGGGCCCCACCCGAGCGGCGGCTCCTGACCCCACCACACTGAGGCCGCTGCTGCTGCAGGGCCTGCACCGGGACCGGTGCAGCAGGAGCCTCCATCACCCGTGCCTCCCGCTCTGCAGACTCGAGGGTGTCTGCAATCGTCAGAGTCTTTTCCAGGGACAGCTCAGACCCCTCTATAGGCAGTCTCTGTCGTAACTTAGGTGAGATCGTCTTTTCAATCACCTGGTCCCTTATGAACTCGTCAGTGTGGGTCCCGTTCTCACAGGTACTGGCCAGCTGGCGCAGTACGGAGACCCTCTGGACCGTGGTCTCTCCCTGGTGCTGGGCGCGGCTACGGAAACGGTAGCATTCGACGCACACGTTCTGCCTGGGGGCAAAGTGCCCCTCCAGACGACGACGGGTGAAAGCGAAGTCGTCCTCCCCCTCCTCCTTAACGCAGTGCGACAGGGACTCGTAGACCCGCTGGCCCTCCGCTCCAAGGCACGTCAGGAGCACTGCCTGGCGGCGTGCCGGGGCGAACGCATCCCCTCCAACGGCACACAAAAAAATGCTCAAACATACGGACCCAGCGAGGCCACGGAACCGCCGGCTCAGCGCCGGCTATCGGCAGAAGCGGAGGCCGTGAAATCCATCGCGCCACACGACTATGACGCGGAAAAACTCACGGTTCGAATACTCGTCGCCACTTGTTGTGTCTCCTCGTGTGTGACGCACCGGACACTCGGGAAGACTCCCACACTGAGTGTATTTGCGACAAAATATGAAAATAAAGCGACACGAGCAACACGACACGAATAACCATTACCAATGCACAGTAACATTAAACCAAAATACCCACGGATACGCTAGGGCGTCACTCATGGTATTCGGTAGCGCACAGTCCCAATCAGCACTATAAACAACTTTGTCCCGTCTACATCCATGGCGTGGCACGAGCAATTCCGCCGCGCTTATCCACGCCGCAACAATCTTGAATATTACACAGCAGCTGAACATACTCCAGGTCTAGATTTTGACCGGATGTTTGACGCCAGCGACGGCCGGCACGTTCGAGCTGCTGGCAGCCCACACATGGCAGATTTGACGGCTCAACAGATATCGCAGCTCGAACAGCTTCCCATCCGACCAGAGCCCTGATCGACGGCTAGCTAGCGCGCTAGCCCGCGCTCACATGCGTGCACGTTACCCCGGCAACGGGCTATTGACCAATGAGAAGCGAGAAAAGTGTTACGTCACTGCGATTTTTCATATATCTGTGCCCCCGGACGTGACGTAGTGTGCTCGCGCGCGTGCAGGGTCTCTGCGATCAAAAAAGAGCGCTAGCAGCGCGCCACTCGACGCCGCATTTGTCAAAAGCGGCGTGTTAGCATGCTTTATTATGATTGATGTGTGTAAAAGTGAGTTTTTAGGTTGTTAATATGGGGGAAATGGCTGGAATAAAATAAGTTATTTTTATTTCTGTCAGTTGGAAATTTTGTTCAAAAATATTAGGTCTACAGCATTTATACTTATTGAAGATACTTTCGTTTGAATAAATTGCAGACATTTGGCAACTGAAGTGTTCAGTAAGCCTAAATGATTGGTATAAAGGTAAGAGACACCCTAGGCGGTGTTTCACGGCAGAGTGCTGCGCGCGTCGGTGCGTTGGGTTTCCATGGCAATATCAACAAACTCCACTCTGACGCTTCGCTATGACGTCATCATATTTTTTTCGTTTGAATAAATTGCTTCGGCTCTATGATATAGGTATTACTTTAGCTCATGACCCCAATATTCTAAATAGAATAGAAATGATACGTTGGCAACTTGAAGGCTGAATTGTGTTTTTAGTATTAGGACCTCATGGGGCTGAATCACAAGAGAATAACTGGCCTGCGCCATAATCGTTGCAATAGCGCAGTGATAGCTAATGTGTATCCCGCCATATTAAAGTTTTCCATTTATCAGAGGAAGGAAATACAATTTTCAAGATAGCATTTGATAGTTTATGGTTTGCAAAAGTTGATTTCATTTGGACTTTATTGACATGCCTTTTTCTGATATATTTTATTTCAATGGAAAATAATTTTCATCTTGAAGAAATTTGCCTTTTTACCCTTGCAAAAAGGCATTGTTTCGGAGGATCCCGAAACCGGGTGTCGTGTGAAATGTCACGCGATGTTAATTTTGTAGAAAAGGTTGTTGAACTCAGTTTGAAAAGGAGAACAAGTGGACTTTGAGAGTGCTTGAATGTTTTTTTTTTTTTGGAAAGTGCAGTGAATAAACTGTGAATTTGACACTGCAGCTTCAATCATCGATACTGAGAACGATATTAATGAATAAAGAATTTGTTAAGATCAGTAACGTAAAGAATGTGCTTATCATATTAAAGAATCGATCTGATCAAAGAACGTAACATACTGTCAAACCATTGACTTTGCTTGGATCGGTAACGTAGAGATGGCACATAAAGAATCTGGTCTTTTCAAATATTAACTGAAACATTAGGCACAATGAAGTTAACATAAATACACAACGCGACGATTAGAACTCCAGAACATTGGTGCTAGTGACCCGAGATGGAACCCGGTAAACTGAAGAGAATAAGAAATGGACACAGGACTCAGGCGCAACGCCTGATAGGTGAACTCGAAGACCTACTCAGTGTAGATACATCGGATCCAAAACAACTGGAACTGAAATGTTTGGGGCTGACAAAACAGGAAGAAAAGATAAAGAAGCTTGATGAAGAAATAGAAGAAGCAATGGATGAAGAAGGTGTTGAAGACGAGATCAATGATGCTGTTTCCTTCAGCAGCAAAATGGATGAAGCTCTCTATCTTGCTCAACAGAAACTTCAGGAGATAAAAGAAACTGAAGTTCATGCAATTCAGACTCTTGAACGTCATGCGGATCATCACGCCAAAACGGGAAGACTCCCAAAGCTGGAGCTCCCTTTTTTTCGATGGCGAACCAAGGAGATGGTACGAATTCTGGGACATTTTCAATGCGGCGATTCACACAAGATCTGACCTGGCAGAAGTCGAGAAACTCCAGTATCTAAAGGGCCAGCTGAAGGGTGCCGCACTGAAACTGATAGATGGATTTCGGCTGACCGCTTCGAACTATGAGACGGTGGTTGAAATGTTGCAAGATGCATTTGGTGACAGAGACGCAATAATCGACGCTCACATCATCGAACTGGTGGAGCTGAAGACTCCTTACAACAGCGGCGTGCAGGCGATTGAAGACTTCCGGACCGAAATGGAGAGTCACCTTCGTGAGTTGGAGGCGCTAGGGATCAACATGGACAAGTACGGGAGACTTCTCTCGCCGCTGCTGATGAAGAAGCTGCCGTCTAAGTGGAAAGAGAACATAATTAGAAACACCGGGAGTCGACATCCAAAACTCGATGAGCTCAGAACGTCACTTGGAGCTGAAATGCTGACCATGAAGGCAACTGAAATCGATCAAGCTGGAGATAGGGTTAAGACATCCGGACAACCTCAAGTGAAGAATGGTACATGGAAAAAGAAGACGCTCGTCAGCCAGACGGACCATCGGGCTAACAAGTGCAGACTCTGGCAGTGATCATCTCCTGGAAAGCTGCTCAGATTTTAAGAACATGAACCAGATGGAAAGAATAAACGCGTGTAGGATCATGGGAAGCTGCTTCCGATGTCTCCGTAGTGGGCATCTTGCGGCAGCTTGCAGGTCATTTAAAGGCTGCAGAGTGAACGGATGCAGGGGAAAACACCATGTTCTTCTCCACCAAGAACAATCTTATGGAGAAACAAAAGAATTCAACCCCACAGGGACTACAGGTGCGTCCAGCGCAAAACAAAGTGAACAGGAAAGCCGCCGCTTACCAAAGCAGAACGGCGGCGCCGAACCGCTTGCGGAAGCGGAAAGATTGAACCGAGCGCTGACCACCTCAGCTGGGAACGAATCAGCCAAGACAAAGACCGTGGTTTTTCAAACCATTCCAGTGTACGCTGAAACTGGGCAAACAAGACTAAAGCTGAACGCCCTTCTGGATCCCTGTTCAGACTCATCTTACATCTCACAGGAAGCTGCAGAAGAATTGGGAATGGAAGGGACGCCGTGGACATTCGAACTCACAACGGTGAAGGGTACCGAAGCTGTAGAAATGAAAAGAGCTCCAGTCAAGATTATAAGCACTGAAAGCAGCCAGAAAACACTTGAGCTAAACGCCTTCGTGACAAAAGATCTCATTGGATCATCAAAGGCCTTCGATTGGGGACAAGTACAGAAACGGTGGCCTCATCTCAAGGAAGTTCCCTTTCCAGTCATCGGGAAGAGGAAGAAGGTGGACATTCTGATCGGCTTGGAAGCCAGCACGATGTGCCTTTTCGTGGCAGAGGAGCAAGTGGCTGGAGACCTCAGCGAACCAGTGGCACTAAAGACACCGTTCGGATGGACAGCATTTGGACCTGTGGAAGCAGAGCTTGTTCCCAGTGAGAAGAATGTGGAAACGAGAAACGGAATGACCAGCTTCGTCAAGACCCTGCGGACGACGGTGGCGAAGCTATCCGTGGAGGAAGAGATCGAAGCCATGAGAGAGATGACTGAGCGAGATTTGATGGGCATCAAATCCGAAGAAGGAGAGGCTCCGTCACGCAAAGAACAGCAAATCTTGGAACAAGTGAGGAACTCTATTAAACATGATGGAGAAAGATACGAAGTAGCGATACCCTGGCTTGAAGAAAGAGAAAAGCTGCCGACAAACTACTCCAACGCGGAAAACCGGCTGATGAAGACAGAGAAAGCTCTCCTAAGACATAAAGATAAGGAACTGGCGGCGAAATACAACGAAATCTTCATCGATTATGAAAAGAAAGGATATCTGGTGAGACTGAAGAGTGATGAAGCCGAGCTGGCTAGAGAAGACGGCTGGTACTTACCTCATTTCCCAGTGATAAGAAACGACAAGTCGTCCACAAGAGTAAGAGTGGTTTACGATGCCGCCGCTACTTTCAAAGGCAAGAGTCTGAACTCTCAGATCCACCCAGGACCATCGCTCTATAATGATCTAGTGGAGGTTCTTCTCCGCTTTCGTCAGCACGCCGTCGCCTTAGTTGGAGATGTCAGTGAAATGTTCCTGCAAGTAGGCCTGGTAGAGCGAGACAGGAAGTATCACAGAATCCTGTGGCGTAACATGAAACAGGACAGTCAGCCAACAATCTATGAGTCCCGACGCTGGTTGTTCGGGAATGCTGCAGCGCCGTTCTGCACTCAACTTGTCATCCAAGAGAACGCCAGAAGGCATGCGGCTGCATACCCCGTAGCGGCAGACCTCGTTCTCAGGAACTTTTACATGGACGACGCGCTGACCTCGTTTCCGACTGAGGCTGAAGCTCTGGAGGCCAAGACGCAGCTGGAGGAGCTGATGAAGGCTGCCGGCATGAATATCCACAAGTGGATGAGCAACAACAGCCAAGTGCTGATAAAAATTCCTGAGCGCCAAAGAGCGCCAGAGCTCCAGATGACTCTAAAGCAGGAAGGCGTGCCTCAGGTGAAGACGCTGGGTGTCAGGTGGCTGACAGGAGACGACAAGTTCGCGATCAAGATCGCAGCCGATCAAGGTGATTTCTGCTTCACGAAGCGGAGTTGCCTGCGCCGCATGGCTACGATCTTCGATCCTCTCTGCTTCTTCGCCCCGTATCTGATAAAGTTGAAGATCTTGTTCCAAGTCACGTGGGAGATGGGCTTGGACTGGGATGAAGAGATGCCGGAGGATATGAAGAAGCACTGGAGAGACTGGTTTGATGGTATAGAAGAACTAGAGAAAATCGAAGTCTCACGATGCCTTCACAGATTTGGCCAAGAAGCTGAGATTGTGAAACAAGAACTGCACGTGTTCTCAGATGCGTCTGAGAAGGCTTACGCTGCTGCGGTGTATGTGGTGACAGAGGTATCTACGGGGGAGCGCTGCTCCACCTTAGCCATGGCAAGAGCTCGTGTCGCCCCGACCAAAAAGAGACTGACGGTTCCCCGACTAGAGCTCATCGCTGCTGTCATGGGCCTCAGACTGGCCAGAAAAGCATGCAAGGCGCTCGGAATCTCGCTTCGAGAGGTCCACTTCTGGTGTGACGCCTTGGACGTTCTGTGCTGGCTGCGAAACGAGGTGCGCAAGTTCCAGACTTTTGTGGCCAACAGAGTGGCCGAGATACGAGAAGACACAGAACCGTCACAATGGCAGCACTGCCCAGGATCGAAGAACCCTGCTGATCTACCGACAAGAGGTATCACTGCAGCTGAGTTGAAGCATAGCGAAGAGTGGTGGACTGGACCAGAATTCATCGTGAAGGACAAATCTTTCTGGCCAGAACAGAAGTTCGTCTTGACAGCGGACTTTGATTGCACAGAGTTCCGGAAAGAACACAGAAAATGTGCTGCAACTCTTGTCAGCTCACTTCAGTTTGTGAAGAGCTCTCGACTGAACCCAGAGCGGTTTTCAAGCTGGTCTCGACTGAAGAGAGTAACAGCCTGGGTCTTCAGATTTCTGAGAAACGTGAAGGAGAGCGCTGGCGATGGAAACACGCAAAAGGCAAGAACTGTTTCCGGAGAAACGGTCCCTGAGCTGGAAGTTGAAGAGCTGCAGCGAGCTGAAGAGTTCTGGCTACGATTCGAGCAACAGAACGCCTTCAGCAAGGAACTCGGAGAGCTGAAAGAGCGGGAACAGCCTGCTGATGACATCAAGCGAGCGACACGTGACAGCAAAATTGGACGACTCTGTCCTTTTCTGGACGGAGAAGGTCTTCTTCGAGTCGGTGGCAGACTTCAGAGAGCGGACCTGCCTTTCGAGACACGCCATCCAGTGCTGCTACCAAAGAAGGGGGCAGTCACCGAGCTCATAGTCCGGGAGTGCCATGAAGCTGGTGACCATCAGCTTGGAACTGAACACTTGCTAGCAGAGCTGAGACAGCGCTTTTGGGTAGTAAGTGGACGACAGGTGATCAAGAAGCTTGTCTTCAAATGTGCCGAGTGCAGGCGAAGGAGAAAGAAGCCTGAAGAGCAGATGATGGCGTCCAAGCTCGAAGCTCAGGTCAAACCATGTTTCAGAGCCTTTGCAAAAGCAGCAGTGGACTTCGCTGGTCCATTTGAGACCAAGCAGGGAAGGGGTAAATCAAGGATGAAACGATACCTCTGCCTGTTCACGTGTCTTCAAACACGGTGTGTGCATCTGGAAATAGCTTACGGGCTAGACACTGACTCATTCCTGTGTGCACTGAATCGTTTTACGGCGAGAAGAGGAGTGCCGGAAGAAATATGGTCTGATAACGGCAGGAACTTTGTCCGCGCCGACAAAGAAATACAAAGGATGTGCGGATCGCTGGACAAAGAGAAGATCCTCAAGCACTCCAGCGGGAAGGGCCTAAAATGGCACTTCAACCCGCCCGCAGCGCCTCACTTCGGAGGCGCTTACGAGTCAATGGTTAAGATTGTAAAGCGGAATCTGTACAGAACTATGCAAAGTGCGAGTCTGACCGATGAAGAACTCCACACAACATTCTGTCAGGCAGAAGCTATGGTTAACTCCAGGCCTCTGATCCCAGTATCGACAGATCCGCAGGACGGCTCCCCGCTAACGCCGGCTCACTTCTTGCTGGGCCACATCAGGACCGAAATCGAGCCTTCTGCTGATGGCACAGGGCCGACTCATCAGAGAAGATGGCGTTGTCTGCAGCAGCTATCGCAGCTCTTCTGGAGGAGATGGATCATGGAGTACCTCCCAACGCTGCAGCCACGGACCAAGTGGTCGCAACCAGTCCCGGACCTCTAAGTCGATGACGTAGTTCTCGTCATGGACCCATCAACGCCCAGGGGGCACTGGCCGCTTGGGAGGGTGATAAGAGTTTTCCCAGGGGAAGACCAGCGGGTGCGGGTCGCTGAGGTTAGATCCAGAGGAAAGCTGATGACGAGGCCTATCGTGAAGCTTATAAGGCTAGAAAAAGCAAGTGACCTGTGATGACCTGAGAGGTCATGGCGGAGGGGGATGTTTCGGAGGATCCCGAAACCGGGTGTCGTGTGAAATGTCACGCGATGTTAATTTTGTAGAAAAGGTTGTTGAACTCAGTTTGAAAAGGAGAACAAGTGGACTTTGAGAGTGCTTGAATATTTTTTTTGGAAAGTGCAGTGAATAAACTGTGAATTTAACACTGCAGCTTCAATCATCGATACTGAGAACGATCATAAGGAATAAAGAATTTGTTAAGATCAGTAACGTAAAGAATGTGCTTATCATATTAAAGAATCGATCTGATCAAAGAACGTAACATACTGACAAACCATTGACTTTGCTTGGATCGGTAACGTAGAGATGGCACATAAAGAATCTGGTCTTTTCAAATATTAACTGAAACATTAGGCACAATGAAGTTAACATAAATACACAACGCGACGATTATAACTCCAGAACAGGCATATTTACGTCTGGACAGCGAGTTGCGGGGAAAAGTGCTGATTTTGTCACAGCCTAATCACAGAGCCGGTGATTAGGCTGGATTTTTGGGTTACTTTTTCGTTCTGATTCATATATTTCAAAGTGTTTGGCTTTTGAATATTTTAGTTCTTTCAGATTAATATTACTTGCCCTACAGCTTTTGTAAAAACGTTTCATTTTTTATAAGCCGACCGTCGAGTCCTAAAAATACATTAGCACTACAATCATTTGTTGAGTATCCATGACAGGTTGGATGATGATGTAAATAATAAACCGAATTATTACAAATGCATTAATATATATTTAAAAAGATGTGTGTCTTTTTGAATATATTTGAATGCATTTGTAAAAGTTTGGTTTATTTTTTACATCATCCAACTACAATCATTGTAAACAAACAAATGGAGCACCGCTTGGCTCTGTTGCAAGGTCCTTTTCAAGTTTATTTGGTGGTTTCCGTACTCTTGTACGTCGTTTTGTTGGATGTTTTGAATCCCTTAACCCGCGCCCCGCTGGGGGGGGGGGGCAAAATCTGCCCCCCTCCCGTTTTTCGCCAATAACCTCTAAACGCGTTACGCCAGCGACGTCAAACTTTCTGTACCTTATCATACATCAATTTGACACGTTCCCTGAAAATTTGAGCGAAATCCGTCGGAAATTTTGTGTGAGAAATTGACGTTTTAGTGACGTCATGTTCGCCATTTTCGCCTAAAAAATGGCAAAAATTCAAACGCCGCTACCATATTCATTTTTAAAGGAATCAAGACGTAACAAAAAAGGTTATACGTGATTCTACTTTGTCTATCAAATGGCTATCGCGATTTTTGAAAATTTTGGATTTTGGCCCAATTTTTTTTTTCAAAAAAACAAGGCTGACTTTTTTGGGAAAATAATTATAAAATCCAAAATTCTGAGTGTATCGAAAAAACCGGAATATATGTCAGAGAAGTGGACTATGTGCACCTACATACCAATTTTTAGAAGAATCGGTTCAAAAATGTGGGAGTTATTCAAAATTTTATGACAAGACACAAATTTTTTGAAAACTGATTTCTTTGGAAGTTCTAGACCTCGTACGGAAACAAAAAAGCACCATTCGATTCGCTGTGAAAAACTGCATCAGATAGACACCTTTTTAGGCCTTAAAAACCAACTTCAAAATTTGACCTCACTTGACCTGACCTTGACCTGACATCGACCTGAAATTCATCCAGAGGTGGTCCATATCACTTATTGAGTGTGCCTATAGTACTTTATGAGTAAAATGACCAATAAAACGTGTTGTCGCACATGACCTTTTCTATATTTTGTTTTTGGTGACCTGACCTGACCTGACCTGACCTTGACCTTGACCTTTGAATGACATTGTATGCAACGAATATTGTCTTGGTAGTCTAAGATAAGAACACGTTTTGGGCAATCAGTCTCAGTCCATTCTTCGGGAACTACGGTGCAAGGCCGATACTGTAGAAACTTGCATTTTGTACCCTTGACCTGACCTTGACCTGACCTTGACCTGACCTCTGACCTACTTAAGCCAAAAAATTTGGGCTCTTAAGATCCGCCTTGTTGAGAGCTTTCGATTGCCGTTTTCCCCGTCTTTCTACGACCATCGGTTCGGAAGTTAGACAGGGGGGGCAGAATCTGCCCCCCCCCCCCAGCAGGGCGCGTATGGCTGAATAGCCCAGCGGGACGCGGGTTAAGATTGACTTATATCATATTTAAGAAGTATATTGACTGAAAACAACCCAAAGGATCAAGGAGGCTGACAGAGGTCCTGACCCTGAGCAATATCAATATCAAGTTGCACTTGAATTTATGAAATTTTGGTTGATAAACGCAAGTTGATCGGGCTCACATATCAGCAAGAAAAAATTAAAATTAAAAGAGCTTATCATTATTGGCCGAAAACAAGCTATAATATTGCAGGAGATCCTGGATCAATACTGAAAAGCGCGCTGAGCAGTATCATGCCAGAAAATGTTGACTGATGAGTGCATATTGATGCATTGGTATAAATATTGAATGATAACTTACAGCAGCAAGATAAATAAGTGCTAACTATCAAGTGAAAAATCTAGAATGAATGGACTCGGGCAGCTTTACTATGCTTAGATGCTATGCAGACGGTAATATGCATCAGGTACTCAGTGTCTTGTCTTATGTTGATTTTGATGTTAATAATTAGTCATTGCTGTATTTCATGAAAAAGGATTGTAGTAAAATTGTCAATGTGACAATCCATGCAACAATTTGATCATATGTGTTCATAGTCATTCGTGATAGTGATTGTTGGTCCAATATACAATGGCAAAACTCTCAGCGTTTTTTTTTTCCTGTGGATGGCCAGCAGTGACTCAGAACTTAGAAGTATTAGTTTCCTTCACAGAGCTGTGATAAATAGTACTGAGGGTAATCTTCCACCAAGGAACTTTACTTTTACATGGTATGAGATATGCGCATAAGTAGGTAGGTGCTTCGTTCCTATAGTCAGTGCATACCTGACTAACCTGACAGCTGACCTAACCTCAATCATCATACATATTTGCAACCTAGCCAAGCCAAGACCTGCATAGCAGTAGCACCCAGTTATAGGTAGGTACTCAGTACTCACCCTACCTCAATTTTACCTGCTAACCTTTAACTTGCCATCAGTTAGCTCACCTTGCCAAGCTGCATCCAGGGAAACAGTCAACTGAGGAACTGGCTCATTGGGTGGCTGGTGTGAGTCTGTGCATTCAAAGTGTTTCTTCTCTGAAGCTGCTCTGCGCTGCTGTATGTCATGTTAGATGCTCAGAAAAATGTGGAAAATGATAACTAAGCTACTTTATATCTAAAGTGAAAAAATCCTTAAGGACAATGCTATGTATTTCTTCAGGACGATCATTAACAAATTCCTTGTACGAAATTGATACACAATCCTTAAGGATTTTGTTAGAAATTCCTTAAGGATTCTGCGGAAAATCCGTAAGGATTTTTAGTTAATCTTAAGGATCTCCTTAAGGATTCTGCGGAAAATCCGTAAGGATTTTTAGCTAAATCCTTAAGGATCTTTGGCAATGTCTTTAAGGACATTGGTAATAATCTTTAAGGACTTTGTGGTTCTTCCTTAAAGATTGGTAGCAAAATCTTTAAGGATCTTTGCGACAATCCTCAAGGATTTTGAGGCTATTCCTTAATGAATAATATATAAATCCGTAAGGATAAAATCCTAGCAAACACATTTGTACGGTCTCTGGTGCTATATTTTTTGCTTGAAATAAGCACACTTGCCATTTCATTGCCAGGAATGGAGCAGCCGCCAACCACAGGCAACCGGGTATACATTTATGGAGCTCTAGGCATTCGCAGGTTGCAGCTGAGGCTCCGAGAAATATAAGCCGACGACTTCCGAAAAACATATTTACAGCAAGATAAGTCTACACTTTTTTCGAGTCAGCCACGCTTCAGATATTATCACGTCACACGTCCTCGGCCGCCGCTCCTCCGCCATCCACATTCTACACATCTTGAGCGGTTCAGTCGCCCGTCGCCTGTCGAGTCTCGCATCCTGCGTTCCTGTAACAAGTCGGATATTCCTATGTAATAATAGTATAAATATATTGATCAACAATACCTACTCAAAGGCTCACGAATTCTACTCTTAGGCTTAGACTGCAGTCCCAGCCAAAGAATATTGGTGAGCCTTTGAGTAAATTCAGTTCAGTCATTTCCAGCTTAGATGCCTGTGTATGTTCATTTAGCATCACTGCACCTATACGTCCTACTACCCTGAATCTATTCTATTATATTTACCTGAGCCTCGTTCCAAGGCATGACGCTAAAAGACGCTACCGGTAGCACTTTCATTTGCCGCAGCCAAATGAATGACGACGATGATCGCCATTAATTGAAGTGAACGTTTCAGCGCCGGTTTTTGTATCTATCAATGCAATAACTAGGATCAATTATCTCATTGTTACACAGCATGGCAGAAACTTACATGGCCCGAAGAGGAGACGGCAGACGGCACAACACACTCCACAGACTCGTCCGCATCCCGCGAGCGGCAGCGGCACAATGCGACAGGGGGACGCGCGGTCTCCCCTCTTGCCGGAGGCGAGGATCAGACCGCCCGCTGCCGCCCGTACAGTCTTTAAAACGGGCAGCGGTCGCTAAATTCCAGTCGGTACGGTCTCTGAAAGAGCACAGCGCAAACACTGTGGCACCGGTGACACTAAGAGTAAGGCCATACGATATGCATACTGTGGCACTTGGTTGAGATACCAATAGGTACTTTTTATCAGAATTCAGAGGTCGATAAAATGCTTGGAGTTGCTCCAACGAACATCTTAGTCCCATCACTGTCTCCAACTTAGCCCTCGCCTGGCGGGGGGGGGGGGAGCAGCCTCCCTAAGTTTTTTTTTCGCGAATAGCGTAAAAGTTGGTGTCGCGTAGCGCCGCAAAATTTGGCACAACGTCTGGGAATGACCCTTTTGCTACCTATCCTGAAAATTCACTGCCATCCGCCGCGTCGGCACACCGGTATCTCCTCACCTTCTCCCCATACGGCCTTGATTCCCCAACTCACACCATCACACTACTGCATACGGTGACCGATCGCACGGTGGATCTGAATGCCTACGTTTTCGCGCCAAAGTCTGAAACAACTAACGATTATCATCAGCTTAGAGATGTTGAAATTTAGCATTTTAAAGCTTTTAATTTACAAGTTTATATGTGTGCTTTAACGCACTTGTCCTTATTGATTGAGAAAAGAGCGGAATTTTAATCGTATTACCTAATACGAAGTAACGCAATCGAAGTGTGATTTCGGTCCACTGTGCGTTTTCAGGCGCGCTCGATAAAACACCCAGGCCTGGAGAAAGTTGGAAGGGTGATTTTCTGATTCTCCTCACCACAAAATGACCCTAAGCGAAAAAATGCCCGCAGGGCGCTGCCAACGCGTGCCAGCGGCCCTGCTAGTAAGGGCGAAAATCAATGTATGTGTATGCGGAGCACACCCTTAGCGCTACGATGGCTCCTTGGGGACACCTGGAGAAACCTCTGCCGGCAGAAGGGTCAGGTCCCTCGCAGACGGCGCGGCACGGCGGGAGCTCAGCGGGTGGCCTAGCCGGAAAGAGGATAAAAATAGCCGACTGGCCCGACCCAGCGAGGGGTGACCGAAGGGTGACCAGGAGTAAATGAGGGAACATACACGCGGTACCGAGCAGCCGATAACAGCACCGGACGAATAGTAAGTCATAAGTCAATGCTGTATTTTAGGCGTAAGGAAGCATCGATGTAGACGGGCGGACTGTCTCCAGCTCTTCTAAGTATTGCTAATATCTTGCTCCAACGAGCGTTGGCACGTTGGAAGTTTTATCGACCACTGTCAGAATTATTCGTCTATCTGATTTGGAGTCTGGGTGAACCCAGCGTGGACATTTAGGTGATCATCCCAGCTAAATATTAATTCTGAGTTAAGATAGCCAAATTGTTATCCCTGGCTCACAATCACCGGTTTTGGCACTCGCAATATCGAGAAATGCTAAAAATCGAAAATATTTAATTTCAAAGTTGCAGCACAAAAGTTGGCGAGGCTTGGCAGTGCCCCCGGCCATAGAGTTGTGGGGGCAAGCTGCTCCCACTGCCCCCCCCTCGCCTCCCGGTTCCCGCGCCTATGATGATAACGATTAACGAACGCTGCTTTGGTCCGTCACAAAGTTTTTACATGCCGTATATGTCATATGGTTAAGATATTAACGGATACGGAGCACGGAATAATACTAGGGAAGATTCAATCACTCCATAATTATTGACGTACTGGCTGCATCGGCTATCCTGAAGGATTAAGCGTTACTAGCAATTTCCTTACGGAATACTGAGCGATCCTTAAGGATACCAAACATCTCCCTAAAATCCTTACGGATCGGCGAATGCATCCTTAAGGATTCAAGAGGGTCCGTAGAATCCTTAAGGATTTCACATCTGATCCATATGGGTCCTTATGGATCCTTAAGGATTGTGGGGATTCTGGCGAAATCCTTAAGGACTTTTTCACTAGGGATAGTGCTTTGTTAATGCTTGAGACATGAACAAGTACAATAACAAATCCTGCGGGACACAGCTATCTGTAACCCGATGCTTGAGTGTTTGGAATGACGTTCGTCCAAAAGAGTCGCCTTTCGATTTTCTCCCATTGACTCATAAAAGAGAGGGCGCAAAATTGACCTGACCGTGAGTCACCGATATCAAAACTCCCGAGATAAAGACTGAACTTCAGGATTGATCAAGGGCGGATCCAGGGTCATCTGACAGGGGGGGGGGGGGCAAATGACCATTACGTTTTTCGCTGGGATAGGGCCCGCGGAACCTAACCTACCTCCAAATCCTATTTTCTCCCCGGATTTCGGCCACTTTATTTCGTAAAGCTGTCAAAAATAAATTTGTAAAAAAAATGTAAAAAATAAAAATCACGTATCATTGACCGTCAAGGCCGGGGAGGGGGGGGGGGGAAGGACCCAATCTGACTGCGCCCTTGCAAACGCCAATCTGCGATATCAACCTTTGCTCTGCCCAAACATCAAGTAGCGCCTTTTTTAACCCATGACGGGGCTGGGGAGGTGTTCGGACACCCCATTGCGGTCTTTTGCGGATATATGAAAATAGGCGGCCGTATTTGGCACATCGGTCAATGTATCTTTTGCGCACATGTTATGAAAATTTCAAACTCAGGTCGCTAAAGATCAGGTCACTACGTCACTTCAAGCAACCTCACCTCAGAAAAACTTGAATGTTCGTGATAGCTACACCGACTGAATGACCGCCTTGAAACTTTCAGCGGTTGGTACGAGTAGCAGTAAATTCAATCTCCACATAAACATAAAAAAACGGACATATAGCCTGCACTCCGAACACACCACAAATAGCTTAAGCCTTTGCAGGCTTAGGCACAAAAATGCTTTGATTTACAGGACAGGTATACTCTGTCCTTGGACTTGAGGCACAATGAGCCAGTTCCAACCCACCCAACTTGCTGAGGTCCAAGAGGCAAAGGAGTGAGAGGTGGCTACGGTCCATATTGGAGAAGATCTGGTTTGTGACTGTGAGCAGAAGCGGTCTCATTGGAGTGACGGGGGCGGAAACCCCGTCACTTGTTATGAAAATGTTAGGCCCAGTTCCTTCAAGATCAGGTCCACGACTCCACAGCTTACAACAGGAGCTAGCTAACATCAAAATTCACCCGTGCCGTGTTGGTGGCATGAACTTTCCGTCGAGTGCTGAGGGGTGGGGGGGGGGGGGGGCGTTTCACGCCCCTCCGTATAACTGGTGGCGGCCCTGGTCATGGCGCAGTCGGCTAAGGCGTCGACCCGCGGTGCGGGCGGTGCCGGATTCGGGTTCGATTCCCGGTTCCGCCCGTTCCGCGGGCGTCGTCCCCGGCTGTGTCACCAGGTGTGGGGTAGGCTCCCACTTCAGCCGTAGCCTGGGGGGTGGGGGGAACAAGGGCCAGGAGGAGGAGGAGCCCTCCTGTAAATGGGCCACAAGTGCCCGTTGGAGGGAGGCCTGAATAAAAAAACTCGGCTCCTGGGCCACTTAGCGACACGCGGTAAGCGGCAATCGAAAGAGCGTCAAAATTAAGAAGGAAAACACTCGGTCATTTTAAGGTCAGGGCAAAGGTCAGGTCACTAGAGCTCATCAAAGGTCAATTTTTGTCTATTTCAACGATTTCAAACATCCAACGGCTAACTCTGGAACCAATAGAGCTACAGCGCCGTGGAAAAGCGCATTCGATAGCTCTTTTAACGCTCTTTCGCCAACATGCCCTCCAATTTGACCTCAGATCAACGGTTTAGCCCCCAGAGGGCACCGCTCTGATTGACCTCAAATTTGACCTCAGATCAACGGTTTAGCCCCCGTGTTTTCACCGCTCTAGCACGTCTCTGTCAAATCAAAAGTTATAGTAAAAAAACTGCTGAAGACCTTTCATGACCTGAGATGACCTCAGGGGCACACAAAGGGGGCACAGGTGCAATTTTCCGATTCAGAGTGTCATGTTTACATATGAACTGATGTTTGAGAGGGTGTAGAACGACATTCGGCCAAAAGAGGCTCATTTCAATTTTCTCCCATTGACTTGTATGGAGCAGTCGCAAAATTGATCTGACCTAGGGGGGGGGGGGGCGTAAAAACGCCCCCCCCCAGGACGGCGCGGATCAAACGGCCCCTGAGACCTCGGGATGGTGCCCCTGAGACCTTGGGATGGTGCCCCTGAGACTTCGAGATGGTGCCCCCTCAGACCCGGGGAGAGTGCTCCTTCAGACCTCGGATTTCGGAAAAGTGCCCCTGGAAACTTGGAATTTTGCCCCCGGAGACCTCGGGATGGTGCCCCCAGACCTCGCGATGGTGCCGCCGGAGACCTTGGGATGGTGCCCCGGACCCTCGAGATGGTGCCCTCTCCGACCTTGGGATGGTGCCTGCCGAGAACTCGGGATGGAAATAGATGGACAATATCAAACTAAAAACTAAAAAACCCCACTAAACTTAAAAAACGAGGCGAGGGACAGAAATGGGCCTCCGGGAGACCCCGAAAGCGGTACCCTATTCCGATAGACCTTCTGGATGGTGCCCATTTAGGAGACCTCTGGGTTAAAGCTCCCGTCGGTGACCTCCGTGATGAATTTAAAAAAAAAAAACTCCGTGATGGGCCCCCGGGAGGCCCAAGGGGGGGGGGAGAATGGCCCCCATGCCCTCCCTCTAGATCCGCCACTGAAGTGATGTGACCCAAGATCTTACCTAAAAACGACCAAAAGCCTTCCTTCATTGTCCGAAAACCGCTGACAGTTGATAGCTCAATGACACTAGAGCCGTGCATAAGGAGGCGTGAAAACACTCTCCTCATCTCGATCTATTGCGAGAGGACCATGTCATGGCGTGAGAAAGGTGTTCTCAAAATAGATGACACTGTATGATTGAGTAAATAATTCGCGCCCCGTTGGGCTATTGGCGGACCCTATCACCTGACGGGGTGGTGCAGCCGTTTCGTCCTCCACCTGAGATCTCGGAAAGTTACCGACCGATTTTGAAAATTCGAAGAACGTTCGATAGCCCCACCAGGGGCTATCGAACCTTGTTACCAGGTTTCGTTGACCTAGGTGCAACCCATGACGTCACAAGTCAGGTCAAAGGTTGCATTTTTTCACCGATTTAGTCTAAGGAATGCGTTACAGTCAGTTAACACATCAAATAAAAGGCATGTTATCGAAAAATATCGATGGAGCGTGGTTGCCCAATACATATGTTGCCTAAAGAGATGCCAGGTCAGGTCAAAGAGGTCAGGTCACTAAGGGCCACAATATGAACCCAACTATGCTAATTGCTAGGGTCGCGTGATACATATTTTATGGTCAATTTTACATTTAGAATTCAATGGTGTGGGCTAGACGGCCATTGGGGCCAGTTTAGATTACGTTCTGGTGGAGGTCAGGTCAAGGTCAGGTCAAAAAAGGTTAAATTTCAGAGTTGATATTTTGCAGAAAATGGGTATCTATTCGATGCAGCTCATCACGGGAAATCCAATGGTGGTCTTTGGCTTGCTCTGTGTGTTCTGTGACGGCTAAAAATTGAGTTTGAAAATTTTACGTAATACATTTTGAGAAGTGTTTTTTTTTTTGCCATAACTTTGCTAAAAATGGAGCTGTCGAGTTTAAGTTTGGCATATCTAGAGCAGATAGTTCTATAACATATATTCCAGCTTTAATTTTGAATGTTGTTGGTATTTTCGGGGTGTTATACTTCTATAGTTTTGATAGTCGAAATCAATTTTTGTTTAGAAATCAGAGTTGGCAGTTTTGTAGCGCTGTTTATTTTACATCTTTTTTATCTTGAATACCTATTTTTTGCTATCTTCAAAATTGTAAGCGTGACAGCTCTTCCCGCTAAACCTTTTATTGGGTCGAAAATGAAAGAACATGACGTCACTCTGACGTCATTTGTGACTAACCTTTCATAAGAGCTCTGGAAAAATTTGGTCACAAGGTGTAAAATGATGCCCGGAGGGATCTTGAAAGTTTGGTGGCGACCTACGCTATACTTAAGGAGATATCGGCTGAAAAGGAGAGGGGGCTGTTTTGCGCCTCCTCCCCCCAACGGGGCTCGAGGCTTTCAGTTGTTGCTCTCACATAACTCTTGGTTATATTACAACGTAGTGGAATTGCAAGCTTGGCAATATAAGCTTCCTGCCAGCGCCGGACCCGAGTTTAAACATGCAGGCTGAATTTTAACATTTGACTTTTAAATTTTTACCGTTGAGCTTTTTAGAAGTTGTATGAACTGTTTAGCTCTTTTTTTGGTCCATCACAGCGGGTATGTCATTTGTCAATCAAAATCGAATTAAAAACTTTTTATTGGGTCTGGTTATCTCGCCAACTTCTTAACTGAATCGTTTAGTAGCTTTTGATTGGGCACTGCCCACGTTGTCTGTCAAACTTTTCGTGTCAACGAGAAGAGGCTGCTGACATCGTTTGTCGTGGTTAGATAATACCAATCCACGTCTCAGTGTGGCTGCTCGATCGCACTTTCCCTGGCCCACCTCTCCCACCAGGCTAGGCTTTGCCCGGCACAGCCGTCGCCTCAGTGCCTCGGGCGGTGACCCGTTCAAAGGGGCTCACAATTCGTATGGTGCCGTGGCTCTCAAACCAACACAGAACAGTGAAACGCACAGGCTTACCTTCCATATAAGGCGAACGGCTGATTCTGGCGCCGGGGCTTCATTCATGCTAAAGCGCCCAATCACAGCGCCGCATTTCAGTTAGTGTCGGGCGCAAAAGCTACTATGCTCCGCCCCTCCATCACGTGACCCTGCCCTCACGTGGCCTCAGTCACGTGGTGTTTCCACTTCTTGGCGCATGGCGGCGCTAGTCTCGCAAGGGCGGTGGTAGCTTGCTCCCCCGCCGTCCGGGGGTGATGGGTAGCAAGTGCTGGTGACTGTACAACATGATGATCATCTAATAAAAACGGTGGCTAATTTTTTTGAAGGACGAAACCATGCGAGACTAACAGCGTTTTGACCGACCCTTGTACGGCAGCAGACTCGTGTTCCGGAAAGCAGCTGAAAATGCAGTCCTAACTATTGAAAACTGACTAGAAGCTCACAGACAGAGGTTACCCAGTTTCAAAAATTGCACATCATAATAAAATAAAGACAAAATATCATTTAAAATTGTTTATAATATCTATGACGCTACATTTTTGGGGTAATTAGCACGAAAATCGTCAATGCCGAGGACAAGTGACCCTCCAAAAGTGTCAATTAACCCGGCAGTTGCTGGGGTATTTCGCCACCCACCGTTTGCTGGGGGGGGGGCGTTAAACGCCCCCAGCCGATAACTCGAGAACCAATAGGCGCAGCGAAACGCACGAGGCGGCAAACGAAAGAGCGCGACGAGACGCTTCAGATGAGTACTTTAAAGTTGAATTTTGAGGTCACAGGTCGGGTCAAGGTCAGGTCAAACACCTGAAATCGGGCTTTCAGTAGCATGGACTTCAGGACTTCGCAATGGGCGCCTCTCGCCATAAACTCTGTCAAAACGGTGCACAATCCATCTTATAAGGCCTACAAGAGTGTCAGCTTCATATAGGGATCAGTCAAGCATAGGTCAGGGTCAAGGTCAGGTCAACCGGGTAGGCACATATCCCCGAAAATCAAAACTGATATTCGCAGCATGTGACACATGTTTTATAGGTAATTTGGGGCGTAGAACACGATGGTGATATTCATTTTATCATATGTGTACGTGTTTGGCTCAAAAAGTTCAATTTAAGAAATTCATGTATCATGGTCGTGAAGAAGTCACGAAAAATTGCCAAGATTCAGCTCAAGATTTTGGAAAATGCGGAACGATAATCAATAATCGAAGATAGCCATTTGATTGATCATGGTATTGGCAGTCTAATGGCGTTTACGGCATGTCTGTATGTCTATTCTGTGATTTTATATGATTTTTTGAACATATGCCGTTTTTGGTCGAAAAGTCAGAAATCATGACGTCACTAAAACCTCGATATCTCAAAAATTTTCCGACCGATTTTTTTGAAACTTTGTCACAATAAACTTCAATCAATTCCCTACAGGTACCCAAAATATGGCGCGCCTGCGGCGCGCCGTTTTTATGCTATGGCCCGGCGAAAAAAGTGGGGGCGTTTAACGCCCCCCCCCAGCAACTCGCGGGTTAATGTAAAGTTTCATCTTACGAAGTTTCAAGAGGCAGATCTGGAGCAAATAGCTTTCTTTTACACACAAAATCCGGACAAAACCGCACGATGGACAGGTCTTGGCCGTTTACAAAGCAGAACCTCTCCTGAGGAAAACACTCCGGATCCCAGCGAAGGTCTTGACATGGGGAATGACGAGCGTTTGGGTTTTGCAAAATTTGCAAAATGTGTCTAAGAAACGGATGGCCGACACATTCTGCTACGATATGCTGCGAAAAATTTGCCCCTGGCACTTTCCATTTGTTCAGGAATGGGATTGTTTTGAAAAGGAAAATGGTGCTTGGGAGGTCGGCGCCAGTCATTCATGAAGGAGTTAGCGCCAGAGAAGACCTACAAAATACTCACGGATGGTGTCGATGCAAGCTGTTGGCTTTCAGGGAGAAGCGGATGTTGCTGGGGAGCTCGTCAAACCTAAATCCGACGCAGAAACTGCAGGGGATTCCCCTACAAGAGCTTGAAAGCTGGTAACCTTTTATCAGCCTCCGGTAGCTGACGGAGCGACGAAAATCGGTATGGGCAAATATTTTTGGAGATACAGCAAAGGGTTTGGTTTCCAACCTTCCGAATCAGTTGTCAAAGCATGCATATTTGTCTAGTGTACACACATACACCAAAACCTTATATTTTTGGCCGGTTCTTATATGCTTTATTGGCATGGGAAATGTGTCAGCGAACTTTTGAGACACCCTGTACATTCTCTGATATGTATCGACTCCTTGATTTTAACCTCGGCACAGTCCTTGCCTACGTCTAGAATGTCTATACGGAATGAGTTGTTGATGTCACTGTTGGAAAGATGTGTATGACTATGTAGGATGTGCTCACCCAGTGGTGTGTCCAGCTTGCGTAATCGAGCGTCACTCAGATGTTCATTGAACCTGTATCGAATGGGTCTGGTAGGTACATTCACCTATATAGCAAACGTTCAGATGATCTGCTTCACATAGTTTGCAAGTGATTTTATAAATGGTATTTTTGGTGTGACATTTGTTTTGAAGTCCGTTAGAACAGGTATGACAATGTTTGTTGCCTAATGGGCAAGGAGGTCTGGCGAGGGCTGAAGAAATAAGTCTTTTTTTGTAGCTTGTAGCGAATTGTTGTTGATCCAGACGGGCTTAATCGGAGCCTTTGAGCCACGAAGGATGCCATTAACGCGTCGAGCAATCGTCTCATTGACGTATGGTAGCCGCATGTATATCTGCGCGTTTTGCTGTGTCGTGTCACGCTTTCTTTTCCGAGACTGAGTTTGAGTGTGAGTGTGAGTGTGAGTGTTGAATTTATACCGGTTAGTCCTAATGGTCCGCTGTATAACTTGTTCTGGGTAGCCATTTTGTCTAAATAGTGTCCTGATAGTGTTGAGACTGCGTTCTAACGTCCCCCGGTCAGAAGAGATACGCATGACCCGTTGGATTTCTGAATTGAGGACGGCCCTTTTAGTCGATATAGGGTGCGCGGAGGTGTAGTTAAGGATGATTGGAGCGGCCATAGGCTTGAAATAAAGTTCTGTACAGTACGTGCTGGAGGAGTCAACTGTTAGCAAGGTATCTAAAAAGGCCAGTTTGCCATCAAATTGTGTGTGCTCCATAGTCAATTGGATGGCCGGGTTGTGACTATTCATAAGGTTAAAAAAATGATTGAGTCTATCTAAGCCGTAAGTCCAAATTCCAAATATGTCATCAATGTAACGCACATAGAAGATAGGTACTTCTACTAGGTTGGCTACAGTGGCGGTCGCAGGGGGGGGGGGGCATCAGGGCCATGGCCCCCCCCAAAGGCAAATCAGGGGGGGCCATCATATCATTTGGCCCCCCCCAAACAACCGATGGGCCCCCATGGCCGTATGGGGCCCCGGCCCGTATTCGATTGTTACGAGGCTCGAGAAACCCACGCCAGCTATTAACAGCTCCCATACCAGTCTTTGAGGGTCCTACACTGATCTCTGAGGGCCCTTCAGTGGCGGTCATGCGTCCACATTGACCGCTGAGGACCCACATTGACCTCTGAGGGCCCTCCACTGGCCTTTGAGGGCCCCTAAACCGGCCTTAGGGGCCCAACCGGCGTCTGAGAGCCTCACACCGGCCTCTGGTGGCTTCATTTCTGTCTCTCGAGTCCCAAGACCAGCCTTAAGCGCTGGATTCTGAAGACCCGATGTCGGCCTCTAAGAGCCCGTATCGGCCTCTGGGGGCCCATCTTGGCCTTTGAGGGCCCTCCGCTGGTTTCTGGGTTCCAACGCCGGCCCATGCCGGCCTTTTAGTGCCCCAAACTGACCTCTAAGGGCCCTATGCTGGCCTGTAAGGACACACATTAGCCTCTGAGGGCCCCCCGCACTGGATTCTGAAGACCCAATGCCGGTCGCTCAGGGCCCGCATCGGCGTCTGAGGGCCCATCTTGGCCTTAGAGGGCCCTCCGCCGGCCTCTGGGGTCCAACGCCGGCCCATGCCGGTCTTTTAGGGCCCCACACTGACCTCTGAGGGCCCCATGCTGGCCTGTAAGGACACACATTAGCTTCTATGGGCCCCGCACTGAATTCTGAAGACCCGATGCCGGCCTCTAAGGGCCCGCATCGGCCTCTGAGGGCCCATCTTGACCTTTGAGGGCCCTCTACTGGCCTCTGGGGTCCAACGCCGGCCAATGCCAGTCTTTTAGGGTCCCATTCTGACCTTTGAGGGCCCCATGCTGGCCTGTAAGGGCCCACATTAGCCTCTGAGGGCCCTCCCCCGCACTGAATTCTGAAGACCCGATGCCGGCCTCTAAGGGTCAGCATCGGCTTCTGAGGGCCCATCTTGGCCTTTGAGGGCCTTCTGTTGGCCTCTGGGGTCCAACGCCGGCCCATGCCGGTCTTTTAGGGCCCCACACTGACCTCTGAGGGCCCGTGCTGGCCTGTAAGGACCCACCTTAGCCTTTGAGGGCCCCGCACGAGCTTCTGAAGACCCGATGCCGGCCTCTAAGGGCCCGCATCGGCCTCTGAGAGCCCATCTTGGCCTTTGAGGGCCCTCTACTGGCCTATGGGGTCCAACGCCGGCTCATGTCGGTCTTATAGGGCCCCCACGCTAACCTCTGAGGGCTCCATGCTGGCCTGTAAGGACCCACATTAGCCTCTGAGTGCCCAATTAGGTCTCTGATGGTCTCAAACTGCTCTTTGCAGGCCCTGTACTGGTCTCTGAGGGCCCTAAACTGGCCCCTAAGGGCCCAAACCAGCCTTTAAAGGTCCCACATCGGCCTCTGATGGTCCCATTTCTGTCTCTGGGACCCAAACTGACCCTCATGTGCCTCTGAGGGCCCCGTACTGGCTTCTGAAGGATCGATGCCGGCTTCTGAGGACCCATTACGGTCGTTAAGTGCCTCATACCGACACCTGAGGCCCCACACTAGCCTCTGAGGGGCCCCAAACTGGCCTATGAGGTCTCTACACCGGCCACTGATGGCCCTATTATGTTCTCTGGGGGGCTCATGCCTTACCTTCGGGGGTCATGCACTTGCCTCTGAAGGCCCACATCAGCCTCTAGGGCACTACCTGGGCCTTTGAGGCCCTTCGCTGACCCTTGGGTCCAACGCCGGCCTCTGGGGGGTCTGACACCGTACTCTAAGGGCCCCATTGCAGCCTCTAGGCGATAGGTATCGCCGAAGCGCTATCGATGGTCTCATAAGTGTAGGAACCATGGGTGCAGTGGGCGCAGTTGCACCAACAATAATTCTGCAGTGGGTGCAGACAATGTATTCTGCATCCACAACAATCTGGAACAAACCCCCCTTTTCTCAGCAACACTGCTTTCCATGCAGCACGAAAATTTAGGATATTTGCCCACTATCCATCTTTCGAAGCATTTGCTACTGTAATGATCTTCAAAACTTGAATTTGTGCCCAAGTAAAAAAAAAGATGAAACGGAACACATGTGATTGAACGGTGAACAGATACCGATGACCCACTGTCAAAGGTTTTTGCACGATGATCTTAGAAAATGGCAAAGTTAGCCGCCTAAGCCGCCTTTACTTTTGCGGTAATCCATTCACAGTTGTGTGAATTATTGACAATATCAATACTTCAAAATGCACTCATCGGTATTTTTTCGACATGGTACACCCTCAAAGCTCGCAATGAGCCTCCGCTCGGGTGCCGCTCCCTCCCCCCCCCCCGCTTCACCGGTTATGGCCTGGATTTCTGCACCCGTGCACTACGCCCATGGGCCCCTTTAAGCTAGCACCGGGCCCCCTGGGTCAGCGCAGGGGCCCCTTTGCCAAGTTGGCCCCCCCCAAACTCCAAGTCTGCGACCGCCCCTGGTTGGCTAGGAAACTAGTTTCAAAGGCGTCCATGAAAGAAATAGCTACCGGAGGAGCCAGCCGATTGCCCATTGCTATCCCAGAGTTTTGCCTAAATATTTTTGATTTAAAGCGCACAAAGTTGTTTGTGAGTACGTGTGTAAGCAAGGACCGTATGTCTGCGAGTGACGTGTTGGAGGTATTAATTTGGTCGAAGTTGGTTTCTAGCAAGGTCATGACCGTCAATGCCCTCCTGAATAGGGATGCTTCCATAAAGGTTGCATACATCTATGCTAAAAAGGATGCTCTTAGGTGGAAGCCCATTAGGAAAGGCGTTTCTCAAGCGAGAGAGGTACAGTCCACAGCAGAAGTAATGTGGGGTTTCAGTCATGGGTATGTTCTGCTTCTGAAGCTTAGGAACGATTAGCCAGACTGCAATGAAACTTTGAATGTAGCTTATATGTATCGTCACCCTTGCAGCTGCAACTTTAGCTATTGACATCTTCTTTTCAATCACTTCGCATTAACCCTCGCGGGCCCGGGGGGGGGGGCGTTTTTCGCCCCCCCTGGCGAATATTTGCGATAACTCCCGAACGCTTAGGGATAGGAAGACGAAACTTTCAGTACCTTTTCTCCCATCAATTTGACATCTTCTGAAGTAAAAAATTTGGAACTAGCCCCCTTGATGACGTCACAAGGTCCATTTTTCTAGACCCCTGCACGGCAAACTTCGGCGTCACAGACGCAAACTTCAAATAGCTGCTAAAAATAGAGTTTAAGAGATAAAGACAAATTACGAGCACGGGTGTGTAGCGTTTGACCTAGAGAAAAATAGAAAAATAGTTTTGCTGACCTGAGGTCAGAGGTCAGGTCAACGACCCCGAAATGTGGTTTTAGTTTTTCGCAAATAACTTCGACAAAAATGGTCCTAGAGCTACGGCAGTGGTACCATCGCATTCGCCTTGTCAAGCCGCGTCGAATGATATATATTTTGTTCGGAAAAGGTCAAGTTTCATGTTGACCTCATGTGACCTCGAATGACCTCTGGTTGACCTTGACACATGAAAGGTCGTTTATGATGGATTTGTACCCGCTGATCACGAATCTGGCATCTATTTTCCTGTAAGCCTTCATTTAGAGCTTCCGGATGGCAAAATTGTCTTATTTATTATTAATAACTTGAATCAGTGAAATAGCCTCTAGCAGGGATACTCTTCTGTGACCTTGACCTTTGAGCAGCCTTGTATCGTAAGATGAACCACAAATAGGGAACTGATAAGCCTCAAAACATTTCAAAACATCTTGGAAGTTAGCACGCAAGATGTGCGAAAAAGTGCCAAGTTTGAGGTCAATTTTGAGCGTGACCTTGACCTTGACCTTTGATTTGGAGCACATTTTCAGAATCCTCAAATTCTCTTCTTTCGTTTGACACCCAATTTTGCCGGTTTGATGCAGCCTGCCGTCCTCTAGAAGGCTTACTTTGAGATCACTACACATGTGCCGGTTTTGGCCTTTGACCTTGACCTCTGACCTTGAAAATTGACCTGAGGTCAAAAATATTAGGTGCATTAGAATCGTCTCGTAAGGACCTTTCGTTTGGTATCGCTTTTGTTTCCGTAGCTCCCTTATTTACGGAGTTAGATAGGGGGGGCGAAAAACGCCCCCCCCCGGGCTGCGGTGGTTGGGATTACCCCCCGGGCCCGGCCGGGTTAAACAATCGCCAGTCAAAGCCAACCGTTGAGTTTGGTAAAACCCTACATTACTTTAGCGGTGGGCTGTACGTTTGGGTGTTGGACAGGTAAGCTGGGATGAACGACAAGAGCTGAGTCAGAATACACTGCAAGAACCAAGAGAGCTTATCCAGAGGATCGCCACAGGCCGTCACTATAGGTCGTAGCGGGTTACCGGCTTTATGCGTCTTGTGGGGATTATGCGTCTTGCGTCTTGTGGGGATTATGCGTCTTGTGGGGTTACCGGCTTTATGCCTGTGGGGATCCTCTGGATAAGCTCTCTTGGTTCTTGCAGTGTATTCTGACTCAGCTCTTGTCGTTCATCCCAGCTCACCTGTCCAACACCCAAACGTGCCTCTCTCGCTTGAGAAACGCCTTTCCTAATGGGCTTCCACCTAAGAGCATCCTTTTTAGCATAGATGTATGCAACCTTTATGGAAGCATCCCTATTCAGGAGGGCATTGACGCGGTCATGACCTTGCTAGAAACCAACTTCGACAAAATTAATACCTTCAAAACGTCACTCACAGACATACGGTCCTTGCTTACACACTTATGCGTGGTTCACACCGGATCCGTAATGACGCCGTAACCGTTACGGACGTAATGAGCAAGAGATTTCTCAAGATTCCCCAAGCATTGTGACTTTTGTAGACGAAGTTGAAATGTGGCAACCAGTCGCCGTAAACTGGCAGCGTCCACCGTACTCGTTACGGAACGTAACAGAAGTTGGGAAAATTGAACTTTTCGGCTCGACCGGCCGCCGTAATGACTTTTATCGACATGTGTCTCCAAAACGGTTTGACTGTTTGATGAGCGGTCTTCTTTGGGGAGGGGCTGCATCCTTTCTACCCTGAACTGTGCTATTGATATCACTCATGAGTGCCTGTTACAGCACGTGTCACGTGCGACGAGAGAGGTTCCATAAGAGCTCGTCATAGCATAACTCGGGAACGGCTGAATAGAAACGGTTCAATATTTGTTTGTTGTTTTGGCTGGGTGCACACTACACATCCCGTGACCTTAGGACGATTTCGAATTGCCTCAGCGCGTGCGCACGTGCGCACCCCTTTTTCACATCTCGGGATTGGCTGTGCCAATCGCGCCCATATTTGGTATGCTGAATGACATCATGTTTATATGCAAATTGCACAGGTTGACAAAAGCATTGATCTGCACGTGCGCACGTGCGTGCCCCTTTCTCATATCTGGGGATCGGCTGGGCCGATCGCGTTCATATTTGGTGTGCTGAATGACACCATGTACATATGAAGATTGAACAGATCGGCAAAGGCATTGGTCTGCACGTGCGCGCGTGCGTACCCCTTTTTGGCATCTTGGGATCGGCTGGGCCGATAGCGCTCATATTAAGTATGCTGAATGACACCAAGTTTATTTGCAGATTGCACAGGTCAGCAAAAGCATTGATCTGCACGTGCGCACGTGCGCACCCCTTTTTCATATCTGGGGATCGGCTGGGCCGAAAGTGCTTATATCAAGTAAGCTGAATGATAACATGCTTATATGTAGAATTCACAAGTCGGCAAAGGTATTGATCGGCACGTGCGCACGTGCGCACCCCTTTTTCATATCTCGGGATTGGCTGGGTCGATAGCGCTCACATTTGGACTTTGGTATGCTGAATGACACCACGCATATAAAGTATGCAGATTGCAAAGGTCAGCAAGAGTATTGGTCGGCACATGCGCACGTGCCCACCCCTTCTCACATGTTGCGATTGATTGGGCTGGTCTGGGTAGCGGGTAGCGGTCTGCTCGTGTGCAAGTGCGGACCTTTCTACTTGAGGAAAAAAATCGTATCAACTCGCCGACTGATTTTTAGGCATTATTTCATGTAGGTATGCCTTCAGTATGTCACAACCTACTTTGTATCTCTTGAGTGACGTACATAAAATTCTTGTTCCGTAATTACATTTCACTCGTTTATTTAAACTAGATAACATTTCCTTCGTAGGCCTAGCCTAGCCCTAATCATGTAGGTATGTTACAGGTCAAGTTCAAAGTCCACAAAATAAATTCCAATACATAGATTCTCGTGCCACGTCTTTTATGCAGTTCTGAGTCAACTTCGCTGCCCATATTGCCCCTGCTAGACTTGATGCTTGGACGGACACTGCACCGCATCTTCGCAAGCCAATTGGGCAAACTGTACGATGCGTACGTTGATCTTGCCCATGGTTAGCAGCGATTCACGAGTGTAGAAAATTAACTTCAGCGTTGACCAGCATGGGCATGTTTTCTTGTTTATGCCAAAAAAGGATAAAAGATTCTCTGTATAGTATCATGGCCACAATTGTAGTTAATTAACAATGATATGCCGCCTCCATACAATTATAAACCACTATGCAAAAGTGATAGGAATAAATTTAAAAAGAAGAGAGCAAAACCAATTAAAATTCTGACGCACCGATATTAAGAAACAGCTCTTAGCTTTAGCCCATTTTTCGATTGTTTATAAGCAAAATAGTTTTGGCGCACTTGATTCGAAGGACGGCGCTCAACATGGCAATTCCCGGTGCACACCGAATCCGTAACGAATACGGCGTTACGTCGCCAAAAAATCGAACTACGCATGCGCGTTGCATTGTGCCCTCCACTTTCAAGATATTATTTAATCGCCGACGTATTCATTACGGCACGTAACGGTCATTACGGATCCGGTGTGAACCACGCAGTACTCACAAACAACTTTGTGCGCTTTAACCCTATTAGTGGCAGGGGGGGGTTGTTTTCATCCACCCCTCAGGTTTTTCGGGAATATCGCCGAAACCGCTGAAGCTACGATGCTGAAATTTTTTGACTTTTCCTAAAACTAAATTGGGCACATTCCCTGAAAATTTCAAGTTCATACCTTTACCAGGGGCGGCTCCAGAGCACTGGGAATTGGGGGGTCCTATTCGTGAAGCGAGTCATTTGGGCGAAAATCACGATGCTGATGTATTATATAACTGTATACACCAGTTTTACGAACAGTGAATGAAAGGTATCATGTGATGACATATACAAAGTTATTGTGCATCCTCTTTTGACACGTTTTTGCTATAATAGGCGGATCCAGGCGTCCAAAAAGGGGGGCTATATTTTACCTCCCAACATAGGTGCTCTGACACCGCCTATGCATGACCAATACAATTTTAGTCGTTCTCTCATAAGAAAATTGTAACATAACAAGACCATTGCCACCCTTTTTAGAAACAGTACCAACAAAAACCTTATTTACTATACTTTTTGTGTACCCCCAATCTCAATGATCTGTATCCGCCTATGAATTTTTAAAATGCATATTTTTAGGATCCATGTGAATTCCTGGTTCATTCTTTATCGATCGGCAAAAGTTGCGTTAAGATTGGTTCAGAAACCTGGCCGTGATAAACAGTCTAAAATGTATCTGCAATTTGCCCGTTTTTACCCCCCTCTACCCCCCTATTGACATATTTTTAATTTTTATTTTTTAGAAATGTAGATCACGTTGAGCGAAATCAAATGCCGTTTGAATTTTGAAAATCGGCCCGTTAGATCTCGAGATATCAAGGGGGGGTCGTAAACAGCCCCCCCCCCTGCCACTAATAGGGGTAGCCAGGAGCCTGCCACTAATAGGGTTAAATCAAAAATATTTAGGCAAAACTGTGGGATAGCAATGGGCAATCGGCTGGCTCCTCCGGTAGCTATTTCTTTCATGCACGCCTTTGAAACTAGTTTCCTAGCCAACCTAGTAGAAGTCTTATCACAGTCGCTTGATTTTTCCGCGAAGCTCTAGATTGATCAGGGGCCAAATGGCTGAGCCGGGGGTCCAATTGAACTCCCTTTACTATGTTGCTTATGCACATTTACAGGTAACATTCTCACCAGAACACACCAGCCAACATCTGTGCACAATCTGGCTACAATACTACCTATGGTTTGCCCTCTACGAATAAGGGCGTACTATAAATAATCAGACATGATTGATTTTTATTCACGATCGATGGCAACACATCGATCAAGCGTTATCTGAAGCGTTATCTGGCAACGCTTATCAAGCTTAGATGCTTGATAAGCGTTGACATCTAAGCGCAACGCTTAGATGGCAAGCGTTATCTGAAGGCATTAGAAGGATTGGCGGAGAACAAAAATATAATCGTGACTCAGGCAGACAAGGGGGGGGGGGGGGGGGGGGTGGTGTGATCATTATGGACAGCTCCGAATATATTACAAAACTGAACGATCTTCTGGCTGATGCAGAAACCTATGCAAAGAAGGAAGCGGGATTCGGTGCGAAGGAAAGCAACAAATTCAACAAAAGTGCGCGTAAGATCATGAAAAGATCAGGGGAAGGGAAAAGACTTCTACATCTACTGGAGGAAGCACCAAAATTTCCGAAGTTGAAGGGACTGCCTAAAGTACATAAAGACGGTATACCGATGCGACCCATTATTTCAGGGATAGGTAGCGCTCCTCACAAAATTGCAAGAGTTTTAGCTAAGCCACTATCGAAGACGTTGGGAACCATAAGCGGATCTCATCTTAGAAATTCAACAGATATGATGGAGCAGCTGAAGAACATTGACATGCGTAAAAAGAAGTTGGCTAGCTTTGATGTAAAATCGTTATTTTTAATCATTTTTTTTCAAAAATAGCCGTGCTGCCGTATCTTTCAGTGCAAGGTGCCGTCGGTCATCCCCGACGTGACGTCACGCCGGGGATTTCCAGATTTTCCTACTAGACTTCGACGCCCCCTGATCACCAGTATGGTGGAATTCGCATCCCACGGGGGGAAGATGTTGCGGAATGCGGATTACAGACGTGCCGTTTAAATGACTGCGCGTGCGGTCAAACAATTGATGAATTTTGTGCAATGGATTGGGGTGAGTGATAAGAATTGAGGTCAGAAGAAATAGAAACCTTGGAATGGAACTTTGTTTACCTTATTAAAAAATAGTGAAACGATTTAGAAAAACACATAAACACGGACCTCAGCAACCAAATAATAATTAACCCGCGCACCGACGGGGGTCTGCGCCAACTTCGCACCGACGGGGGGGGGGGGGGCGGATGACCGCCCCCCCCCTGAGATCTCGAGAACGGAGCAAGATAGCGACAAGCGGTAAACGGCATCGGATACGCACGGACAAGGTCTACAATTTTTACTAAGGTCATTTTCAGGTCAGGTCAAAGATGACGTCACAGGGGTCGAAAAAGTCAAAATGGCGGCGCTAGATATGGAGAGAGTTTTTCTCGAATAACTTTCGAATTAGTCAAGATAGGAACAAACTAAGGGCATCATCGTGATCCTCTCGCCAATCCGCATCGAATGATATATATGTTGACCTCGAAAGGTCAAGGTCAAAGGTTGACCTCAGGTCACGTGACCTCGAGGTCATCATATATATATATATATATATATATATATATATATATATATATATATATATATATATATATATATATATATATATATATATATCATTCGATGCGTCTTGACGAGCTGAACACAATGAGACCATCCGCGCGGCTGTATCTTGTTCCTGTACGGAGTTATTGGCAAAAAACCGCTGGTGACCTTTGATGACGTCACATGACCTTACAGCTGCCCAACAGCAAAACAGACCTCAAGGTAGTGAAGGTTGATCGTGTATGAAGTCATGTATGGTATGTGGGGCCATTCCGACCCGTTTTAGTGGTAAAAACAGGGAGTTGATTTTTCCCCCATTGACTTATAATGGGGAGGTCGCGAAATTGACCTGACCTTAGGTCACCGACATCAAAATTCCGAGATATACAAATTGTAGCTACTAATGACCTAATAACATCCTGCGACTTTCAAAGGCCTCCGACATCTACTGCAGCTCTGGCACGGTGCCAAAGTTGCAAAAAAGTGACTTGAGGTTGGGTCATTCAAAGTGACCTGGTGACCTGACCTTAAAAGTTAGGAGGTTCAAACTTGCACACCATGTGTAAAATTGATGAGAGAATAGTCGTACCAAATTTCGCGGCGCTACACGCCGCGGTTTCCCGCTATCCGCGAAAAACCTCAGGGGGGGGGGCGGATATCCGCCCCCCCCGTCGGTGCGCGGGTTAACGTAAAGGACTTGTAACATACACATATGTATATATATATATATATATATATATATATATATATATATATATATATATATATATATATATATATATACCATCATCATATACCATCATCATATATATATATATATATATATATATATATATATATATATATATATATATATATATATATATATAGTGTCGGGAGATGTAGAGCGTGCTAATCTACTTAATCGTACATTTGCTGCAAAATTTTCAGATCCAGCTATCGATTGCTTACCAGCTGCGTTTGATTTTGATTTACCAGAATTGCTTACGTTCGAAGTGTCAGCATCTTCAGTTAGCTCCATCATTGATAGTTTAAATGTCCATAAGGCTACTGGGCCAGACGACATTAGTGCTCGTGTGATAAAAGAGTGTTCGGGTCAGCTAGTGTCTCCCCTCACAATTATCTGTATGTTATCTATCGAGCAAGGTACTTTTCCTGAGAAGTGGAAGGAAGCAAACATAGTCCCTGTACTTAAGAAGGGTTCAAGGCGTCTTCCCACAAACTATAGAGCAGTTTCAATAACTTCGTTTTTTGGCAAGATACTTGAGAAAGTAGTGCGTGATACTTTATTTACTCATGTCCAATCTGTCCTTTCTGAATGCCAACACGGATTTATACCAGGACGATCATGTGAAACGAATCTAGCCTGCCTTTTGAGTACTGCATGTGATTCCTTAGACAATGGCAAGCAAACGGATATTATTTACACAGACTTTTCCTCAGCTTTTCAAAGCGTGAGCCATCAGCTGCTCATTCACAAACTTCAAAAATCGTATGGTGTCGGCGGACTAGCACTTAAATGGTGTTCGTCTTTTCTTTCACAGCGTAAGCAGAGAGTAGTTGTAAATGGCAAATGTTCTGAATGGCAGAATGTTATTTCGGGTACCCCAGAGGGCAGTATTATTTCACCTTTGTTTTTTGCTCTTTTTATTAATGACTTTCCACGAATGGTTCAAACCAACTGTCTCATGTTTGCAGACGATATAAAGTTATTTTCAGTGATATCAGAACAGAATGATACCACATTGTTACAAAATGATCTAACACAACTTTATAACTGGTCCAAAAGCTGGAAACTCAAGCTTAATGCTGATAAATGCAAGTCATTTAGGGTAACCCTCAGACGTGATCCCATTGTTTATAGTTATATGATTAATGGGACCTGTCTGGAAAACGTTGAAACCATTCGGGATTTGGGTGTTGTTTTGGATACCAAATTGACTTTCAGCAAACATATAGACACAACAGTATCAAAAGCTAACAGAGTCATGGGTCTCATCATGAGATCGATGCAAACCGGTCACAAGGTCAAAACATTTAGCTGGAAGCCCATTTTAACAGCATATTATGGTAACGTTAGAGCAATTCTCGAGTATTGTTGTGTTATTTGGGGAGGTGCCGCAAAAACGTACCTGAACAGAATCGAAAGGGTGCAACAACGTTTCTTATATTGGCTATATTGTTATACTCGATGTCAAGACTCACCATCAGCTATTGATTACAGTGACTTGCTGCGATTATTTGGCGTCGCATGTCTAGAGAATAGGCGTCGACAATATGACATTATGTTTGTTGCCAAATTGTATAAAAATCATACTGATTGTGCAGCCCTTTTAGCCCATTTCCCTCTATTTATCGCGCCAAGGGCAACGAGAAGCACCGAACAAGCACGTGGTGTCTTTCATGTT
Source organism: Amphibalanus amphitrite (assembly GCF_019059575.1). Lineage (NCBI taxonomy): Eukaryota > Metazoa > Arthropoda > Thecostraca > Balanomorpha > Balanidae > Amphibalanus > Amphibalanus amphitrite. Next base: position 428,742 of record NW_024881924.1, read on the forward strand.
CCATTTGCGAGAGTAGACGCGGTACAGAGGTCACTTTTTGTTAGAGCACCATCGTTTGTTAATAAGTTTTTGTTTCAGTGTACTGATGCTGATGTATTCCATGACTCTTTAAGGGAACTTAGGGCCAATGTGTCAACATATGTAAAAGAATTGTAAAATTGTATCGTAGTTGCAATGTTTTTGTCCCAGTGTTTGTGTGTAACATTTGACTGATTTTGAGTGCTTGGACATTAAATGGGCCCACGTATGCCTGTTGTCCTTGACCCCAAATAAATAAATAAATAAATATATATATATATATATACCATCATCATATACCATCATCATATATATATATATATATATATATATACCATCATTGAAAATACCATCATCCTAGCTCGTGAAATGAACCGGAAACGGCTCAAAGTTCTGGAGGCTGTGCTCATTCATCTAAAGAGGCCCCCCATGAACGTCCAGCGAGATCATGTCGGCATCATCACCCTCCATGATATATCTTCATGAGAGAGGGGCGGCAAAGGTCTTTGATGGGGTATACCGTGACATATTCTGATTTCAGATATATGTGGTTTTCTTGCTCTTCCATTGTCGGAGGATCTTTAATTTAAATGTAGTGTGTTCAACACGCGAGATTATTTATCATATTATTTGTGCTTATTGCCAGCGTTATAAAGTGTAAACGTCTGTTTTGTATCTTAGCATGTAGATTGTAGGTATGTCACATTTGCTTGACAATGTCATTAGAAATGACGAAACCGGTCGCAAATATAAGAAAAAAACGTAAAAAACGTAAAACACGTAAATGACTGTGCTTGGGGAGCTTTTATCACGAATTGACACCCGATCTGCTCATGTAGTGCGTTCTATCGAAAAGGTTCAGAAGAAACTTATCAACGCAAATAATTCGGTCATTTTTAACGAAACATGTCTCGAAAATGGATTGCTCCCAAAATATACAAATATATATATATATATATATATATATATATATCAAGGCCCTATAGATATAACATGTAATTGGTGGTGCGCCAGATGCGCCGTTATTGTCAACCGCAGAAGGTGACATTGACGTAACAGCATCAAGAGAGTGTTTTTCAAGAACTTGAAAAAAACATGTTTTCTATCTGTCTTCCCCCATTTCTCTTAGCATATTGATTTTATGAGGAAATTGTATGCACCATAAATTCTCCGAAAATACTTTGATCATTTATATACATTCTTAAAAAATCGAGTTCCCAACCCCATTCTACACTTTTTATGTCTGGAGCATTTTCTTTGTATTCATAGCTGTAGGTCTGACAGCTCTTCCCGCGAACCCTTTTTTTGTCGAAAATGGCAGAACATAACGTCATTCTGACGTCATTTGCGGCCGACCCAATATAGCCTCTGGAAAAATGTTCGGTCACAATGTGTAAAATTGATGCCCAGAGGGGGTCCTGAAAGTTTGGTGGCGATATCTGCCGTCGTGTACGAGATAGTAACGGAAAAGGACGGGGGGGGGGCGTTTTGGCCCCCACCCTCCCTACGTGGCGCAGGTTAACTGTGCTAAATTGAATTAATACATACTTTACGGTGCGTTCACTGGAGATTAACCGTGCATTAATTCGAAGGTAGCCGCAAGGGCGGATCTAGGGGGTCGTTTTGGGGGGGGTCACCAGTCGGCCGACATACCAGGTCTGGTGAATGAATTCTGACGACCGGGGGGGGGGGGGGTAGGGAGCGAGTATGTCGAGATCAAAAAATGACATTTGATCTTCGTCGTTTATAAGATGAAGTTTTATCGTAAGTCACTCGGCTCAGTAGTTTTAGTTAGTGAAACCCACCTATATAGGAGCGTCGCCACGGATTTTTTACTGGGGGGGGGGGGGGGGAGGCGGGTCGACCGACTTAAAAACCCAGAAGTAGATATAGTTACCTCACTTTTAGCCTAATGCATTAGTAAATAGTAGCATACAGTCACGATCTCTCTTATTGACCTGTGTATGAATCGGCGGCGCGAAGCGCCGCAAAAATTTGCAAAAAAAAGTTGTCAAAACACAGCTCTAAAACACAAATATTACAACCTTTTTAGCATGCTAGTACAAGCCGGAGTTCCTTCACAGTACACATATGAATTCCGATTCAATTTGACACGGTTGGTGTTATTACAGTCACTGTTATTTCTCTCTTATTGATTGGTGTATAAATCGGCGGCGCGAAGCGCCGAGAAAATTTGCAAAAGAATGTGTCGGAACACAGCTCCAAAACACAAATTTTACCACCCTTTTAGCATTGCAGTACAAGCCGGAGTTCCTTTACAGCACACATATGAATTCTGATTCAATTTGACACGGTTGGTTTATGTAATTACAGTCAAGATTTCGTATTGACCTGTACGTATGTACATAAATCGGCGGCGCGAAGCGCCGCGAAAAATTTGCAAAAACATTTGTCAAAACACAGAGGGGGCCTCCTCTCTACAGAGGACCACCGATCTCTACTGCGGGCCTCCTCTTTTCACAGGGCCTCTTAACTACAGAAGCTACAGGGCCTCCTCTCTACAGAGGGCTTCCTCTCTACTGAGGGTCTCTCCCTTTAAGAGGGCCTCCTTTACAGAGGGCCTCCTCTCTTCAAAGAGCCAGAGGACCTCATCTCTGCAAAGGGCCTCCTCTCTTCAGAGGGCCTCTTCTCTACAGAGGGCCTCCTTTCTTCAGAGGGCCTCTTCTCTACAGCGGGTCTCCACTCTTCAGAGGGCCTTCTGCATTCAGGCGGTCTCCTTTCCACAGAGGGCCTCCTCTCTACACAGGGCCTCCTCTCTACATAGAGCCTTCTCTCTACAGCAGGTCTCCTCTCTACAGAGGGCCTCCTCTTTAAAGGGGTCTCCTCTCTACAGGGGGCCTCCTCTCTACTGAGGGCCTCCTTTCTACAGAGGACCTCCTCTACAGAGGGCCTCCTACCTACTGAGGAGTCAGAGGGGCCCTAGCGGTCAGACACAGACACTAGCGGTTATTCACTGGAGGCCCCAGGAAGTAAGAAGGGCCCTAGCTGTCAGGCTGGTCAGAGGGCCCTGAATGTCCTGACGTGATTTTTGGGATTCCCGTGAATTTCTTTCGCCTCAGACGTGATTTTGACCTGCCAGGGCCCAGGGGCACTAAAAATAAAACAAACAAAATAAAAAATGAAAATAGGACATCACCAAAATTAAGTGACCGAAATCCGTTGAGTTTTTAATTTTGCGTATAGGTAGGGGCACCACGAATTAAATTCATGACCATCCCCTTGGAGTTTTCCTGGATCATCCCCTGGTGCTCGCACGGTTGAGACAAAAACGAGTAAGATTCTGGTCTTCAATACGCCTTTTCACGCAACACGATCCAGAAAAACAAAGGTATTAGCTCAGAAGTGTTTGACAGGTGATTTTGAGCATGCAAGACGGCGTCTATAGCGCATTTAGGTCTTCGGCTTTTGGGGGGGGTCAAATGACCCTCTCAGACCTTTTGGGGGGGGTCATGACCCCGTGGACCCCCCCCAGGATCCGCCAGTGGGTAGCCGTGCACCAATTTAAATTGGTGCCCGCGCGTGCAGTGGTAAATTTATTAACTGAAGTTTTTGGAAGGGTCATTGACTTTATTACGGAGCAAGCGAAGCGAGCAGAGTCTTTCCTTATGCGCGGTTCACACCGGATCTGTAATGACCGTTACGTTCCGTAATGAATACGGTGGTGATTAAAAAATATCTTGAAAGTGGAGGGAACAATGCAACGCGCATGCGTAGTTCAATTTTTTGGCGCCGTAACGCCGTAATGGTTACGGATTCGGTGTGCACCGGGAATTGCCATCGCTGAGCGTCAGCGTTCGAATTAAGTGCGCCAAAACTCTATTTTGTTTATAAGGAAGCGGAAAATGGACTAAAGCCAAGAGCTGTTTTTAATATCAGAGCGTCAGAATGTAGACTTGTTTTACTCTCTACCTTTTGATTTGTTAATTTCACTTTGACACAGGGGTCTGCAATTGTATCGAGGCATATCATTGTTAATTAAACGCCGGTGGGCAGAACACTGGACAGAGATTCTTGCATTATTTATTGCATTACAAGAGGACATGCCTATTGCCTATGCCTGTCAACGCTGAAGTTTATTTCTTTACATTCGTTGCTATTCGTGGGTGATGGGAACACCAACGGACGCAAGAATCCGTATTGTATACCATTTGCTCGGTTGGTTTGCCTAGAGTCAATGTGGATTCAAACGTCTGCAAATATCTACAAGTCCAAGTATCAAATTTAGCAAGTAGCAGGGGCAATATGGCCGGTGAAGTTTACTCAGAACTTCACGAAACTCTGAACTCAGAACTCCATATACAAGATACAAAGTAAGCCGTGAGCGTTACACGCTGAGGGCATGCTCACAAGAAATAATCATTATTGTCAGGTTGATTCGAGCATAGGCGGCGGAACGGGGAGGGCACCGGGGCACCGTGCCCCCCCCCTTTGATTTGGGAATTTTAACACTAGCCCTATGGGCGTTGCATGGAAAGAATGGGACCAAAAGTCGGCAGTGCCCCGCCCCCCCCCCCTTAATTGAAGGTGTCCCGCCGCTACTGGATTCGAGCTAAGGTAAACGGGTCCGCACGTGCGCACTAGTAGGCCGCTGCCCTCGTCAACATTTGGAAGCTTCATAACTGCAAGGCGATACCTTGGCTTAACCTACCAAAGATGCAATCCAAAGCAATCGGAACATGTCATTAAAAAGGATAAGCACGCGCACGTGTGCAGACCAATACCCTCGCTGACTTGTGAAGTCTACTAATATACATGGTGTTATTCAGCATACTTAATATTAGCTCTATCGGCCCAGCCGATCTGCGGATATGGAAAAAGGGTGCGCACGTGCGCACGTGCTAGCCCATACCCTCGCTGACCAGTACAATCTGCAGGTCAACATGGTGTCATTCGGCATATTTAACCCGCGCCCGGCTGGGGGTCCTGGATTTCCACGCCCTGCTGGGGGGGGGGGGTGTTTGAACACCCCCCCCCTTCTAACTCGGCTCCTGGGCCACGTAGCGATACGCGGAAGGCGGCGTTCGAAAGAGCGTCAAAAATAATGACGAAATCACTTCGGTCAATTTTTTGGTCAGGTCAAAGGTCAGGTCACCAGAGGTCATAGAAGGCAAAATTTCGCCGATTTCCAGGTCAAATGTCGAAAATTTCCAAGAAGCCAACGCATAACTCGGGAACCAATAGAGCTACAGCACCGCGGAAAAGCGCATTCGATAGCCCTATTAACGCCCTTTCTGGATAATTCTCTCAGATTTGACCTAACGCCAACGGTTTTGCCTGCAGGGGGCAAAAACTGCAAAAATAGCCGATTTTCGGAAATAGTTTTTCTGCAATAACTTTTGACCCAAGCCTTGTACGAGCTTACTTTTACTGGCATCGTGTTCCTCTCGTCAAGACGCATCGAATGAACTATAACTTGACCTTGAAAGGTCAACTTGAAAATTTGACCTCAGGTCAAGGTCATGACCTGACCGGAAAGGGTCATGTTGCATATCAGTCGATCCGTATCGTCGAGCTGAACACCTCTAAGGCGTTTTCATCGCTCTAGCATGCCTCTATCAAAAGTTATTTGCGAAAAACTGTTAGATACCATTCGTGACCTAAGATGACCTCAGGGCATAAACAAGGGTCATGGACACCATTTTCATGTTCTGTGTGTCTAAACCACTTGTAATTCGGTGTTTTGGAGTGTTTATAATGTCTTTCGTCCAAAAGAGGCGCATTTCAATTTTCTCCCATTGACTTATAATGGGGAGGTCGCAAAATTGACCTGACCTTAGGTCATCGATATCAAAATTCTGAGATATACATTTTGTACATGCTATTGCTCTTAGCAATCGCTGAAAGTTTCAAAGCGATCGGTCACTCGGTGTAGCTATGACAGACATTGAAACTTTTTATGAGGTGAGGTCACTTCAAGTGACCTGGTGACCTGACCTTGAATGACCTTGGTCTGAAATTTTCACAACATGTGTAGAATTGATGTATGATAAGGTGTACCAAAAACGGCGGCGCTCCGCGCCGCCGTTTTTGAGATATTCGCGAAAAACCACAAGGGGTGGTGTTCAAACACCCCCCCCCCAGCAGGGCGCGGGTTAATATGAGCGTTATCGGTCCAGTGGCTCCCCAGATATGGAGAAGGGGTACGCACGTGCGCACGTGCAAATCAATGTCTTTGCCAACCCGTGCAATCTTCTTATAAACATGGTGTTATTCAGCATACAAAATATGAGTGCTATCGGTCCAGCCGATCCAGAGATATGAAAAAGGGTACGCACGTGCGCACGTGCAAATCAATGTCTTTGCCAGCCCGTGCAATCTGCTTAAAAACATAAAGCTTTTCACCATACTTCATATGAGCGCTATCGGACCAGCCGATCCCCACATACTAAAAAGGGTACGCGCGTGCGCACGTGCATACTAATGTCTTCGCCAACCTGTGCAATATTCATATTTGCATGGTGTCCTCTAATGCGTGGTTCGCACCGGATCCGTAATGACCGTTACGTGCCGTAATGAATACGTCGGCGATTAAATAATATCTTGAAAGTGGAGGGCACAATGCAACGCGCATGCGTAGTTCAATTTTTTGGCGACGTAACGCCGTATTCGTTACGGATTCGGTGTGCACCGGGAATTGCCATGTTGAGCGCCGTCCTTCGAATCAAGTGCGCCAAAACTGTTTTGCTTATAAACAATCGAAAAATGGGCTAAAGCTAAGAGCTGTTTCTTAATATCGGTGCGTCAGAATTTTAAGTGGTTTTGCTAACTTCTTTTTAAATTTATTCCTATCACTTTTGCATAGTGGTTTATAATTGTATGGAGGCATATCATTGTTAATTAACTACAATTGTGGGCAATGGGCATGATACTATACAGAGAATCTTTTATCCTTTTTTGGCATAAACAAGAAAACATGCCCATGCTGGTCAACGCTGAAGTTCATTTTCTACACTCGTGAATCGCTGCTATCCATGGGCAAGATCAACGTACGCATCGTACAGTTTGCTCAATTGGCTTGCGAAGAGGCGGTGCAGTGTCCGTCCAAGCATCAAGTTTAGCAGGGGCAATATGGGCAGCGAAGTTGACTCAGAACTGCATAAAAGACGTGGCACGAGAATCTATGTATTGGAATTTATTTTGTGGACTTTGAACTTGACCTGTAACATACCTACATGATTAGGGCTAGGCTAGGCCTACGAAGGAAATGTTATCTTTAAATAAACGAGTGAAATGTAATTACGGAACATGAATTTTATGTACGTCTCTCAAGAGATACAAAGTAGGTTGTGACATACTGAAGGCATACCTACATGAAATAATGCCTAAAAATCAGTCGGCGAGTTGATACGATTTTTTCAAGTAGAAAGGTCCGCACTTGCACACGAGCAGACCGCTACCCGCTACCCAGACCAGCCCAATCAATCGCAACATGTGAGAAGGGGTGGGCACGTGCGCATGTGCCGACCAATACTCTCGCTGACCTTTGCAATCTGCATACTTTATATGCGTGGTGTCATTCAGCATACCAAAGTCCAAATGTGAGCGCTATCGGCCCAGCCAATCCCAAGATATGAAAAAGGGGTGCGCACGTGCGCACGTGCCGATCAATACCTTTGCCGACTTGTAAATTCTACATATAAGCATGTTATCATTCAGCATACTTGATATAAGCACTTTCGGCCCAGCCGATCCCCAGATATGAAAAAGGGGTGCGCACGTGCGCACGTGCAGATCAATGCTTTTGCTGACCTGTGCAATCTGCAAATAAACTTGGTGTCATTCAGCATACTTAATATGAACGCGATCGGCCCAGCCGATCCCCAGATATGAAAAAGGGGCACGCACGTGCGCACATGCAGATCAATGCTTTTGTCAACCTGTGCAATTTGCATATAAACATGATGTCATTCAGCATACCAAATATGGGCGCGATTGGCACAGCCAATCCCGAGATGTGAAAAAGGGGTGCGCACGTGCGCACGCGCTGAGGCAATTCGAAATCGTCCTAAGGTCACGGGATGTGTAGTGTGCACCCAGCCAAAACAACAAACAAAGATTGAACCGTTTCCATTCAGCCGTTCCCGAGTTATGCGTGGTTCACACCGGATCCGTAATGACGCCGTAACCGTTACGGACGTAATGAGCTAGAGATTTCTCAAGATTCCCCAAGCATTGTGACTTTTGTAGACGAAGTTGAAATGTGGCAACCAGTCGCCGTAAACTGGCAGCGTCCACCGTACTCGTTACGGAACGTAACAGAAGTTGGGAAAATTGAACTTTTCGGCTCGACCGGCCGCCGTAATGACTTTTATCGACATGTATCTCCAAAACGGTTTGACTGTTTGATGAGCGGTCTTCTTTGGGGAGGGGCTGCATCCTTTCTACCCTGAACTGTGCTATTGATATCACTCATGAGTGCCTGTTACAGCACGTGTCACGTGCGACGAGAGAGGTTCCAAAAGAGGTCGTCATACCATAACTCGGGAACGGCTGAATGGAAACGGTTCAATATTTGTTTGTTGTTTTGGCTGGGTGCACACTAGGTACACATCCCGTGACCTTAGGACGATTTCGAATTGCCTCATCGCGTGCGCACGTGCGCACCCCTTTTTCACATCTCGGGATTGGCTGTGCCAATCGCGCCCATATTTGGTATGCTGAATGACATCATGTTGATATGCAAATTGCACAGGTTGACAAAAGCATTGATCTGCACGTGCGCACGTGCGTGCCCCTTTTTCATATCTGGGGATCGGCTGGGCCGATCGCGTTCATATTTGGTGTGCTGAATGACACCATGTACATATGAAGATTGAACAGATCGGCAAAGGCATTGGTCTGCACGTGCGCGCGTGCGTACCCCTTTTTGGCATCTTGGGATCGGCTGGGCCGATAGCGCTCATATATTAAGTATGCTGAATGACACCAAGTTTATTTGCAGATTGCACAGGTCAGCAAAAGCATTGATCTGCACGTGCGCACGTGCGCACCCCTTTTTCATATCTGGAGATCGGCTGGGCCGAAAGTGCTTATATCAAGTATGCTGAATGATAACATGCTTATATGTAGAATTCACAAGTCGGCAAAGGTATTGATCGGCACGTGCGCACGTGCGCACCCCTTTTTCATATCTCGGGATCGGCTGGGCCGATAGCGCTCACATTTGGACTTTGGTATGCTGAATGACACCACGCATATAAAGTATGCAGATTGCAAAGGTCAGCGAGAGTATTGGTCGGCACATGCGCACGTGCCCACCCCTTCTCACATGTTGCGGTTGATTGGGCTGGTCTGGGTAGCGGGTAGCGGTCTGCTCGTGTGCAAGTGCGGACCTTTCTACTTGAAAAAAATAGTATAAACTCGCCGACTGATTTTAGGCATTATTTCATGTAGGTATGCCTTCAGTATGCCACAACCTACTTTGTATCTCTTGAGTGACGTACATAAAATTCATGTTCCGTAATTTTCACTCGTTTATTTAAAGATAACATTTCCTTCGTAGGCCTAGCCTAGCCCTAATCATGTAGGTATGTTACAGGTCAAGTTCAAAGTCCACAAAATAAATTCCAATACATAGATTTTCGTGCCACGTCTTTTATGCAGTTCTGAGTCAACTTCGCTGCCCATACCGCCCCTGCTAGACTTGATGCTTGGACGGACACTGCACCGCCTCTTCGCAAGCCAATTGAGCAAACTGCATACGATGCGTACGTTGATCTTGAATATGGATAGCAGCGATTCACGAGTGTAGAAAATGAACTTCAGCGTTGACCAGCATGGGCATGTTTTCTTGTTTATGCCAAAAAAGGATAAAAGATTCTCTGCATAGTATCATGCCCACAATTGTAGTTAATTAACAATGATATGCCTCCATACAATTATAAACCACTATGCAAAAGTGATAGGAATAAATTTAAAAAGAAGAGAGCAAAACCAATTAAAATTCTGACGCACCGATATTAAGAAACAGCTCTTAGCTTTAGCCCATTTTTCGATTGTTTATAAGCAAAATAGTTTTGGCGCACTTGATTTGAAGGACGGCGCTCAACATGACAATTCCCGGTGCACACCGAATCCGTAACGAATACGGCGTTACGTCGCCAAAAAATTGAACTACGCATGCGCGTTGCATTGTGCCCTCCACTTTCAAGATATTATTTAATCGCCGACGTATTCATTACGGCACGTAACGGTCATTACGGATCCGGTGTGAACCACGCATTATGGTATGACGAGCTCTTTTGGAACCTCTCTCGTCGCACGTGACACGTGCTGTAACAGGCACTCATGAGTGATATCAATAGCACAGTTCAGGGTAGAAAGGATGCAGCCCCTCCCCAAAGAAGACCGCTCATCAAACAGTCAAACCGTTTTGGAGATACATGTCGATAAAAGTCATTACGGCGGCCGGTCGAGCCGAAAAGTTCAATTTTCCCAACTTCTGTTACGTTCCGTAACGAGTACGGTGGACGCTGCCAGTTTACGGCGACTGGTTGCCACATTTCAACTTCGTCTAGAAAAGTCACAATGCTTGGGGAATCTTGAGAAATCTCTAGCTCATTACGTCCGTAACGGTTACGGCGTCATTACGGATCCGGTGTGAACCACGCATAACATACAAAATATGAGCGCTATCGGCCCAGCAGATCCCGAGATATTAAAAAAGGGATGTGCACGTGCGCACGCGCTGAAGGAATTCAAAACCGTCCAAAGGTCACCGGATGTGTAGTGTGCACCCAGCCAAAACAACAAACAAATTTTGAGCTGTATCGCTTCAGCCGTTCCCGAGTTATGAAATGACGGGCTCTTCTGGAACCTCTCGTGTCGCACGTGGCACGCGCTGTAACAGGCACTCATGAGTTTTATGGATAGCACAGTTCCATGAAGAAAAGATACATCCCCTCTCCAAAGAAGACCGCTCATCAAACAGTCAAACCGTTTTGGAGATAAATGTCAACAAAAGTCATTACGGCGGTCGGTCGGGCCGAAAAGTTCAATTTTCCCAACTTATGTTACGTTCCGTAACGAGTACGGTGGACGCTGCCAGTTAACGGCGGCTGGTTGCCACATTTCAACTTCGTCTAGAAAAGTCGCAATGCTTGGGGAATCTTGAGAAATCTTTAGCTCATTACGGCCGTAACGGTTACGGCGTCATTACGGATCCGGTGTGAACCACGCATTATTAGATTAACGGAAATTTCTGAGTATGAGCGGCCGGCCGTGCGGACGCTTTTGCGAGGCTTATAATATCTCAGCAACCACTTGACCGATTTACATGCGGTAATTTTTGTAGGGTAGCTTCATTCCTTCTACCAAGTATTGGACTATTCCCGATCCATGTGGGTGACCCCTTATGCGCGTGCCACGTGCAAAACGAAGAGGTGTCAGTTTTGTAATTGTTGCAATATCTCGGTAACTACTGGGCCGATTGCGCTGAAAGTTGGCATGTAGGTAGGCACCTACTAGGCAAAACATATCCATGTGCCAGAGTTGGGGTGCTGCTGCACGTGCGCACGTGCAGGGGTCGTTTCCAGATCTCGAGCACGGCTCGACCGATTGCGCTCAAGTTTGGTACATAGTTAGGGACCGGTTAGAAGGGAGCCGTGCAAAAGTCAGTCAGCACCCATTTTGCACGTGCGCACGTGCAAGGTGTCGCTTCCAGATCTCGAGAACGGCTGGGCCGATATCGCTCAAAGTTGGCGCATCGCTAGAGATCGGTTAGTAGGGTGCCGTGCACAAGTCAGTTGGAGGTACCCCCTCGCAATTTCGCACGTGCAAGGCCCACCCTCTCGCTCGCTCCGTTAGTCGCCCCAAAAGGCGTTAAGCTCAGGCTACACTATCAGCGTTTTTCGGTTTCTGCGTGATTTCGGTTTCCGCGTTTTTACGGTTTCTGCGTTTTTTCGTTCCGGGCGGCTGCCGCGTGCACGGTGTTGTTTATAACATAGTGATGGATAAGTGATTAAATGAATTAATTATTCATATTAAATATTATCGTATATCGTGTAGTGCTTTTGCAAGGAGCATTGATAATATTATAAATTAACTTTGAAGCGACCTTCTCCTTGATATTATGTCAAAAATGAAAGAATTATTTACATGTGCATTCGGGCACAGCCCATCATCAGATGTATATTTGAAAAGACAGCATATACATCGTCACAAAAACAAGAATCGACATTTCAAATTCAGCTCGTGAAAATGACACATCAGTATCCTTCGCGCCGTATGGTACCTATCTATATAAAACACACCTATAAACACACACACAAGCACAATTTTGGGGCACATACATACGATAAACTTGTTCTCACATGATACGCCACGAGGACAGATTTTCGTTCAGCCCAGGTTTTCTTTCCCTTATGTACAGTGATTCAGTAATTTTCCTATCCGGATGGTCCCTAGTTTTCTTCAAAATCCTAACCTCCAGTGGCGGGTCAGCCAGCTTTTCTGCCTTCGACATCCCCGCGTGACACTCTGAAAAATGGTCACCGATCGGGGTAAGCTGTGTCTCGTTGGCAGCACACCTCAAATGCTCATTGTATCTAAGGCGCAGAGGCCGTTTCGACTCGCCGATATACTTAGCTCCACATAGCGTACAGGAGAGCTCATAAACCACGTTTTTGTCCGTGCACCTACCATTCTGCAACCTCCTGCAAGTGTTGCAGATCCTGTTGCCCGAAGGGCACGGTGGATCGCCAAACGATGAATGCACTAGCTTTTGTTTCAATGTCTCTGGCGTGTATGAGGCCACCGTAACATCCAGCCCAGAAGCACGAGCCGCCTTCTTCACCTTGCATAGCACAGTTTCATTGACATAAGGCAAAAGAAGGATCCCGCCAGACTTGTGACCTCTTCCTGCTCTTGCGCCCTGCCCCTCCCTACCATCAGCGCCAGGGGCAGCGTCGGGGACATCCCTAGTCGTATGTCTCCCTCGCCCTCCACGAGCTCCTCTACCGTCTCTACTGACCCTACGCAGCCGCTCTTTTCTTTCCACTTGTCGCCGAGTGCTCCTTAGCACGTGCGCAGGGTAACCATTTCTCGAGAACAGGTCACAGATTTTATCTAGGCTCCTTTGCTTAGACTCCTCATCAGAGGACAGTGCGATCGCGCGCGTCAATTGGGACCGCAGAGTGCAGAGCTTTGTCTGCTTGGGATGCGCTGAGCGGTAGTGGAGAATGATCCCCGCATTGTTAGGCTTGACATATAGCTCCGACTGGAATCGACACCTATCACCCTCCCGGTGCAATGTGATCAAGGTGTCCAGCATCGGGACGGCGCCCTCCCCTTCCCCAGACATCTCGTAGGTGAACTGTATCCTGGGGTTAATGCTGTTCAGATAGGTGACAAAGTCAAGTAGGGCATCTTTACCATGCAGCCAGACACCAGCAAAATCGTCAATGTACCTGACAAGGAAATCAGGCCTCAAATCGGCCCCATCCAGTGCCAGTCTCTCAAAACGGTCCATGTACAGGATGGCGACAGCTGGTGCAACCGGAATACCCATGGCGATTCCCTCCAATTGCAGGTAGAATTGGGACCGCAATTCTATTCGGACCGCCCATCTGATGATGGGCTGTGCCCGAATGCACATGTAAATAATTCTTTCATTTTTGACATAATATCAAGGAGAAGGTCGCTTCAAAGTTAATTTATAATAAATATTATCGTGTTGTAACAAAATTAAAATAATTGTTTTAAGGATTTTACAACTAACAAGGATATATTTTCGATCATAATCATTTGTCAGCTTAATTACAATTATCATATTTGAAGTAGAATGATGAGTTTTGAAACACATCTTGTCTTCTTTAATCTCAGTTACACCATTTTCATTATTTACATTTGAAACTGTTCCATCGTCACAATATTATTAGCAACAATCACTTCTGATCATTCATCACTAAAACGAAATCCCGCAGAAACCGAAAAAAGTTCACAGCTCTGAACTTTTTTCGGTTCCGACTCGTCGGTTTTTGGGGGTTTTCGTTCCACGGAACGCCAGACTGGCAGTGTGGCTTGCGCAATGCATTCGCTATGAGGCGAACTTGACGACGCGAACCGAAATCCCGCAGGAACCGAAAAAACGTTGGAATTCATGCTAGTGTAGCTTAGGCTTTATACTGGTTCTAAGAATTCCCATAAAAGGCCCTTTTAGTGTCATGGATTAAATTTAATTTTAATTAAAATTTGCACCGTTAAAGGGAGATAATGAGCTTCCTTTTTTCTTAAATAAACATTGTTCGACGTCCATGCTATTTTTATTGTGGTTTCTATAAAATATGAAAACTTCCTAGCACATTATCGTATGTGAAAAATGATTTTTATTTTTGCAAAAAAGAAGCAGTACTTGCAGTACTTGAAACACCCACCGAAATGCGTCGTCCTTCTCTATAAAAAAGTTGCAGTGTATGGCGCTTTTGTTTCAAACAGCGACGCTTGGGTTTTTGTTTATGTTGCCGTTTGTTTATGTTGTTAGCTTGGTTGTCAGTGTCGTGTGTAGGGCGTTGGTTGTAGGTGCATAGTACCCTACAACCAACGTGTGTAGGTATTGTGGCCATTCAAATCAGAAGGAACGCAGCTACGAAATTTATGTCATCCGGTACACATGTATTTCGACTCACTGGTATTCTAAGAAAGGTATTGTATCAATATATGAAAAGAATCTTTTGACATACTGACTAATGAAATAACTTATACCAAATTCTTCCAAAAATAAAGAGCAAGACTTCGTTCTCATTCGTTCCTTATTTAAAATGAGAAATGCTGCAACTAAATTATGTATTGTCCGGTACCTAATAATTAAAAGCATTCGTACACGTCGAAAAAACAAATGTATAAGAAAACCTTTTATTCACGAATTGACCATAAAGGCAGAAATCAATTAAAATAAAATTTTCCAAATATTATTTAGTTTTTACTCACCGACTTTACTTAAACCTGCAAGTACTTGCTCACCCATCACTACCAAGCGCGGAGCGCTTGAGCTACTTCAACTTAAAAAACATGGTAATTTTGTGATTTCGGAAAAATGCAATGAATTTACATTATATTTATACATTTTCTACTAAGAAATGGTCCCAACTCCAATAAAGTGGGAAAAGGTCATAATCTCCCTTTAAGCATGGATTAATTAGTTTAACACATGGTTTCCGTGCATAAATGGTTTTAACGCACTCGTGGTTGCTCCTTTTTAGCTCCTTTTTAGGCTTCCAGTTGGTTGATCAGTTCTCCATTCAAAAATCCGTGACAATGCCCCTGATGATGTGCATTAGCATTCACAAGACCCCATATTGCTTTTTAACTTTATTTTTGCAAAGAAAGACTTGTCAATGTGTGTCTGAAACTTTGAGTTTGTATTATTGACTTTTGGATTTGGCTCCCACAGCTTAGAAAGACACATCAAACACCAGAGTTTCCTCCCAAGAGAGTCATCCACAACACAGTGAAAGTGCTGGAGCTCCGTCGTTCGGCACTCGAAGCCTACTTGCAGACGCTATTGCAGGTGGAGCCACCACCACTGCCTCTTCTTCAGTTCCTTGGTGTTCAGCCACAGAAAAGGTCAGTGTAGTTGTGAATTGCAGCCAGGGGTGTAGGATCGCAAAAAAGGTTGGGGGGGGGGGGGGGTGAGTGCAGTGTATGCTCCCGCTCTTTTCAAATCCCATTCCAATTCAGTCGATGCTAATGTTGAAAACACCAATAACCAGCGCGATTGGTTAAATCTTTGGCGGCGCACAAAAAAGCCACTATCAGAAACTCCTGATTTCGCGGACGATAATGAATACTTAATGTGTAACTAAGTATTCTTTTCTGCCCAATTCAAAACATTTCCTCAATTTCCAACAGATTGACACCCAAAATATGCATATATTCCGAGATTGCCCCTGGCCATCCGTGAGACCGTTTCGAACCATAGTCCGCGCACCGCGCCGGTCGAAGTGGCGCCCTCAGTGGCAGGTGGATCGCAGAGGCGCGCCCAGCAGGGTGCCAGGAGGGGGAGCCAGACTTCGGTGGCGCCCGCACGTAACATTTACGAATACAACCCAACACATGTAATAAATAAGGTAATATTAATCATAAAAAGGTGATAAGACGACCGGTCTTATTACCGGTCTGTTGTTAAGCTTGAATACGGGTTTGTGTTGCAGTCTGATCGAGGTGGAAGGCCCGGAGACCAGCCACCGTCCGCTGCTGGCCTTTCAGCCGCGGCTGTTCGCCGACCGCTCGGGAGACGCCGCCGACGCCGTCCTGAGCGGAGTCCTCAGCGCCGTCTACGGCCGCTAGACGGCCCACCTGCACAGCCAGAGCGCTGCCGCCGCAATGGCTCCGCTGCAGGCTAGTCCCCGGATTTTTGTCATTTGCTGTGAAATAAGTTCTCCTGGATCTGAGTTGAGGGTATTCGCTACTTCGTTAATTTTTGTTGCTGGGTACGAATATGTTAAAACTTACAATTGTAGCCATTGCACAAACAATTGTATGGAGTAGGGCTGCAGAGTCGGTCGAAGTCGACATTTCTGACTGGAGTCGGAGGCGAAGTCTATTTTGGAAGCCGGAGTCGGACTCTGAGTTGATTTTGTAAGCCGGGGTTGGATTCGGAGTCGGAGTCACCAAAAATCCATCGATACTGCAAGACTTCGTATAAAGTCAACTTTTTTGTAATCCACTTCCGGCTTGCAAAGGGCTCGCTCGCGCCAGCAGCTCTAGGGGCCCCACACCCGTCTGTGGCGACCCCACACCAGTCTGTGAGGGGCGAGGACCCACAACGGCGCCTTGAACTTGAGGACCCTCACCGGAACCTCTGAGGGCCTTACACTAGCACCTTAGATAGCCCACACCGGCACCTCTGTGGCCCTCGTACCAGTGCCTCTGAGGCAGTGTGGCCAAATCCATTTTGCGTTTGGGGAGGATGTAGAAAAAAAGCCGCCAGAGGATGTAACTATTTTTTTGAAAAATGGTCTACTGATTTTTTTAAGTTCTAATTTTCATAGAAAAGGTGGGAAATGGCCTTACTAACATTCAGTACTGATGTATCTTTGAAGAAAGCACTTCAGTGATACATATGTAGAAATAGCAATTCTTTTTAAGACAATCGTTTAATAGGAACAACTTCAACGGCCACTGGTCATTTGCCAACCACCACCTTCCCGATGCTGATTTCCTTACTCTATTCCAGGCATATTCCTCATCCATTCCTGAAAGAAGATCGCGAGCCTTCCAATTTCCAAGCACTCCTGTCATCATCGTGAACCTACGAATCCATCAAGATCCCTACTGCCAGATGACCTCGGACACCGACGTCTGCTCCCCGAAGATACAGCTGCGCATACTGCATACCTATTCACGTTTTATAAAATGTAAATGCATAGTGCTGTGTTTAACAGGTTACTCTCGAATCAATCGAATTAATCGACTATACGACCATTTCTGAATCAGTTATTGTATCAACATTGCATCAGTACCTATAAGAATCAGAATTGCATCGATTATGAGAACTAAGAAAAGTTATCACTAATATAAAATGTTGACCGATATGGCCAGTGGCCAGTACAACTCCCGATGTCATCCTCGACATTAATGTCCTAGTGCATATCCCAGAATCCAACCGCAACTGTGATCTTGGGTTCAATGTGTGCGATGAATTTACTCATTACTGTGTGTAGTAACGGCAACTGAGGGGAAAATAAAATGCAATAAGGTACCGAAACGTCCATATCGCCGATCTTTTTTGGGCTGGGTAACACTGAACTAGAAGAGTTGGTCGAACGGATGAGATGAGCACATTTTGTCACCGTTATATCGCTGGCCAGATCGCAAATCCATATCCAGACGAGACAACATATGTCGACGAGCTGCACAAACTAAGGTGATGAGTCCGCACCAGCCCGACGGACTCTTGAACAGAGCTAACAGAGCTGGAAAAACACACCTACATCTAGCAAGACCTAGAGCTATTACTGAATAGGTCATAAAATATTTACCAGCCTATCACACTTTTTTAGGGGAAAACACCATAGCCGGTCATTTCGACGCGTTTTTTTTCCAAACCCTGATCTTCTTCCCGTGAATTGCCCAGAAGCACGAAAAATCCAATTTAAAAAGTCCAATCAATTATTCGATCCTATTCAAGTATCAAGCATGTGAGCTTGTTCTGACATTGCTTGATCTGCTGAGACAGACAAACTTCAGAAAACCGAGTCACTGTATTTTCTCAAGCTTTTTTCAACCTGTCGGAAATTTACGGGAGAACAGATATGGAGTTTGAAGGAAAAAACACGGCGATTTATTCCCTGCTCAACCTGTTGTGGGTCTCATAGTTTACCCTATCATTTCCTTTTCATAGCACAACAGGGTATGTGCTCAGTCTCACACCGAAGTTCACGATACCATGTTGGTTGGGCACAAAAAAATCGTACCACACGACAGCGGATCAGCTGTGCTGTACAACACACCAGCGTCTAGCTGAGTGCATTCACGCCGACATCTCATCGAGATTGTCATGCTTTGCAGGTAAGGAGTCTATGGTAGGTTCACAAATCAGTCACACGAGTCACGAATGGTGGTACGACTGACTGGGGCCAATTCACCAATCAGTTCGATTACGAGTCTGAACGCATAGTGCACGGTGCGTCTTGGTTGTTTCGTTTTGGACGTCTGCCAGTAGGTGGCTCTGTAAACACCACAACCTACTCAATAGATGTCGCCATAATGTACTATGCAGTTGTTGTGAAGTTGAAAAGATTTCATAATGTATGTATATTGCTTAGTATTTTCCTCATAAATTAAAACACCCCTCACCTAGGTACCACTGCAATTATAAGTAGTGTTTTGCAATGAATAAGTGCCTAGTTATGTTGAATTAGAAATGTAGATCGCTTTAAATTTACACACAGCTCCAAATCCCTGAAATGATTAGGTACTTCCCATCTGAATCAGATCAGGCTTCAGAATGAAGCAGTTCAATACATCATCATAGTTCAAATGGTGTTTGCAAATGCCAGAATGCATTTTCTTCATAAAGACTTTTCACACACTAAAGCAATGATTGATGTAATGAAATCTGCATACCCATCACATCTGCCTTCACATTAACATTTCATCAAATGTCCAACAGATCCCTCAATATAAGAAATCTTATGTAAATGTGAATATGAAGTCCAGTGAATATTTTGAACATAACCTAACCTGATCTAACCTTACCTAGCTACCTACCAACCTAAAACTTTCAACCTGGCTGTCCCAACTCAAAACCTATTGCCTACAACCTACAACCTTAAGCCCACAACCTATCTACACATAAACCAAATTTTATCATACCAGATACCTATATATATATATATATATATATATATATATATATATATATATATATATATATATATATATATATATATATATATATATATATATCAATCAGTAAGAATCTGGCCAGATGCCTACATTTCTTTTAGTCAGAATGCACAGAGTAGATGGGTGGTAACTGGTAATGAAAAATCTTTGAAACTAGAGGGTTTTTACTAGCAATGACAATGTCATTGCTGAGGTGCTAATCCAAAATATTAATAATTAACTTAACGGAACCAGCCAACATCACTGGAAATTTCTTCTGAGTTCTGATTGTTGGCTGGTTGTTGTTTTTAGGTAATATGTATTTTTGAAGTATATGAATGTATCAAATCAGATAAAATAACAGATGCACACAAATGAAATTTTAACTGATGCCTTATATATTTGTGAATGAGCTCAACATCCAGGTTCGGTTGCGGATTCCTGATGATGGCAAGAGCTAAAGGCTCGAAATGCTGAGAAACGTTCTTACCCGAGGCTGTGTTCCTGTTCCATGCTTCTCCAAAGCAATCTCAGTCTACGCTCTCCACCTACAAATAACAAACGTGCATGCATAGACCAACATCATCCCAACTTTAATTGAGATCTTTCCAGGATCAAGGTCTTAGGTCCCTGTGGCCTGTACCTTATTGACTAATAGCTTGCAAGTATTGCTATCAGTTCTATTACGCTTCTATCAAATACTGAAATAAGGCAACAAGGCCACAACACAACACTGCTTGTCTATTCAATTTAATTTCTCGAATCGTTTGTATGGAGCAAATGTTTCGGTTTTCCTCGTCTACAAAATATTGTACAAGATTATCAATCTCGACGCACCTGTCGAACTTCGCGGCCTCCGTATTACGTCACACGATTTCAGAGATTTTCGGCAGAAAAACTTCCGACATCCCTAAAACAGCGGCTCACGAAAGCCAGCCAAACGTGAAAATTAAGACAATGCAGCCGGTAAAATGATGATAATATTGTAGGGAAATCAATGGAGCATGATATATGTGAATACCAAATCACAAAAATGGTTTTTCACAGTTTGGCGAAGAGTTGAAGTTAGGGGTTGTTAGGGGTGGAATTTCGCCAAAACAGGCGAAGGATGTCATTATATTTGAACATGTCAAAATAGAGTATTGTGGGCTTAATATCAGTTTTGATGCATAGGTGGGCATAATTCATCAATTTTCTTTCACTTTGTATAACATTTAGCTCGTAAAATGAGCCTGGGAATACACAATTTCATTTCTTCAGAAGCCATTTTTTCCGCAAAATCAGCGGATTTTTTGCATAAAAATGACGGAAGTTTATTGGGCTCAAAAACAAGCATTTCGCAAATTTTCCAAGAAAATGACCGCGTATGCAATGTATTATTTCATTTTCTTTCGTATTATCTCATTTTCTCGTCTTGGTTTGGTCGATTAGCGGTGCTGTCCTCATTATAAGTTAGGGGTTGTTAGGGGGAAAATAACGACTTCCTTCGGGATTTTGACTTCCCGATAACGACTTCCTTTTTGGCCACCGGTGACGTCACAGGCTGAACAAAGCACGCCAGGGCGGTGGTGCATGATGTATGAAGAGTCAACAGGGGATTATTGTGTCTTTGATGGCCTTGAATCTCGAACGACTGCTTGTGTTGTGGACGCTGTGGATGCATTGGTGTTGTGTCCGAGGGGTTTGTGCTTATCCTGATTTTCAGTGGTTGTGTTTGAGCTTAGTTTTGCTTTTATTCTTTGCGATCAATTGATAACTATTGTATATTAATCCGAGTCTGGTCCAAGGCTATATGCTGTATCTGCGCTGGGTGAGCATCGATTGAAATTGAAATTGAAATAGCCTAGTTGTTTGTACAATTCAAATTCAATTTGTGATTTCCTTACCAAACCTGTGCATGTTGTTTGGTAGGTACAAACTCAGCTCCAAAAGTCAAGACACTGGAATATAATGCAGTTTTTATTTTGTCACAATCACATCACCCATGCAGCATCAGCATGCTGATTTCAACTGCTAATGCCATGCTGTCTCGGTCTTGCTTTGTCTTCTTCCATACGTCTTGCAGTTGCTGCATACATACCTCGACCTATATTTTATATCAATATTGCCAGAACATAAGAATATGAATATTGCTTAACATTGTATATGCCTATATTCAAATTGGCGCTCACTGAGACAGAGGTATTTCATGACCTAGCAAGAAGTTGCCAAACACATTGATGCTTGCAGAACAGTATGATATATTTAAGTGAAAAAGTCGTGAGGATGTCTTTTTTCCCAATTTTTAGGATGTCATTATCCTTTTCATTAGGGGAGGATTTCCCCACAACATTGCCAATTTGGCCACACTGGTCGACAGATTTTCGGTGACTCCGACTCCGACTCGGAGTCGGAGTCACCGAAAATCTGTCGACTCCGCAGCCCTGCTAGGTCTGCGGAGTCGGAGTCGGGAGTTGGAGTCAGTCGGATTCGACAATTCTGCCCGGAGTCGGAGTCGGAGTCGGAGCTGGTTTTTGAAAGCCGGAGTCGGAGTCGGAGTCGGAGTCGCCGAAAATCCATCGACTCCGCAGCCCTGGTTGACAGCATTCAAGAGGTTCAGTTTTTCGTCCAAGTCCATGTCTTGCGGTACCACCACCAAAACATCATCCACGTACCGCATCCATTCTGAATCAGGGCCGATTATATCTAGAAGTCGTGACCGTTCTAAGTGACTAAGTCTTCCATATAGAGACACGCGCCAATGGGGCTCAGCGGTGACCCCATGGCTAACCCACTGTGTTGAACGTACTCTGATCCGTTAAACTTGAAACATCCAAACTGCATGCATAATGTCACCATGTGCATGTACTGATCGTTTGGTAATGGCAGGATGTTATCATCTGTGGCATCTACTACTTTTTTGATGGCGTCTAAGGCCCCATCTACAGGGACGTTTGTGAAGAGGGCTGGCACATTAAAACTGGCCAGCTTCTTCTTAGAGACTTCGTCTACTTCTTTTAGTCTCTGCATCATGTCGCTCGTGTTTCCGAATATGAGCCGTGCTCAGTGACCCTAATGCTTTGGTGAGCGGTTTGGCCAAAACGTTAGCTATGTTGTGGGGAGCGCTTCCGATGCCGGATATAATTAGCCTCATAGGTATACCCTGTTTGTGCACCTTTGGTAAGCCCTTCATTCGTGGTGCTGTTGAGGCTTCTTATAGTAATTTCTTCCCTCTCTCAGACGTTTTAAGAACTTTCCGTGCTTCTTTGTTGAACAGTTGACTTTGTTTTTCAGTATGTCCTGCCGGCTTCTTTTCATATGTTTCCGAGTCATTCAACAGTTCATCATCTTGGTCACGTATTGTTGCTTATCCATGATGGTGATTCCGCCGCCTTTATCTGCTTGAGTTGCTACTATGTTGTCGTATGCTATTTTTTGTAGAGCACGCATATACCTTTTCGACAAACTGCTCGGTTGCTGGGCGGCCAGAGCTTTACAACATGCTAAAATCCCTTCGATGAATCCCTTATCTGCATCGGTGTCGTTACACTTATAGTTCCTTTCAATATGTTCTGAAAACGAGTACTTATCTCTCCCGGCATCGAATTTCAAGCCCAATGAAAGCGCCTCCTTTTCGTTGTCAGATAATGACCGTGATGATAGCTTGGTAACTAAAAATCGACGTTCCCTGCTTCCTTCCAGCTGCTTCGGCGGCCGATGTCATCCAACTTGCGGTCGAGTCGATTTCTATGAGGCCAATTATATCCGGCATCGGAAGCGCTCCCCACAACATAGCTAACGTTTTGGCCAAACCACTCACCAAAGCATTAGGGTCACTGAGTACGGCTCATATTCGGAACACGAGCGACATGATGCAGATACTAAAAGAAGCAGACGAAGTCTCTAAGAAGAAGCTGGCCAGTTTTGATGTGTCAGCCCTCTTCACAAACGTTCCTGTAGATGGGGCCTTAGACGCCATCAAAAAAGTAGTAGATGCCACAGATGATAACATCCTGCCATTACCAAAAGATCAGTACATGCAGATGGTGACATTATGCATGCAGTTTGGATGTTTCAAGTTTAACCCTCGAATGTGTAGGGGGGTTCGGATGGACCCCCCCCATGGTTTTTCGCGAATAACTCGCATAAAAAGCGGCCGATCGCGACGAAACTTTCAGTACCCTTGCGTTCATCAATTTTACACCTACCCTGAAAATTTCATGACCCTGACCCAAACGACCTTTGACCTGTGACCTATTTTCCGAGACCATGTTTGGCCGGAATCGCGATTCGGCGTATGTCGGCTCGCACTAGCCGCGCGTTTGCAAGCTTTTCGTGGTTTCAAACGTTCAAACATGCAATTTGATGTTGCTCCCATGCATAAGGGTGAGTGACAAGGTCACCTGAAGGTCAGGTCAGGTCATTGACCTTTGGTGACCTTTGGTGACCTCGGTTCACTTTTTCGAGTCTTACATGTTTCTAGGCTAGTTTTTGGAGCTGAATTCGAATTTAGCAACCATTTGAACATTTACGAAGTAGTTTTGGTGACTTCGTAACATGTTACGAAGCTGTCAGAGGCGGCTGACACCTACTACGAATACCCGGCAAAACCCTTACTGGTTGACCTGACCTGACCTGACCCGACCTGGTCTAAATGCTTAAAGACATCATCTGTGATCAAATCTAACACGATAGTCGTGATCAGCACCCCGAAAAACCCCTTAGCAGCCACACTTTACGACTTTCTAACAGGTCCCGATTTTCCCGACTTTGGGTCATTGACCTGACCTGGAAGGTCAACCAATGACCTAGGATCTTAAATGCTAGTTTTCGGGACGGGCAGGCACCGTACCCGAACACTCATTTTTCGGACGCTCTAGCTCCGAGGATTGACCTTGTGACGTCAGGCGCGCGACCGCGGTGCCCGGGGCGAGGCCGGAGGCTCTTTCGCTCACTGGACGGCGCGCCGAGCGGTCGCGACCAGCATCACCGGAACTTTAGATGAGAGGTCATGGCGTTACAGTTCGTCAAAATGACTGTATCTGGCCAGGTATTGCTACAGATCTTTTGCGATAGGCAGCTAATTTATGGCTGACCACGAGGGAATGATTATTTATTCCACATTGTATGCTTCCAGCCACCAAGGCCTGCCTCTTGTAGCCAGCCCCGCTGTGATAACCATCCAGATCAACCTTTGAAACTCAGCCCACTGGTGACTTTATTGCCAGCTCACCGGGCAATGCACATGCAGGCAGGCGCAGACAGGCAGACGCAGTGAGCACGGTGCAGGCAGGTGATCATGTCTCGCGCTTAGAGGTCCATGCAGCGCCACAGAGAAAGCAGCCGGCAAGCAGATGCAGGTGCGCAGACTCAGACAGGGAGTGTCGCGAACAGAAGACACAACAAGTGCAGATGCCGTGGGTAGTCACCATGCACAACGAGCAGTGAGCAGCTGGCAGCGGACAGTAAACAGGTTCCAACAATAATGGTAGATAGATTATCACATAGGTATGAAGTCTTTATCTGTACAACCAAGATACAACCAAGATCCATGAACTCAGTAACATCAGCCAAGTTTACTGCGCCAAAAACGTCAATCCTCACACGACGAAAAAACCACATCCGGGCACTTCGAGCAAGAACTATAATAAAAACCTAACTCCTGAGCGGTTCCCTGTACGGTGGTGCCATCTCCAGGAAGGAAAGGAAAGCGATCACATGGTAGATGGCGCAACTGGGCTCACCGGAACGGTAAGTGCAGTGGCTGCGCTTACATGAACTGTGGTAGTGCTTTCGTGCCTCGCCCTTTACCTATCCGGGCTAACCTCTGGAGATAGCCTACGGACTCCCATGGACTGTGGAAACTGTCATACGGCGCCGTCCCAGTCTGGCCGACCGGGCGTACCGTAGTCCCACATGTGTGAGCGTGAGGAGTGTGGTGACCCACAATTGTGTTGAGTGCTCTTATGCCGTTTTTTATACATAGGCTTAGTTTGTACAAGACGCTGGCGAAGAGGTTGTCATCGTGGGACTCTCCTCGGTTGGATGGGCATTCTTACTTTTCCTCGGGTTTGGGGTGGTCATCACAAAAACTCTTGCCTGTTTTGGTCAAGCAGGCCAAAACGACTTTTATTTATGTGTTGTGCACCGTGCTCATACTGCGATGAAATGTGCTTTTCAAAACATGTATGTGGAAACCAGTTATATTTGGTGATTTTCGAAGAAATATAAATAAGGTGTGCACGTGCGCACGTGCATTACCTCACCTTCGTCGACTGAGAAAAACTCATACACGGTCAGCATCATTGCCACACAACAAAAGCAACAAACAGCCACACACCAAATTTCATTGCAATCGGTCAGTCCGTTCCCGAGATATGACGGAGGGGTGTGCACGTGCGCGCGTGAGCACGCGCAGAGCCACAATTTTCTCGGTTGCACAATTGCACCCTACTAACCGGTCTATAGCGATGTGCCAAATATGAGTGCAATCGGTCCAGTCGTTCTTGAGATCTGGAAGCGGCACCCTGCACGTGCGCACGTGCAATATGGGTCCCAACTGACTTTTGCACAGCACCCTACTAACTGGTCCCTAACCGTGTACCAAATTTGAGCGCCATCGGTCCAGCCGTTCTCGAGATCTGGAAACGACCCCTGCACGTGCGCACGTGCAGCAGCACTCCGACTCTGGCACATGGATATACATTGCCCGGTGGGTGCGTATTTGTATGCCAAGTTTCAGCGCAATCGGCCGAGTAGTTATCGAGATATTGCAATTGTTACAAAACTGACACTTCTTTGTATTGCACGTGGCACGTGCATAAGGGGTCACCCACATGCATCGGGTGTGCCCACCTCTGCCGTGCCAAAACTCTTTCAACGCACTCTTGCCTGCACAACTAAATAAAAGAAACAAAAAAGGTACATAGGAAAGACATGGTATTGCGGAACATGATTGGAATCCAGAACATGTGTGCAGCAAGTCCAAAGAGTGGTTTTCTGCAAAAGAACAACCAATAATCACATTTACAACATAACCAAGGATCAAATGCGGACACAAAAATGCACATTTGCCAGATGCACATAAATTCCAATCAGCAGAAATGACAAGTTACAACTGGCATTTGTTCTGTTACAAATAAAGATAGCAATTACTGACCAGATGTGTTTTTGGCGCAGCGGTGGGACAAGTGGCCAGTCGGCTCACACTCGACTGGTTCCCGTCTGGTACATCAGCTGGATCACGCTCAGCTGGTGACACACAACAGTACAACCTATTACACCTGCCACTGCCCAAATGCACGAGGAAATGTACCAGTTTTACAATGTGCTAGATCTTAAGGCTCAAATGCAAAGTAAATAATCTAAATTAGCAATATCAGCCCCAATAGCACGTGGAACTCGCGCCATAATTGCCGCAACGAACATAATGTCTACGATATATCAGTTTTCTAGCCACAGTTTATCAGTTTAATATCCACGGCCAACTGCTCATCATTGTCAGTGGCACAATAATCAAAAATACTGACCTTTCACCTTTCATTTCACGCAAATAGATCAGTGCCGGCTCATTCTCGGCAACTCCCTCGTGGCAAAATGTCGCTGATACAAACAACGCATCGGGGTTCGCCGCAAACGCCTATTTTTGCGAGATTCTCGTCCGATCGCCGCAACTAAATCAAAACAAGGCACAACATCCTCCCCCCAGTTTCGGAGGAAACTCCCTGAGCCGCATGAGCCATACACAGCGTCAGTTCCTGCCACAACGAACTATCTTCAGTACACAACACAGAAGGCCTGGTAGCCGCCAGCTCGAACACAAAGACCATCTTCTACGACACCCGAGTCGTTTATACTTCAGAGAGTTCATGGCCGAAGCGTCCGGAGCGCACAGCACACAACACAAACACTGTCTCACTGACGCCTAGCGCCACACCACGAGACGCGATACGAGCCGACGCGCGGCCCGCTCCGAATCACTCAGAGCCGCCGCTCGCCCCTCGATAACACAACACGCCATCCGATGCCCTCAGTCAGCTTCCGGCATCAGCGACGCGGCGAGCCGACCCCAGACGGCACGCAGCGCCAGCTCGAGCACGCAGAAGCCACGGCCCGCAGAGGTGAGTCCCCACGAACAGCATCCCGGCCGCGCCGACCGCCGGTCACCAGTCGACGAGCCAGCTCGGCGACACAGGACGCCGCCCGCTCCATCCAGACGTCCTCGGCGAACCGCGCGTCTGCTGTCCAGCCGTGAGTCGCTCACCGGCGACCCGCCAGAAAGCTACAGACGTCCTCCTGCCCTCCGCCGTCGTCCACCAGTGTGTCCAGCCACCGCTGGCCAGCCTGGACGAGGAAAAGGACACTTAGGATGGAACACAGGTATATCATTATTGAATGCGGGCGGGAGAGAAACAGGAAAACAAAATAAACTAAATAAACAATGGTTAAAAGTAGAGCAGTGCTGTTCAACGATCGGCAATGGGCAAAGAGCTCATGTCAGCCCAGAGAATGGCATCCTGACTCAGTCATCTCCACTCTCCTCATACTCTCTGCCCCTCAAGTAGGCAGAGCTTTGTGCACGGGCGCTTGTAGGTACCCGTCGCGGTCCAGACCAATGCCGAACGTACGACCCCATCTCCACTTGTATACACTTCCTGTACAACTCCTAGGGGCCAGTAGCCCCGGGGAGCATCTTCTGTCATCAGCAGAACTACGTCATCGACGACGAGATTGCGCGTGTCCCTGGTCCACTTCTTCCGAGCGATCAGTGTCGGTAGATATTCTTTAAGCCACCTGAGCCAGACTCGGTTTGCAAGAGCCTGGCTCTGCCTCCACCGTTTTCGAGACATCTCATCGTTTTCTCCGAAGACTCCGGGGGACAGAATGCCTCCGTTGGGCCTCGCACCGAGTAGAAAGTGGTTCGGACTTATTGACTCAGGATCGTTTCCATGACCAGACACGTAGGTCACTGGTCTCGAGTTCACCTGGTACTCAACTTCGAGCACCACGGTGTGAAGGACATCATCGGGTACAATCTGGTTTCCCAGAACTGCTCGGAGAGCTCTCTTTACAGAGGCGACAAGTCTCTCCCAGATGCCTCCCATATGGCTGGCTGCTGGGGGGTTGAATTTCCACTGAATATTGCGTTGTGACAGAGCGTCGCATATCTGCTCTTGGTTCCACGCTTCAATGTTCTCTCGCAGTTCCCTCTCTCCGCCGACGAAGTTTGTTCCATTGTCGGACCATATGAGCTGTGGCCGACCGCGCCGCGCAATAAACCGGCGTAGCGCCATCAAGAACGAGCTCGTGTCAAGAGCTTCGACAACCTCAAGATGAATCGCCCTGGTGGCTAAGCAGGTCGCTAGCATGATGTAGCGTTTTTCTGTTTTCCGGAACTTCTTGACTCGGACCGGACCAAGGAAGTCGAGACCCACAGATGAAAATGGTCGGGACATGTCAAACCGCTCACCTGGTAGATCTGCCATCCTCGGGTTGACAGGCATGGCTCGTCTGTTCCGGCACACTGCGCATCGCCAGATAATTTTCTTAACAGTAGCCCGGGCTTTGGGCGTCCAGTATTTTTCCCTGAAGAGGTTGAGCGTGTGGTTGAGACCAGCATGAAGACACTGCTCATGTAGTTCAGTCACAATCAGGCGTGTGACGTGGCTGTCTTGATGGAGAACGATCGGCTGGTGACAAACTTCAGCTGGAGCGTGTGTCAGACGACCTTGCACCCGTCTAAGTCCCTCGCTGTCTGTGACCAGCGACAGACCTGGTTGTGGCGTCACCTTCTCCAGCTTCTGGTCTTCCTTGATGATGAACCTTTCTGCTTCCAGCAGTTCTTCTACTGTCAGCTGTCCGCGTTTCTTGATCTTGGAGCGCGCTTCGAGACGAACCTGTGGATCCAAGCAACCACGCGTCGATACTTGTTCCACGAAGAAAACGGCGCAGCGTCAACCAGAGGAGCTTCGGCCGCAGCTGCCGTACCGACAAAAGTGGTGGCCTCCTTCGCCGTCTTCTTCTTCAGCTCTGGTTCATCTGGCAGGAGAGCGGGCATCTGAAGACTGGGCGGCCAGTCATCACGGTCTCTTCTGAGGAAGTCAGGCCCCTTCCACCATAGGTCGGAGGACTTGAGCAGAGCGACTGAGAGCCCACGAGAGCCTGCATCCGCCGGATTCTGCTTGCCAGGGACGTGCTTCCACTGAGACGGGCCGGTCGAGTCACGGATCTCCGACACTCGGTTCGCTACAAAGGTTTGAAATAGTCTGCTTTCGTTCGCTATGAACTGAAGGACTACTTGACTGTCAGTCCAGAATATGACATCCTCAAACTCGTAGGTGAGCTCGTCTTGAATGGTCCTCGCTAATCTCACAGCGAGCACAGCGGCTTGGAGCTCCAAACGCACTATGGAAAGTTGTTTGAGCGGAGCGACCCTGGTCCTGGACATCACAAGGCTGACCGTATGCTGATCATTCACATCAGTCATCCGTGTGTACGCCACCGCAGCGAATGCGTCTTCCGATGCATCTGAAAAAATGTGAAGCTGAACGCTTGTGACACCGCTGGTTGTGGACGCCTTCAGACAGCGTGGGACCCTGATGCGTTCGACTTCTGACAGCTCGTTCAGCCAATTCTTCCATTAGACAACTCGGCGCCTGCAATCTCTTCATCCCAGTCAATCTTCAGAGTCCACAGTCTCTGGATCAAGATTTTCACCTTCAATAGGAATGGCGAAAGCCGTCCCAGAGGATCGAACACAGTGGCTGCCGTCCTGACAACTCCTCTCTTCGTGGGTGGTCCGGTTGAACTCCTCACTCGGATGCTCAAGGTGTCTTCTTTCGGCGACCACACACAACCGAGTGCCTTTCCTGCTTTGCTTTCACATGACGTCACCGTTTTCTGTGTTTCGTCGCGGTCGTCTTCGGGTACATGTTGAAGAATCTCCGGGTGACTTGACCTCCATTTCGTTAGTCGAAAGCCTGCCTTTGCCAGCAGCGAGGTAACCTTTTCCATGACTGCCAGGGCTTCCTCAGGTGACCTTTCTGAACGAAGAAAATCGTCCACATAGAAGCTCGAGAACAGGGGTGGATCACCTTCGGTGTCCTCTGCCTCGGTATCCACCGACAGAGCTCGGCGTAGGACGTAGTTTGCAATACAGGGACTGCATCTGGCACCAAATATTACAACAAGCATCTGGTAGAGGTCAGGTTTCCTCGTGGCATCCAGGTCACGCCAGAGGAAGGACAAAGCTGGTTGATCCTCGGGTCGTACCTGAATCTGATGGAACATCTGGTAGATATCGGCTACCAGTGCGTACTGCTGTTCCCTGAATCGTAGAAGCACACCTTGCAGGTTCTGCATTAGATCCGGCCCTTTCAGCAGCTCATCGTTCAGCGACGTTCCTCTGCTCTGTGCAGCTGCATCAAAAACCACTCTCGGTTTTGGTTTGTCTGGACGGATAACAGCATGATGCGGAAGAATCCATCGCTTCCTCTTTGTCTCTTCACTTTCCGCACTTGACAACTTCCGCGCATATCCCTATTGCACGTAGCTCTCCAGTACTGCCTGATAGGCCTCTGCGCGCTCTGGATTCTTCTTCAGACTTCTTTCCAGAGATTCCAGCCGACCATGCGCCGACCCATAGTTGTCTGGCATTCTCACTTGCTCATCTCGCCTGAGGAGCCCCACTTCGTACTTGCCGTCTTTACGCAGTGTCGTCCTTTCTAGGATTCCCAGCGCCCTCTTGTCCTCTGGCGTCAGAGCCTGCATATCTGTGCATGTCGTGCCGAAGGATTCCGTACTCCACCAGTCATTCATCATGCTCGACAGGTCTTCATCTGACCGCTGGTGGGACGACTTGCTGATGAACATCACTTCGCGGTGGTGTCCTGGCACCATGCCAGCAAGCGATCCAGTCAGCGACCATCCGAAAGCTGTCCGGATGGCCACAGGTTCTCCAGGTCTGCCCACTCGTGCTTCTCGCTGAAGCACGGCCTCCAACACATTAGCGCCCAAGAGAAGTTCAACTTGTCCACCCGAAAGGTCAGGAATCGTGAGTCCTTCAAGATGTTTGAGACCGCGCAGCTGCCGGCGATTCACGCTGGGTGCACGCACGTTTACTTTCTCGACTGAGAACGCTTCTGGCACGCATATCCTCTTCGAGCGATCCTGTGGTTCTCCTAGAGGAGAGAGCTCCAACTGGACTCGTCTTGACAATTTCTGTTCGCCGGCTGCTTCAACACTGTTAAGCCGGAGTGACTGAACCTCTCCAGCCACCTGTAGTTCATCGAGCAATGAGACGTTGCACAGTGAGGTCTGGGCTCCTGGGTCCAGAAGCGCAAGGGTGTCCTTGAACTTCCCATCCGATCCATGTACACGCACTGGAACAACTTGGAGAAGAACAGAAGAGTGTTCTCCAGTTGCTTCTTGTCTCACGGACGCGATGGTTGCTTCGTTGGCCGATTTTCTGACTTCTCCAGCACCATTCACCGGCAACGTGGTCGGCCTTCGCACTCTCTTGCTTCCGTGTAGTAGTCGGTTTTGGCGAAACGTGCATCCTTCGATGCCGCATGTCCGTGCAGTCTTGCAGCCTCGACTTCGGTGGCCAGCTCGAAGGCAGCTGAAACAAAGGCCACTACGAGCAACAACTTCAGCCCTCTCATCTGGTGTCAGTGCCTTAAACTGCTCACATAACCAGAGCCCGTGAGTTCCTCCACAGATTACACAGACCCTCTCACCTGATTTGGAGCTGGCGGTAGTTGTTGTTACAAACAACCCGACATTCTTCTGCTGCCTGGTCATTGATGCAGATGGAGCAGATGCTTCACATCGAAGTAGCACTCCCACCTGCGTGCGCAGCCACTCATCAAATTCAGTCAGAGTGGGACGCTCCAACCCAAGAGTGTGCTCTGCCCATGATTTCCTGAGATCAAGGGGAAGCTTGCTGACCATCCGCCTCAGATTTTCGCACGACTGCAGGTCACCCTCAAACTTCATTGTCTTCAGAGTGGTGCATGCCCCATGAACTGCACCATAGTACTTCTCCAGCGACTTTGCATCAAAAGCCTTAGGAGGTGCGCAGCTGAAGACAGCTTTCAGAGTCGCATGCACAATGTCCACCTATTGTCCATATCTCTCCTTGAGAGCCTTCAGCGCATCAGAGTAAGAGCTCCCGTCACATATCATGCCTCCGATGAGTGCCCTTGCTGATCCAGAGACAGAATTTTGGAGATGTGCCATCTTCTCATCATTGGTCAAGTCCTGTCTATCAACCATGGCCGAGAAGAGGGAGTGCCACCTCGGCCAATCCTCCACTGACCCACTGAAGGTCGGCAGCTTCAGCCGGGGCAAGCTGTGATAGAAGAGTTGATTTTCTGTTGCCATTTTATCTGCAGTGATTCTTCTCTTGCCCGCTTTCTGCTTGGCTTCCTGACCATTTTCCTGCTGTTCCTGCTGTTTAGCTCCAACAAAATCCTCCCTTCTATCCCAAGCCAGCTCATTCTCCGCTGCTCTCGTCAGTTCTGTCTTCAACTTCGCAGCATTCAAGGCATCCTGCTTTTCCTGAAGCTGTCGCTCTCGACGAAGACTCTGCTCTTCCTCTTCTCTCTGCAGGCGGAGCTGCAACTGCTTGAGCTCCATTTCTCGAACCTTGTTCTCTACTTCAGCCATCCTGGTGGCATACTGAGCTGCAGCTTTCGACGATGCAGACGAATGCGCCACTGCCGACACAGAGGGGGTTTCATCCGCTCGGCCCTTGAGATGAGCCTCATTTCTCTCAACCGCAAGTCGGTGCTCCTCTGTTGCTTCCTCTCCATACACCTCACACTTGCGTCTCTCATCTTCATCTTCCAGTGACAACCCATACTTCTCATTGACCTCCAGGAGCGCTTGAAGAGCAACGTCCAGGTCTTTGAGTACCGAGCAGAGCTCCCTCTTACTTCCCGCAGTGTCAACAAGTACAAAAGCCCTCCTCCTGGTCCTGGTTAAATTTCCCTTCCTGAGGGCACGCTCGCTCTTGAGTGACATCTTCTCCTTGAGCAGTTCAACCAAAGCAAAAGTCCATCAAATTTGTACTTTCAAAAGCACTTCAGATCACATCATATCAATGAATCTTTGAAACTTCAAACACATCTGAAAACTGTGCCCACCTCTGCCGTGCCAAAACTCTTTCAACGCACTCTTGCCTGCACAACTAAATAAAAGAAACAAAAAAGGTACATAGGAAAGACATGGTATTGCGGAACATGATTGGAATCCAGAACATGTGTGCAGCAAGTCCAAAGAGTGGTTTTCTGCAAAAGAACAACCAATAATCACATTTACAACATAACCAAGGATCAAATGCGGACACAAAAATGCACATTTGCCAGATGCACATAAATTCCAATCAGCAGAAATGACAAGTTACAACTGGCATTTGTTCTGTTACAAATAAAGATAGCAATTACTGACCAGATGTGTTTTTGGCGCAGCGGTGGGACAAGTGGCCAGTCGGCTCACACTCGACTGGTTCCCGTCTGGTACATCAGCTGGATCACGCTCAGCTGGTGACACACAACAGTACAACCTATTACACCTGCCACTGCCCAAATGCACGAGGAAATGTACCAGTTTTACAATGTGCTAGATCTTAAGGCTCAAATGCAAAGTAAATAATCTAAATTAGCAATATCAGCCCCAATAGCACGTGGAACTCGCGCCATAATTGCCGCAACGAACATAATGTCTACGATATATCAGTTTTCTAGCCACAGTTTATCAGTTTAATATCCACGGCCAACTGCTCATCATTGTCAGTGGCACAATAATCAAAAATACTGACCTTTCACCTTTCATTTCACGCAAATAGATCAGTGCCGGCTCATTCTCGGCAACTCCCTCGTGGCAAAATGTCGCTGATACAAACAACGCATCGGGGTTCGCCGCAAACGCCTATTTTTGCGAGATTCTCGTCCGATCGCCGCAACTAAATCAAAACAAGGCACAACATCGGGAATAATCCAATACTTGATAGAAGGAATGAAGCTACCCTACAAAAATCACCGCATGTAAATCGGTCAAGTGGTTGCTGAGATATAAGCCTCGCAAAAGCGCTACTTATGCAAAATACCCTGAACAGTGAACCAGGGGCGGTCGCAGACTTGGAGTTTGGGGGGGGGGGCCAACTTGGCAAAGGGGCCCCTGCGCTGACTCGGGGGGCCCGGTGCTAGCTTAAAGGGGCCCACGGGCGTAGTGCACGGGTGCAGAAATCCAGGCCATGGCCGGTGAAGCGGGGGGGGGGGGGGGTAGGGAGCGGCACTCGAGCGGAGGCTCATTGCGAGCTTTGAGGATGTTCCATGTCGAAAAGGTACCGATAAGTGCATTTTAAAGCATTGATAATGCCAAGAACTCACGCAAATGTGAATGGACTACCGCAAAAGTAAAGACGGCTAACTTTGCCATTTTCTGAGATCATCGTGCTAAAACTTTTGACAGTGGGTCATCGGTATCTATTCACTGTTCAATCACAGGTGTTCCGTTTCATTTTTGTTTTTTAGGTACTTGGGCACAAATGTAAGTTTTGAAGACCATTACAGTAGCAAATGCTTCGAAAGATGGATAGTGGGCAAAATATCCTAAATTTGTCGTGCTGCATGGAAAGTAGTGTTGCTGAGAAAAGGGGGTTTGATCCAGATTATTGTGGATGCAGAATACATTGTCTGCACCCTATGCAGAATTATTGTTGGTGCAACTGCGCCCACTGCACCCATGGTTCCTACACTTATCGGCCCATCGATAGCGCTTCAGCGATAGGTACCTATCGCCTAGAGGCTGCAATGGGGCCCTTATAGTACGGTGTCAGACCCCCAGAGGCCGGCATTGGATCCAAGGGTCAGCGAAGGGCCTCAAAGGCCCCAGGTAGGGCCCCAGAGGCTGATGTGGGCCTTCAGAGGCAAGTGCGTGACGTCCAAAGGTAAGGCTTGAGCCCCCAGAGAACATAATAGGGCCATCAGTGGCCGGTGTAGAGACCTCATAGGCCAGTTTTGGGCCCCCTCAGAGGCTAGTGTGGGGCCTCAGGTGTCGGTATGAGGCACTTAAAGACCGTTATGGGTCCTCAGAAACCGGCATCGATCCTTCAGAAGCCAGTGCGGGGCCCTCAGAGGCACATAAGGGTCAGTTTGGGTCCCAGAGACAGAAATGGGACCATCAGAGGCCGGTGTGGGACCTTTAGAGGCTGGTTTGGGCCCTTAGGGGCCAGTTTAGGGCCCTCAGAGACCAGTACAGGGCCTCCAAAGGGCAGTTTGAGACCATCAGAGACCGAATTGGGCACTCAGAGGCTTATCTAATGTGGGTCTTTACAGGCCAGCATGGAGCCCACAGAGGTTAGCGTGGGGCCGACATGGGCCGACGTTGGACCCCAGAGGCCAGTAGAGGGCCCTCAAAGGCCAAGATGGGCCCTCAGAGGCCGATGCGGGCCCTTAGAGGCCGGCATCAGGTCTTCAGAAGCCCGTGCGGGGCCCTCAGAGGCTAAGGTGGGTCCTTACAGGACACTATAGCCTTGACAGGACAATACGGGCCCTCAGAAGTCAGTGTGGGGCCCTAAAAGATCGGCATGGGCCGGCGTTGGACTCCAGAGGCCAACAGAAGGCCCTCAAAGGCCAATATGGGCCCTCAGAAGCCGATGCTGGCCCTTAGAGGCCGGCATCGGGTCTTCAGATTCCAGTGCGGGGGGCCCTCAGAGGCTAATGTGGGCCTTTACAGGCCAGCATAGGGCCCTCAAAGGTCAGAATGGGACCCTAAAAGATTGGCATTGGCCGGCGTTGGACCCCAGAGGCCAGCAGAGGGCCCTCAAAGGCCAAGATGGGCCCTCAGAGTCCGATGCGAACCCTTAGAGGCCGGCAAAGGGTCTTCAGAATCCAGTGCGGGGCCCATAGAGGCTAATGTGTGTCCTTACAGGCCAGCATGGGGCCCTCAGGTCAATGTGGGGCCCTAAAAGACCGGTATGGGCCGGCATTGGACCCCAGAGGCCAGCGGAGGGCCCTCAAAGGCCAAGATGGGCCCTCAGACGCCGATGCGGGCCCTGAGCGGCCGGCATTGGGTCTTCAGAATCCAGTGCAGGGGGCCCTTAGAGGCTAATGTGGGTCCTTACAGACCAGCATGGGGCCCTTAGAGGTCAGTGTGGGGCCCTAAAAGGCCGGCATGGGCCGGCGTTGGACCCCAGAAACCAGCGGAGGGCCCTCAACGGCCAAGATGGGCCCCAGAGGCCGATGCGGGCTCTCAGAGGCCGACATCGGGTCTTCAGAATCCAGTGCGGGGCCCTCAGAGACACTTAAAGGTTAGTCTTGGGACTCGAGAGAAAATTTGGCACAAGGGTCTTCTTCATAAATGTAAATACGAATTTGGAATAACCGGCAACCTTCTAAATTGGCTCACTTCTTACTTATCAGATAGAAGGCAGCGTGTGAAAATAGAAGACTCCTATTCAACCATTCTCACTACTAATGCAGGCTGTCCACAAGGCTCGGTCCTGGGTCCTCTCTTGGCTCTTCTGTATTTAAACGATCTATCTAACAAAACATCAAACGAAACTCTATTTTTTGCAGACGACACATCTATGTATGCTTCACATACGTCAGCCACTTTGACTGAAGTGGAAAATTCCCTGCAAAACGACTTGAACGAAATTTATAAATATGGGGAGAAGTGGTTGATTACATTTAATGCTACAAAAACAGTTCAACAAACATTCAGCAACAAGCAAACTGATAAAAGCTTGCCTCATTTAACTTTTGGAGGAGAACTCATACCCATACACAAAAACCATAAGCACCTAGGCCTTACGTTTTCTGAAGACTTGATGTTCAAGGAGCACGTCAACGAAATAATAAGCAAAGTAAACAGAAACTTAGGACCCCTGTACCCGATAGCGTCATATCTACCTAGAAAAATACTAGAGCAAATATACACACTTTACATAAGACCCTACTTCGACAACTCAGACATGATCTACGACGGACTTATAACGACCAGCGACGCAATTAGACTTGAAAGACTCCAAAATAGGGCTGCTAGAGTTATCACCGGCACCCTAACTCGGACTTCATCTGACAAACTCAGAACAGATCTGGGATGGTCTACCTTATCAGAAAGACGAAAACAACATAAACTTAGTATGTTCTATTCTATCATTAACAATCCAAAAATCCCATCCTATATCAAAGAAATAATACCACCACAACGAATTAATCAAATCGATAGACCATTAAGAAACGCAACAACAAGAACGGAACCAGTCAATCGTACTAAAAAATATCATAATTCGTATGTTCCATCAACTACGAGACTTTGGAATCAACTTAAGGAAGAGAGCAGAGCTCTGAGGACAAAAAAGGCATTCAACAAAGAAATTTACAAAATGCAGGCAAAAGAGCACCCATTGAAATATTATTCCCTGGGTAAGAAAATAGGCAACTGTCTATTAACGAGGCTTAGAGTAGGAATGTCAAAACTAAATGCGCATCAATTTACAATACAAAGAGTAGATTCGCCGAGCTGTCACTGTGGCAACGAGTTGGAAAATGTTAAACACTACTTTCTTCACTGTCCATCATATGAAGAACAACGACGAACCTTATACAGATTCATCACCCATAATATTTGTGAAGACTTCGCCCTCAAACCAGACTCATATAAACTGAATCTCCTCCTACACGGTACAACCAACGACCACGAACAACTCCTGACATTAGCACAACAGGTCCAAAATTATATTACGTCAACTAAACGTTTTTAATGACATCATGTACACCCTCGTCTGTAGTTCTGGGAACCCCTGGCACTGCTGCTGCCGGCTGCTGATCCATCTTTATTACTGAGCGGGTAAAAGTAACCACACCTACACGAGCGGCGGTCAACAAGTAGTCATAAATGAATAAGTAAGCAAACACATAGATAATAAGGTAAAAAGTGTACGAAATCAAAATGCTGATTAAGCAAAAGGCGCCATGAATCAAGTGCTAAGGCACCTTTGCGCCAATTGCATGTTCATCTTATTTTTATTTCTGTCCATTTATGTTTGTAATAAAATTCGTTGTGTGTGTGTGTGTGTGTGAGAGAGACAGAAATAAGGCCAGCAGAGGCCGGTTGGGCCCCTGAGGCCGGTTTAGGGGCCCTCAAAGGCCAGTGGAGGGCCCTCAGAGGTCAATGTGGGTCCTCAGCGGTCAATGTGGACGCTTGACCGCCACTGAAGGGCCCTCAGAGGTCAGTGTAGGACCCTCAAAGACTGGTATGGGAGCTGTTAACCCGGCGGCCGCTGGGCCTCCGCGCCACCCGCCGGCCGCTGGGGGGGGGGCATATAGTTGCCCCCCCCCCTTTACTTCTGCGACGATATCGTCGCAACGCGAAGAGATAGAGAAGCGAAACTTTGCACACATCTTCCCGAATACCTAGCCGAGGT
The DNA here is from genome assembly GCF_019059575.1 of Amphibalanus amphitrite. Classification (NCBI taxonomy): domain Eukaryota; kingdom Metazoa; phylum Arthropoda; class Thecostraca; order Balanomorpha; family Balanidae; genus Amphibalanus; species Amphibalanus amphitrite. Next base: position 467,521 of record NW_024881924.1, read on the forward strand.
TGTGTCTAAATTTGGTGTCGATCCCATTTGAAATGACGTCACAGTGACGTCATAAGTAAAATTATAGATTTGCGACTCTCATATTCCTCACGATACATCAGATATATGGGACCGAATATAAAGGGTCGATTATTGGTCAGAAACTAGATGGAAGTGTAGTTAGATGTTTTAGGATGACAGCAGGTGCTGTCTAGTTCATTTACAGTTGAGTTTCATGCTCAGCGTCATCAGAAACGGTCCATATAGGAAAACGACAAAACTTTATGACGTCACTGTGACGTCATCTTAGGTGCTACAACCATCAAACTTTCCTCAAACATTGCCTAGGTATTCATTTGAAGCTATGCCAAGTTTCACGTTCGTAGCTCATCAGGTTTTGGAGATATTTCACAAAACGTAAAGGGGGGGGCAACTTTATGCCCCCCCCCCCAGCGGCTCGTGGGTTAATGGCTGGCGTGGGTTTCTCGAGCCTCGTGACAATCGGATACGGGCCAGGGCCCCATACGGCCATGGGGGCCCATCGGTTGTTTGGGGGGGGGGGCAAATGATATGATGGCCCCCCTGATTTGCCTTTGGGGGGGGGGGGGCATGGCCCTGATGCCCCCCCCCCCTGCGACCGCCACTGAGGACAGGATCGCTCACTACAGAGGCTTTTTGAAGTTGAGCGAAGTTGAAGATTTGTGGGGTGATGATGAAGTGACAAATGCTGCCTTCAATATTAGATGATAATGGTCAAGCTAGTGCTGTATTAAATATGGTTTTGGTCTTGGATAATGTAATTGCATTGCAGTGAAATGGAGAGCAAGACAAGGTATCACAGACTCCTCAAAACAAAGTCAAATTTGTTGCTAATAAATGCTTTGGAAATTTTGAGAAATGTAGTTAAAGTATGTTTTCCAGCATACAGTGAGTTAAACATCAATTCATGTTTATGTCTTGCACATTGGCTTTCTTTGTAAGATAATTATCCTCATGGTATTGGAATTTGCTAACACTGATAAGTTGCCATCTAGCATTGGTAGACTGATGTATATGATATTACAGTTAATGTGTTTGCCCATTTGTTAGGACATCATGCATTTGGGAGAAATTGAAATGTGTCATGAGGGGTGTTCACGGGCACCGCACACTGCTGCGTGAGGTGTGTGGTGTGCGGTGCGTCCAGCAGGCGTGGGGGTAGGGGATGGGTAGGCGGTTCTGACGTCACGGCTGCGTGCGGTGGGCGGTCCGCTGTGGCCAGTCCCGACCGGCCACAGCGGTCGGTGTGTGCGGTGACGGAAGGCTGACGTAGGGACGCAGTGGGCGGAGCTTCGAGGCTGTGTGCGGTCCGACCGCACACAGGGCCCGTGAACAGCCCTCTGATTGCCATTTTTTCTTCATCCAGTGTCATTTAGCAAATCAACTTTGAGTTCAGAAGGTTTATCAAAAATGCTTTCAAATCTTTTATGGCAGTAGTTGATTTTCATGATACCGACAAAATACCAAATGCCTATGGTATATAATACCGAATACCGAATCGGTTTTGGTTCGGTATCGGTATACCGAAATTTTGGTAACCGCTTGACACCACTACTAGAGACACTGAGCGCACGGCGGCCGGCCAGCACCAGCGGTCTCAGCCACTGGTCAACGTCTCCCAGCGTGGGACGACGTGGTACCAGCTTCAGCTCCACCTGGCCCCACTGCCAAGCCAGTGACGTCGGTAGCTTTTCTAGGACCTGTTCCAGGTTTGTTACTGCAGCGAGGTCCGCTTCGAAGCCCATGGCGGACAGAACACTGACAGCTGCGTGGAGGGCGCGAGAGAACCGCATCAGGCTCTCGACATCATTTTCCTCTATGCAGTGATGCTTGAGGACACCGTCAAGGGTAGCTGTCACCACAGCGCGAGGGTCACCGAACTGCATCTCCAGCTCTTTCAGAGCTTCTTCATACATGCTGCCGTCACACAATAGCCCACGCACCGCTTCTCTTGCTTCGCCTGTCAGACAGGACTGCAAGTAGGTCAAACGTTCGGTGTCTGAGAGAGCGCCATTTTCATGCGCCAACACCCGGAAAAGACCGTTCCACCGTGGCCACTCGAGTGGAGAGCCATCAAACTCGTCCAGCGTTATCTTAGGCAGTGTTGAGGTCCGGCGCTGGCCGTCACCGCACGGCAGCTAACTCAGCCAGCCAGTGCGCTCCCGGGAATCAGCGGCTGCATTTTGTTCAGGTAGGTGAGCTCTACGGGGCCCTACAGCGGACTGAGACCGCATCTGATTCAGACCACTTGATTGCTGCATCTGAACGGTCCCCGAAACGGCACCGGAGGGCGGCCCAGGGTCTGCCGGCGCTCCATTTCCCTCTCTGTCTCCATCTTCTAACACCGAGGCGATCGGGGATTGGGACGTCAAATCGTCGTCTTCCATGAGCCGCAATTCTAAAACGTCAATTTCGGCAGCGTCAGCAGCCCTCTGAGCCTCTGCCCGGGCCTCCTGTGACCTGTACCACGAGTTGGGCCGATCAGCCTCAGCCTCAGCAGCGGCGGCGGCAGCGGCGGCCGCCCGTCTTCTTGACTCCAGCGCTCGTTCAGCTTCATCAGCCGCTCGTTTGGCCTGCAGCGCCTTCAACTGGTGGTCCTGAGCCTTCACTCAGAAATAGAAAAGTCCATTAGGTTGTATCTGAGGCACCTGGCACGACTTTGCAAAGAGCCACCCTTTTTTAGACAATTTTGTTTTTTTATTTGGGCTCCAGTGAAACCACCAACATTTTTATCTCTTTGGAGATAATGCGTTGGAGACCATACGCTGGTGTATGTACATTGGTCTCTTTGGAGACCATACGTTGGTGTACATGGGAAAAGTCGCGGCGCGCCCGGAATCGAACCAGCAATCTTTCGAATGATTAACCGCAACTCTATCGATTGAGCTACCGAGGCGCCTTGTCGTAGAGGCCACAAACGGCATTCTGTACCAGCGGCGGCGGCGGCGGCTGACAGGCTGTCGTAACGACTTCGGTCGTGTTTTTTTTTTTAGAGATTGGCAGCGTTTGTGGTGACGTTGGCCAAGTGTGGATGATGTGCAGCGATAGAGTGGATGTTTGTTCACCTTTGATCAGGTGGGTGACGGCACGTGATCGCCTGAGGCGGTGGGGGGTTAAAATATTTTCGTCATTTAATGCTCAATGCAATCGCTGCGACTTTTTACAAGACCTTCTCCTCGTCGACGTTTCTTGCTTTCAACGACTGGTCCCCGAGTGATGACTATCCTCACGCAAGATAGGATGAATGGAGCTAGCAATTAACCCCCCCCCCCCAAAAAAAAAAAAACATATCGAAAATGTTACAAAACACTTCTTTTGAAGGAGATGAATTGAATGGTTTTGGAGCCTCACGAAACATGTTTCAGATATGACGAGTAAAACAAACTGACGCATAAAGACTGTGTTCAAAAGTGTGAGCGGCAGCTCCGCAAGCACTTGTTGACTAATGAAAATCGTAGGTACTGCTCGGTCGCCATAGCAACAAGTAAGCGTCACAAATTTCGAACACTTTCTGAGTGCGCCAAGTTCGACTACATCGAGGACGATGGGTGATGGTTGCCAGCTGATTAAATTAATGAAACGCGAATTATTTCAATTTTTGTTTGAGATTGTGAGTTAAATCTGTTTGTTAATTTCAAATATCCTTGAATTAGTTTTTGTATATAAAATAACTACAAACTCCTCTGTTCAAGGAATAAATCAAGGGTTATGAAAATTGTGAGTAGGGATGGGAAAAGCAGAAAAAGGATCACGTGACTCGCGTCCCAACCTTATCTGTAATAATCTTGCCTTTGATGGCATTTTGCCGTTCAAATGCGTTCAAATGCGCAGTTGTTGGGAAATCTCCTGGACGGGGGATCGCTTGCAAGAATTTCTTTTGATGTGCAGCGCGCGGATCGAATCCGCGGACCGTCAAGACATTCGTTCATGGAGACACCTGGGGGGTCTTCTGGACAACGGCACGGTCTTAAAAACTTCCAATGTTATCTCAAAGAAGGTCGCTGTATCGATGTTGAGATTGATTGAGATAGTAGGCATACTAAACCGGAAATTTCGGCATCTAATGTCTCCGTGTCAAGAGCATTTATCGGAAATTAAGACTGGCCGGATACCTCGGAGTAAACCAATCATCGAATGTTCTAAAAACTGTTTCTGAGTGTTCCTGCGCTTGGCGCTGGCTAGTGATGCGCTGGTTTCAGCCTCACTTCTTGTCTTCAGGCTGGCCTCCGACTGATCACCGCTCATCTTTACGTTAAATACCTTAAGTTACGAAAGCATGAAAATTGTTTAAGGTCTCAGAGCGTAATGAACCAATTCAGTGTTCCCTACGTTAATTCATCACAGTATTAGGCTCATATGTTCCAAAATATGATACTAATGCAAGCTCAAAGTTCAAATGATTGAATGCGTTACGTTAATTCTGCATCCGGCCCGGAGGACCATAATGTTGTGTGTGATTTAATGTTACCGCTTGAAAGGGCGTTGTTTCAAAAGTGCACGTGAACTGGTCATTTATTTGTTAAGTGAATTGAATGTTCTGTTTTTTGGGTCAGGTGGGGTGAGGCCCTGGCAAGAAGGGAAGATTGCTTGGGGCTTAGGGGCGTCTGGGAGGAGTATGACTTATGAGTAAAAGTGATTATGTGGAAGACTCGTGTGGAAAAGGCGTAGGCCGGCTTTGGTGATCCGGTGATTCTTAGTGTCAATTGTGATTACTGATCTTGTTTGTTCATTAATACGAAAGATAACTTATCGGACAGTTTTGGTGTCGAAGAGAACAAAGGACGATAAATCTAATCAAATTCCTACAAGCTATTTCGGCATTCCTTTTCGTTTTAGTCATTATTTCAATTCAACTATGGCAAGTTTCGATGTGAGATTGATCCCAGAATTCGACGGTACTGGGGATGTTGTCGACTGGATCGAGAAGGTGGAAATGGTATGCAATCTTCAGCAACCGGCTGCAGATCAAGTGGTAGTCATACCACTGCGATTGAAGGGTGGCGCTTCTGCTGTTTATCGGCAGCTGCCTGAAGTGGACAGGAGAGAGGCGGTTAAGGTAAAGGCGGCTCTGCGACGCGCCTTTGCCGCTGATAAATACACTGCGTATGAAATGTTCAGCGCGCGTCGGCTGGGCACGGGAGAATCGGTAGATGTGTATTTGGCAGACTTGCAACGGCTGTCAACCCTCTTTGGAGGGCTCTCCGAAGAAGGGATGGGATGCGCGTTCGTTGCCGGCCTACCCGAATCTGTGAAGCAAATGCTACGGGCCGGCGCTCGCATGGAGTCATTGACTCTATCTGAAGTCGTGGATAGGGCCAGAGCCATCCTACGGGAAGACTGCAAGGTACCCGATATAACGGCTATGGTGGTGCGACGGGGAAGAGACGGCCAAGACCAGCGCTTCAATGGTGGGAGGAAGGAGCGAGGGCCGTGTTACGCGTGCGGTCGTCTGGGACATATCGCGCGTGAATGTCAGGCGCGTGAAGGAAACGGTCCAAGCATGGTGAGATGTTTCCGGTGCAGCAAGCGTGGGCATATCGCGGCTCAGTGCCCGGAAAACGAGGAGCGAGAGGCGGTCCATGCGCCGGCCTCCTCTCGGGACTGAGATGGAACGGCGCGCTGCCGGTGAGGGAGCTATCGATGAACGGAGTAGACTGTGATGTCTTAATTGACACGGGATGTACTCGCACTGTGATTCATTCGTCACTCTGCGCTGTTTGGGAGAAGCGGGACGTGTACGTACTGACGGCCAACGGGGAGAGGCTGGAATGTGCGGGTACGGCTGGTGTTCGTGTGCAGGTTCCGGGGATGGCACCAGTAGTTGTTGATGCACTTGTGGTTGCTAAGAAGCCGCTGGGATTCAGTGCGATTCTCGGCATGGATGGAGTGAGGGCTCTCGGGGGAGTAGCGGTGCGATCGCCCTCTGAGGTAAAGTTCGCCGGCGAGAACGAAGCATGTGGCTGTGTGGGGGACCCGCAAGATCTGACTGTTGATAAGGAAGACTTCCGTGTCGTTTTCGCTGCGGAGCTGCAGCGCTGGACAGTGGAATGGAAGTGGTCCGGTGAGGAGCCACCAGTTCGCCTCAAGAATGGAGTGAGCGAGTATACTGTGCCGGATGAGGTCAGAAAGGACTATGAAGAGGAGATTGATACCTGGATCAAGAACGGATGGCTACTAGAATACGATGAAGAAGAACACGGTCCCCCGAAAGGCCTGATTCCACTCATGGCAGTGGTCCAAGAGAATAAAGGGAAGGTGCGACCCGTGCTTGACTTCCGCGAGATCAACACATTTGTCGACACGTACACGGCAGATGTTGATGTGTGTGACGAGAAGCTCCGCGAATGGCGTCAGATGGGAGCGAACGTAGCGCTTCTGGACCTCCAGAAAGCATACCTTCAGATACATGTAGACGAATCTCTGTGGCCTTACCAGACTGTCGAGTACAAAGGGACAAGATACTGTCTGAGTCGACTTGGATTTGGCCTGAACATCGCACCAAGGGTGATGAAGACAGTCCTCGAGGCAGTGGTGAATCAAGACGAGGACGTGGCAAAGGCAGTGTCATCATATGTCGACGATGTCTTGGTCAATGAGGATGTGATGTCCGCGGAAAATGTGAGCAAACATCTTCGAGCCTTTGGGCTCCAGTGCAAGGAACCAGTAAGACCAAAAGAAGGCGCTCGAATTCTCGGTCTCCGAGTTCAGGAAGAGCATGGCAACCTCAAATGGAAGAGGGACAACGACGTCCGAGAGATCGACGGGCCGGTGACGAAACGCAAGGTGTTCTCGCTTTGCGGCCGTTTGACTGGACACCTTCCGGTGTGTGGCTGGCTGCGGCCAGCGGTGTCGTTCTTGAAGCGAAAGGCTAATGAAGCGGCGGACGCTTGGGACGACGTCATCGAGGACAGTTTAGTGAATGGGCTGATCGAAGAGATAATGACGCAAATTAACACAGATGACCCAGCGAGAGGTCAGTGGGACGTCAAAGGGAACGAGGTGACGGTCTGGGCGGACGCCAGCATGTTGGCCTTGGGAGTGGTCCTCGAGATCGAGGGCGAGGTGGTGGAGGACGGATGCTGGCTGCGACCAACCGACGGAACACATATCAACATGGCAGAACTTGATGCCGCGCTGAAGGGCGTCAACATGGCCATCCTCTGGGGTGCTAAGAGAGTTCGACTGATGACGGATTCGCGTACTGTGTACCATTGGATCACTGACCTCCTGAGCGGCAAAGCACGGTTAAAGACGAAGGCCGTCTCGGAAATGCTTATCAGGCGAAGGCTGAGTACACTGAAGATGCTGGCCGACGAGTACAGCCTGGAGATCAGCGTTCACAGCGTGGCCTCTGCTGACAACAAAGCTGATAAGCTCACCAGAGTGCCGGAGCGGTGGCGAGACACGCGTGCAGGCAGCGGTCCGGCTTGCATCATGGCGGGTGCAGAAGGAGACGAAGATGAAGCCGGGCTAGTGAAGGAGGTGGAGCGGGTGCATCATGCCGCTGGACACCCAGGTGTCAGAAGAACTTTGTACTTTTCCAAGAGGGCAAACTTGCGGGTCACCAAGCGTATGGCACGGTCTGTTGTATCAGCTTGTCAGACGTGCCGGTCGATCGACCCGGCACCGGAGAAGTGGACTGGCGGACAGCTGTCGGTAGACATTGTCTGGGAGCGAGTCGCAGTTGATGTCACGCACTTCCAGGGGCGCCTCTATCTGACGATGGTGGACTGCGGACCATCAAGGTTCGCGATTTGGCGACAGCTGCGATGTGAGAGCGCGGCGTACGTTACAGGGGAGATGTCATCGATTTTCTACGAGAGGGGAGCACCTTCAGAGCTGCTGGCCGATAATGCTACCGTATTCCGCAGCCGCGCATTTCAGGCATTCGTCCGTGAATGGGGCACCCGGGTGCGGTACCGAGCAGCGTACGCACCATCGGGTAATGGCATCGTCGAACGAAATCACCGCTCCGTGAAGGTGATTGCTGCGAGGAAGGGATGTGGCGTGCCGGAGGCGGTGTATTTGTACAATGCGACTCCGAGGGACGACTCGACCGACGCAGCAACCCCTGTCAGCATGGTGTACAAGTACACAGTGAGAGTCAAGGCAGTGGATCCGGTTCAGCCCGCTGAAGAGCCCGAGCCAGATACATGCAGGTACAGCGTGGGAGATGCGGTGTGGGTGAAATCGGCGCGGGGGCGATGTGACGATCGGTACAACAAGGGAGTGGTGACTGGGCGAGTGTCACTGCAGACTGTGGAAGTGGATGGGGTGCCAAGACATGTGCGCCACCTGCAGCCCCGTGAGGCGCACGTGGAACAGCCTCAGAGTGATACCGCAGATGACGAAGGGCCGCTCCTTGTGCGCCTCCCAGAGGAGAACCGGGAGGAGATGGGTCAAGGAGAGGGACAGTGCCGGCGGTCCCAGCGGCAGGTGCGGGCTCCCATGCGGTACGGTTTCGATCAGGATCGGGGAGGAGTGTGATTTAATGTTACCGCTTGAAAGGGCGTTGTTTCAAAAGTGCACGTGAACTGGTCATTTATTTGTTAAGTGAATTGAATGTTCTGTTTTTTGGGTCAGGTGGGGTGAGGCCCTGGCAAGAAGGGAAGATTGCTTGGGGCTTAGGGGCGTCTGGGAGGAGTATGACTTATGAGTAAAAGTGATTATGTGGAAGACTCGTGTGGAAAAGGCGTAGGCCGGCTTTGGTGATCCGGTGATTCTTAGTGTCAATTGTGATTACTGATCTTGTTTGTTCATTAATACGAAAGATAACTTATCGGACAGTTTTGGTGTCGAAGAGAACAAAGGACGATAAATCTAATCAAATTCCTACATTGTGTCTGCAACATTAAACAAAAGTGCCGGAACTTTCCAATCAAGAAAAAAAAAACGGAAACGCAAGCAAACATTTTCATTCATTCGTCGAGCCAAAACAATTACAACACCATAATGAACCGAGTTTGAGCCAAATTTCAAATTCCTTTCCAAAAGTTCTACATTTCTATGTTTTTTTCATGAATATAACACATTTCATTTTTCATGGACTGTTGCTCTCGCGCTATCGCTTTAGCATACACCTTGTTCGGACAGAACACACAGGGGCGGATCCAAGGGGGGGGGGGTCACATGGGTCATGGCCCCCCCCTTGAGGCCCGGGGGCCCAAAGACCTTCCAGGGGCACCACCGGCCTATCAGGGGTATCACAGTCCTGACAGGGGCACCACAGGCCTAGCAGGGACACCACGGGCCTGGTGCCCCTGGGCCCTGACAGGACTGTAACGCCCCTGACAAGCCTGAAGTGTCCCCGGCAGGCACATGGTGCCCCTGACAGGCCTGAGGCGCCCCTGCAAGGCCGGTGGTGCCCCTGGCAGGCCTGTGGTGTCCATGGCAGGCCTGTGGTGCCCTTGCTAGGCCTCTGGTGCCCCTGACAGGCTTGTAATGCCCCTGGAAGGACTGTGGTGCCCCTGGGCCCTGACAAGCCTGAGGTGCCCCTGACAGGCCAGAGGTGCCCTTGCTAGGCCTGTGGTGCCCCTGGCAGGCCTCTGGTGCCCCTGACAGGCTTGCGGTGCCCTTGGAAGGACTGTGGTGTCCCTGGGCCCTGACAAGCCTGAGGTGCCCCTGACAGGCCCGTGGTGCCCTTGTTAGGCCTGTGGTGCCCCTGGCAGGCCTCTGGTGCCCTTGCTAGGCCGCTGGTGCCCCTGGCAGGCCTCTGGTGCCCCTGCGCCCGGAGAGGACTGGTGCCCCTGAAAAGTCTGAAGTGCCCCTCGGCAGGCCCGTCGTGCCCCTGACAGGCCCAAGGTGCCCCTGCGAGGCCGGTGGTGCCCCTGGCAGGCCTCTGGTGCCCCTGGCAGGTCTGTGGTGCCCCTGGCAGGTCTGTGGCGCCCCTGGCAGACCTGTGTTGACTGGTGCCCCTGCTAGGTCGCTGGTGCCCCTCACAGACCTGTGGTGCCGCTGGGCCTTGACAAGCCTGAGATGCCTGGCTATGACAGGCTCGTGGTGCCCCTGATAGACCAGTGGTGCCCTTGCTAGGCCTGTAGTGCCCCTGGCAGGCCTCTGGTGCCCCTGCTACCCCTGCGCCCTGAGAGGACTATGGTGCCCCTGAAAAGCCTGAAGTGCCTCTCGACAGGCCCGTGGTGCCCCTGGGCCCTGACAGGCCCAAGTTACCCCTGCGAGGTCGGTGGTGCTCCTGGCAGACCTCTGGTGCCCCTGGCAGGTCTGTGGTGCCCCTGGCAGGCCTGTGTTGACTGGTGCCCCTGCTAGGCCGCTGGTGCCCCTCACAGGCCTGCGGTGCCCCTGGAAGGACTGTGGTGCCCCTGCCCCTAGGGGTGCTCATGGGCCCAACAGGCCCGTTGTGCCCCTGACAGGCCTGTCGTGTATACTTGCTAGACCTGTGGTACCCCTGCTTCCTGGCAGGCCTGTGGTGCCCCTGGCGGGCCTGTGGCGCCCCTACAAGGCCTAGGTGCCCCTGACAGGTTTGTGGTGTCCCTGGAAGGACTTTGGTGCCCCTGACAAGCCTGAAGTGTCAAGGACAGACCCTTTAGACGCCAGGGTCAAGTTCGTCGGACTGACAACGATTTGCTTACCTGATAACGTTCCTGGTAAGTACTCATTACTCAGCGTCCACAACATATATACACATAGCACATTCATATATACTTGCTTACAATTGGTAAATGTGGTTGTGGCTAAGAGGTAAGATACTGACTAAAAATAAAAAATAAAAATAAAAAACTGAAAATGGGGGCACCACCAAAATGAAGTGGACGAAATCCGTTGAGTTTTTAATTTTGGGTATAGGTAGGGGCACCACTTCGATTCATGACCCTCCCCTTGGAGTTTTCCTGGATCCGCCCCTGAGAACACATATTATATGTCAGTTGTTTCACTTTTGGAAAAACACCCACGTCCGACTGTCGGCTGGCTGCCAACAGTTATCAAGGGTCGTGGGGGCTGTGTCTTTACTCTAAAGACGGTAGATACAAGGCTGTGGGGCGGCTGGGCTGCAAAGAACTGCAGTCGTTTTGATCGCCAATGATCCTGCTCCCCAACGCATCTTTCCAATGGGTACTCGGATGCCTTTTTATTAGCCGTTTTCACGACGGGCTATCCGGCGAATGCACCTGATTTGACCAAATCTGCACCTAATTTCTTTTACAGCAAATATCTTCATTACGAGCGAGCGAGCGCAGCGAGCGAAGCGAAGTCTTTTCAATATAACGGGAAAATCTCAGTATGAGCGGCCCGGCCCGGCCTGTAACGCTTTTGAGAGGCTTATATCTCAGCAACCGCTGGACCGATTGGCCTGCGGTCTTTTTTGCTGGGTAGCCCCATCCCTTCTACCCCGTAATTGACTACTTTTGATACATTTCAGTGACCGTCGTGGCACGTGCCACGTGAAAAGTCAAGGGTGTTCAAGCAGTTTTGCAAAAGTAATGATTTTGAGAGGCCCATATCTCAGCAGCGGCTTGAGCGATTGTCTTGCGGTAATTTTTATAGGGTAGCTGCATCCCTTCTACTAAAGGTTTGATACTCTTGATCTATGTGAGTGACCCCCACTGCACGTGCAAAATACAAAAAGAAGAGGTGCCAAATTTTTTTCCCATTTCAGGAACTCGGTAATTACTGGGGCGATTTCGCTGAAACTTGGCATACAGGTAGGCACCCACCAGGCAATGAAATCCCATGTGTTGAGGTTAGGGTGCTACTGCACGTGCGCACGTGCAGGGGGCGTTTCCAGATCTCGAGAACGGCTGGGCCGATTGCGCTAAAATTTGGTACACGGTTGGGGACCGGTTAGTAGGGTGCCGTGCAAAAGTCATTTTGGACCCCGTTTGCACGTGCGCACGTGCAGAATGCCGCTTCCAGATCTCAGGAACGGCGGGGCCGATTGCGTTCAAATTTGGCACACCGCTAGCGACCGGTTAGAAGGGTGCTTTGCACAAGCCCGTTGGAAGTACCCTCTCGCCCTTCCGCACGTGCAGGGCTCACTATCTCGTTCGCTGGTTCTTCGCCCAAAAGGCGTTTTACTGGTTTTATGAATTTATTTCAGTGTTTTAATCGATGATTCTCTCTGATAATATGACAAAGCAGGCATATAAGCAATTAGTGCAACCCTAGCCGATAGCTGCTAAGAGATACGCTGAACCTGATTTGACCAGATCTGCACCTAATCTGTACCAGATGTGCACCAAATGTGTACCAGATGGCCGTCGTGAAAACGGCTATTGTCCTTTTTCGCTCCATATTAGTACCCAGCGTGATACCGACACTGGCCTATTCTACCAGCGGTATCATTTGTCCATATGGGTATACTGCGCTTATGTTTGTGTTGGCTGTCATCATATTTGCGCGTTATGTTCTGGGTGTAATGCACGCACGTCCTAGGACTTCGCCTTCGCTCTGCAAACTCACCGGCGCTTCTTCGTGCGCATACACGTGTTTTAACTCCCGCTCCCTCGGTGTTCGGTGTGAGGGGGATGGGCGGGTCACCTCACAAAGGCTGGCTTTGTGACTGACCATTGTGTTGCCTGACGAATACAATCCCTGAACACACGCCAGCCTTTTCCTCGGGATTGAGACGGCGGATAAATGCTAGTTTTCGGGACGGGCAGGCACCGTACCCGAACACTCATTTATCGGACGCTCTAGCTCCGAGGATTGACCTCGTGACGTCAGGCGCGCGACCGCGGCGGCCGGGGCGAGGCCCGAGGCTCTTTCGCTCACTGGACGGCACGCCGAGCGGTCGCGACCAGCATCCCACCCCCACCCCGACTGCCACTTGTGTATACTGTATATAATGATATAATGTATAGCGCGATGCTGTAAATGTACGTTATGCCATGTTTTATGAAGACTGTATCTGTCTATGGTATGTAGTCCCATGCGGATACGCTCGTCTGCATACGTTTCAGCGATTTCAGCGTTATCTGTCATTTGCTGAAAATGGATCCCTGTTTGGTCAGTCATTTTCGGAAGGTATTCGCCAAGGCAGAGTGTTGTATCTTCTGGGCGGGTCACCTCACAAAGGCTGGCTTTGTGACTGACCATTGTGTTGCCTGACGAATACAATCCCTGAACACGCGCCAGCCTTTTCCTTCGGGAGCGAGACGGCGGATAAAGAACAATAACAGAAACTTCGAAGCAGCTTATGATAGCCGAATACTGATTCCATATAAATAGTTACGCTGGGCTGTGGACAGGATGCTGCGGACGATTGTATGAGAAATGAGGGCACGCATGCAGGATAATCATGACTGCTGATTAACCCGCGCCCTGATGGGGTCGGCCGAGCAACGCGGTCTGATGGGGCGCGCCATTTTGCCCCCCCCCCCCTAAGATCTCGAGAACCACGCAACATAGCGACAAACGGCAAACGGCGTTAGATAGCCCCAACGGGGAACTACCTTGTGACCCAATTTCATTGACCTCGGTCAAACCGATGACGTCACAGGTCAGGTCAAAGGTCGAATTTTCACCGTTTACAGCCATTTCAAGAAATGCGTTGTAAAATCGAGTAAAATGCATTTCATTGAAAATCATCGATGGGGAAATGTTCGTCAAACACATATTTTGCTATTTGAGGTCACTGATACCAGGTCAGGTCACAGAGGTCAGGTCACTGCAAGGGTCACAAATTAAAAATATCATGTGATGCATGTCCATTTTATATGCCAAATGCGATTATGTGGGACAGGCAGCCCTTGGGGTCAGTTGAGATTATGTTTTGCTGAAGGTCAGGTCAAATTAGGTCAAATTTCAAAGTTGATATTTTGCATAAAATGGGTATCAATTTGATGCAGCTCGTCACGGGGAGTTCAATGTGGTCTGCGTTTTGCGCTACATGGTCTAGAATTGCTAAAAAATTGAGTTAAAATTTGACGTCATAAATTTTGAACAGTTTTTTTCGCTATAACTTGGCCAGAAAAAGAGGTATCGATCTAAAATTTGGTATGTATATCGAAAAGTGCAGGGACTATCACACATATTCCGTTTTTTTTAATTCGAAAAAATGGATTTTTTTTAGTTTTTCTAAAAAATCATTTTTTTATTTTTGGGGTTCAAAATCCCAAAATTTCGAAAATCCGAGATAGCAGTTTTGTAGCGCCGTCTTTTCTCTACACAACCACATAAAGAACTTTAAAATTTCTTGTTAACTGTAGAATTGGTGACCGTTTCAAGATGTCATATTTTTTGCTCATTTTTACTCGAACATGACCTCAGTTTGACCTCAATAACTCCTGACCCGAGGTGACCTGTGACTTAAAATTTTGTGTGAAGGTGTCCAATTGATGCCCGGTAAGGTACCCAAAATTTGGCGACGCTGGGCTCCGCCGTTTTTTCGCTATTTTAGAAAAATCACAGGGGGGCCAAAATGCCCCCCCCCCATCAGGGCGCGGGTTAAAACAGCTGGATTGTTGAAGCCGGGGGATGACTCGCAGCAACAAGCTCTGCTTAGCTGCGGGTCTCCCTTGGCGCCGGCGAAAAGTTTCGAAAATAACCCATTTTTTCCAGCAGCGGATCGAAGATGTGCTGTATGTACTGTGTATGCTTGCATGCATGTTTTCGCCAGGGATGTGTGTGGGTGTATGTATGTGGTGTGTGTGGGTGTGTGCGTGTGCGTGCGCGCATGCGTGTGGATGTGTAAGTGGAACGGGGGAGGGGCGTAGAAAGTCTGATTTAGTGTTAGCAGTATATGTGGTGTATGCCTGTGTGTGCATGCAAATAAATTAAAAAAAAAAGACATCACTTTGGAGCCGAGGGTACAAACGCGTGGGGCGAAAAATGGGACATATCGAGCACACGCTGCAGATGGAAGGTCAAGCATTCGTCACTTTGCTCTGGCGTGAAGAACAAAGTAGCATAAAACGTGTTTTGCTTTAACCCGCGCGGGGCTGGGGGGGTAAATTTTACCCCCCCTCGCGAATTTTTGCGATATCTCAAAAACGGCGGCGCGCAGCGCCGCCAAACTTTCAGTACCTTTTCTTACATCAATTTGACACGTTCCCTGAAAATTTGAGCGAAATCCGTCGGAAAATTTTTGAGAAATTGACGTTTTAGTGACGTCATGTTCGCCATTTTCGCCTCAAAAACGGCAAAAGTTCAAACGCCGCTAACATCTTCATTTTTAAAGGAATCAAGACGTAACAAAAAAGGTTATGCGTAATTTTACGTTGTCTATCAAATGGCTATCTCGGTTTTTTGAAAATTTTGGATTTTGGCCTAAATTTTTTCAAAAAACTGACTTTTTTGGGAAAATCATTATAAAATCCAAAATTTTGAGTCTATCGAAAAAAAAACCGGAATATATGTCAGAGAAGTGGTCTATGTGCACCTACATACCAAATTTTAGAAGAATCGGTTCAAAAATGTGGGAGTTATTCAAAATTTTATGACGTCACGACACACAAATTTTTTGAAAAATGACTTTTTTGGAAGTTCTAGACCTCGTACGGAAACAAAAATAGCACCATTCGATTCGCCGTGAAAAACTGCATCAGATAGACACCTTTTTAGGCCTTAACAACCAACTTCAAAATTTGACCTCACTTGACCTGACCTTGACCTGACCTCGACCTGAAATTCATCCAGAGGTGGTCCATATCACTTATTGAGTGTGCCTATTGAATTCTATGAGTAAAATGACCCATAAAACATGTGTCGCACATGCCCTTTTCTATATTTTGTTTTTTGGTGACCTGACCTGACCTGACCTGACCTTGACCTTGACCTCTGAATGATATCGTATGCAACGAATATTGTCTTGGTAGCCTAAGAACACGTTTTGAGCGATCAGTCTCAGTCCATGACTCCATTCTTCGGCAACTACGGTGCAAGGCCGATACTGTAGAAACTTGCAATTTGTACCCTTGACCTGACCTTGACCTTGACCTCAAACTTTAAATTAAGTACATGTTTTTAGTAGTTCGTGATGAGAGCTTTCGATTGGCGTTTGAATTTTCCAAATCGGACCATTAGTTCGGGAGATAACAGGGGGGGGTAAAATTTACCCCCCCCCCCAGCCCCGCGCGTTCGGCTGGAGACCCCAGCCCCGCGCGGGTTAAATGCCGTTTGCTTCGAGATATCTCAATTATCCATGAAACTATTGCCATTTACAACGTGGTACATTATTGTGGGACACCCTGTGTTTTCGTCCATAAGCGCTGCTTAAAATACTACAGAACAGTCAAAACAGGTGCCTTCGACGACTGCAATATATTTACACGTCCAGCTAGTGTGGACACATGTTTGCACCCATGAGAAGTGGAGACCTGGTTTAAGTCGATGTGCGATCTCTGCTAGGTGCTGGGCGCTGATGGCGGTCGCTGCCGTTTTGGTATAGGTATCGCAGCAGCCCGCTAGCGTGGCAGCCACGCCCAACCTCTTACAGCGACTTCTCGATCTTGATCAGCTCCAGGATGCCGTCGTGCATCTCCTTGACGGCCTCGTACTCGGTCAGGCCCATGCGGCGCTTGTTGGAGATGTCGTAGATGCCGCCCTCGGCCTCGGTATGCTCACCGCGCGTGCCGCGCACCTGCAGACTGTACTTGGCCGCCACTTCCTCCAGCTTCTTCTTGTCGGCGGCCAGCTTGGGGAGTTTGATGTGCACCGAGGCGCGGATGGTGGTGCCCAGGTTGGTCGGGCAGAAGGTCAGGAAGCCCAGCCGGCCATGGTGCGAGAACGGGATGCGCTTCTCGATGTCGGTGGCAGCGTTGACCAGCCGCCGGTACACCTGGCCCAGGTCGCCGCCCATCTGCATGCTGATGATGCGCAGGTGGTCCTCCTCGTTGCACCAGACCAGGAAGGTCTTGTCGTTGTTGTGGTAGATGCCGCGGCCGGTGGGCCAGAAGCGGCACGCGTTGGCCGCCTGCAGGAAGCGGTCACCCTCCTTGAAGAGGAAGTGGTCGTCGATGAGCTTCTGCTGCACATCCTTGGCCATGCCGGTCAGCGGGTAGAAGGTGCCCTTCAGCTCGCCTTCCAGACCGCTGAGCGTGGAGGAGACCTTCTCCTCCATCTCCTTGTACTGGGCCTCCGTCAGGCACGGGTTGAACGGGTAGCCCTCCATGGAGCGGCCGCACCGCACGCGCGTAGAGATGACGAACTGGCCCTCCGGGTCCACGTTGCCCACCGAGTTGACATCGCCAAAGTCCTGAAATACGGTGATGCCGTGAATTAGTGCCATCGGTCACCATGTACATACCGTCACCCGTAACGGTCAGCCGACACCTCTCCACCAGTTAAGTCAGCATTCAACATTGTTTAAAGGGACCCTCCCACCAGGGGCGGCGCCACGAATTTTTGACTGTGGGGTACTAGGGTGAAAAGGGCCCATGCATTGTGAAAGGAGCCCATGGTGAAAAGGGCCCTTGCACGGTGAAAAGGACCCATACATTTACATGGCGTAACCCGCGCTGTACTGGGGGGGGGGGAGTTTACGGCCCCCCGTCAGGCTTTTTGCGAATATCTCAAAAACGGCGGCGCACCTGTTCATACATCATTTCCGCACATGTGAAAATCTCAGACCCGGGTCTTCAAGGTCAGGTCACCAGGTCACGTCAATTGACCAGAAGTCAATGGGAGAAAATTGAAATGTGCCTCTTTTGGACGAGTGTCGTTCAAAACGCTCTCAAACATCGGTGCATACGTTAACATAGCACACTGAATCGGAAAACTGCACCTGTGACCCCTTTGTATGCCCCTGAGATCATCTCAGGTCGTGAACGGTCACCAGCAGTTTTGTGGCCATAACTTTTGATAGAGACGTGCTAGAGCGGTGAAAACACGTCAGATGTGTTCAGCTCGACGATACGGATCAACTGATATGCAGCATGACCCTTTCCGGGCAGGCCATGACCTTGACCTAAGGTCAAATAAAAAATGACCTTTCAAGGTCAACGAATAGTTCATTCGACGTGTGTCGACGAGAGGAACACGATGCTGCCAAAAGTAACGTCGTGACTCCCTTGAGTCAAAAGTTATTGCCGAAAAACATTGTTCGGGTAAACGGCTATTTTTACAGTTGTTGTCCTCTGGAGACTAAACCGTTGACCTGATGTCAGATCTGAGAGCATTATCAAGAAAGGTCTGTAAAAGAGCTATCGAATGCGCTTTTCCGCGGCGCTGTAGCTGTATTGGTTCCCGATTTAGGCGGTGGCAGTTTCCAAAATTACTGCAATGGACTAAATTAAACCTTTGATGACCTCTGGTGACCTGACCTTTAACCCAGCATTGCCTGGGCTATTTCCGTACCCACGACAGCCTGGGGGGGGGGTCGGATCCGACCCCCCCCTGTTATCTCGAGAACCAATGGTCGCATCGAGCCCCGCGAGGCGGCGTTCGAAAGGTCTCTACGAGACCTTCCAAAATCACTCTTAAAATTTTAGGATTGAGGTCAACTTTCGGGTCAAGGTCAGGTCAAAGGTCAATTTCTGGGGTTTTGCATGATAAGGCTTACGGACAGCGGAATCGATAGCTGCTGCTCGAAACTCACCACAAATGACCTCAAAGACCTAGTGAAGGTACCATGTGCGTGTAGGGGTCATACTAAGTACGGGTCAAGGTCAGGTTAGGTCACGAAAGGTCACGGTTTTCACTTTCTACTACATGGGCGTGCGACACATGTTTTATGGCTTATTTTTTCACACCGAATCCGATGGTAATGGTTATATGTGACCCCAATTCACTGTGCTGGTGATAAGTGTGCATTGAAAGCATAAAAAATCGTTTATACCATACTAACTAAACGAGGGCTAAGAAAAAAGGTCAAATTTTCAACTTTTTATTTTTGACATCAAAATGCACTTTTCTAGTCGAACTTTGTTCCAGGAATCTAGTAGTGCCATTTGTTTTCACATGCGATGTTCAGAAGTGCCTCTAATTCACGAAAATGCTCATGACGTCACCATGCCCTATGCATGTTGGAGCTATTTTTTTACAATTTCGGGGTCAAAAATCAAAATAGAAAGTTGAAATTTGGGACATCTAATGTTCTAATAGGGCTCTATAACATTAAGCGTCGACCCCGCCCGAAACCCGCCGAGCCAAAAAAGCAGACATTGTATGGTATTGTACATTGTACATTGTACATTATATGGCCTGTACTGGTATTGTTTCTTTATTTTGGCTGTCGAGCATTAATTTATGGTTTGAAATATTATTTTATGTAAAACAATTGATATGAAACAGCCGTCTCTAAAGTTATGACCCCATCTCACCACATGAAAGTGGCAGAAATGACAATGATCAGCTGACGCATTTTTCTTGGCCGAAGTCAGAGCGCGCGGCCCGACGCACCACCACCGTGCCACAAAGTATGAGCAGAAGCCACCTGCGGTAGACCGCGCCCAAAGCTAGGGCTCCGGTAACGTGAGGTAGCCGAGTCGGGGCAGCGTGCGCTGACCCAAGCCGGGGCCGCGGCTTTGGGCGCGGTCTACCGCATCCCCGGGCAGCCCCGCGGGCTATCACATGACACCGGGAGGACGCGCGGCCCCGGCTTGGGTCAGCGCACGCTGCCCCGACTCGGCTACCTCACGTTACCGGGGCCCTGGCTTTGGGCGCGGTCTACCGCACCACCTAACAGGCGTGTTCGAAACCGCAGGAGATGATGATGAACGGGTAATTCGAAACTTGATTGGATGAGCCTATCGGTAATAGCGATTTCAGTGTGTGCATTTATTGTTCATAGTGGTGTGAAATGTGGTTGGGGTACGACCGACAACCCGTCGGGGCGAATTTCGCACTGGGGTACTCAAAATTTGAAGAATTTAAGACGTTTCCATGAGTTTTGAAGGTATGGATAAGTTATAAAAATCCGGTTCTCCTTATCTGGGCCATTAACTCCATACGGTCCAGGAAAGCTGGTACACTACCTTTAAGCTTTTTTCATTTGCCTCTAATGACTTTTGGGACAAAAATTTTTCACATTTTTATTTTTTCCAAATAAACTTCATGTCATTGCAAATCGACATGCAAAAAATTAGAAAGGTGTTCTTTCTATTAGTTCCTCATTTTCCCGCAAACAAAATGGGTTTCGGAGGGGTTGATACGACCCCAGCACGCCGTTTCGCTTCTAATAGAGCTAGAGCCTCGCGGAAAAAACGAGCGTGTGTGCCGTTACAAGTCGCAGCGATTGGTACCCGATTTTAAGGTTTCAGGTTAACCGGTAGCGTCTGAGGTCAGGTCAAGTGACTGAAGTTACGGGTTCGGTTTTTAGTAAATAACTTCGCAAAAAATGGCCGCAGAGCCGCGATTTTGGCATCATTGTGTTCGCCTAGCTCAGGTGCATCGAATGGTATACTTTTTGCTAGGGTGAGGTCAACTTAAGTAGTTGACCTCGGGTCAAGGTCAGGTCAGAGCCCCTCAGGTCACGAAGCTGGGCAAAGGGTATCATATGGCATATCATTCGATTCGGAAGGTCTTCCCAAGTCCATTGGTGGCTTTCCCGACTCTCTAGCTCCATTTGATCGGGAGTTATTGACGAAAAACTCGTACGACCCTAGTGACGTCATAAATGACGTCACGTAAGGTTAATGCAAAAGTGAAGCATTGAACTTTGCAAGGAGTGCATGAAATCACGATACCATGTCGTGAGATAGTTTTAGATCATTTTCGGCGCCAAAATAACAGTTTTTATATTTCCCCATTGATTTTTAACAGTGATGTCACGTGACCGACCTGACCTCATGTAACCTTAAAAAATCCCCAGATATTCAAGTTGTGAGACCTCTGGAGGACACCATGTATGCGTCCTGTAACTTTCATCTCGGACAGCTATGGTCATTGGCGTCCAAAACAATGTCAGAACCAAACAGTCTTTTTCACCCTCGCGCTTATAGGAAAGAAGGTTGGATGAACCCTCTTTTCACTTTTTTCAGATGACTCAGACTTCAATTGAAATTTCAGTGACCCATGATGTCACTAGGCAGCTTTACCACGCCATCTGTAAGCTCCCCTCCCGAAATCACTATTCGAAACCGTTATCGTGACGTAAAATAAATACATTTATAGAAAGAACACCTTCCTAATTTTTTGCATACTGCTTAACAATGAGCCAAATATTTTTTTTAAAGCAATAAAAATTCAAAAAAAATTGGTCCCAAAGTCCAAAAAATACAAATGAAAGAAAACTCGATCTGTCATATATCAAAAATAGCGTATTTTTCGAAATTTCAAAAATAAATATTAATCTCTGTTTCATTGCAAGTTAAATGTTATATAACATTTGGCATTTGAATAATCCGTCTTAGAGTTACAGCCCGCCGAACTTAGCGCTGCAAAGCAAGATCCAAAAAATGTTATACACCATAATTCAAAAAATACTTATCTGATAAGTCTGAAATTGTTACAGGTGGATTCAGAGCCCCTGATTACCCCTGAGACCAATTCTCGTCAAATTCCGAGAGATGAGGGTGTCAAATTGGAAAAAGTGGTACGATCTATCGTGGAATGCCCCAGCTGCAAATGACGGGCAGATGGCATATAACTGACATAGGGTTAGGAAATATTCACCCGTATTTAAAGCCTATGGCGTTGTAGATTATGCGATAATGGGATGTCGAATGTCATCAAGTAGCTCCTGATTTGTACATCGCTATGCACCTATCGACCAGCGCAATAATTAGCTAATTGCCTTCGCTTCACATCATAAGGCTCGCTCGTATTTCACCAAACATATATCCTACATCGAAAATCGTATTTGTTAGGAATCGTTAACGTTTGTTCGAAGCATGTGTGAGTAAAAGATTGATGATTGATGGGCCTCTTGGTCCCATATAGGGGAGAACGGGGCGATTTGGCCGCTCTTTTGTAAAAACGATATTTTGAGAAAACCAGTGCGCGTTTGGTCGATTTCTCCATGGAGGGGTGTGGGGCGTTCAATTGTTGTTCCGGCCTATTACTTGCATCATGCCGGGACATCTCGTTTCGGTAGTAATTAAACGTTTTTTCAAAGACTGCACGGCGGCCAAATGACCCCGGTACCGGGGTCATTTGGCCGGGGGAGTGGGGTCATTTGGCCGGGGGAGTGGGGTCATTTGGCCGGGCATGTGATTCAGAGATATACCCATTACAGAGCTGAGACAACCTGAAATATTGACGCCCAAGATTGTGCTTAACTCATGAATTCTGGATTGACTCGTCGACGCATGACTGATGTGACGATCCAGATGCCCCAATGCTGACACAAATGATGAACATCGTGACTCATCTTTGATTCGCCTAAAATCCTTAATTTTCCAAAGGACTAGGCTTACACTTGATTCATTTGAATCAGTGCAAGTGAGGAGCCACATTTGATTTACGAGCTTACGACTCATGAGTTGAGCAGTAAGTGCCCAGTGATAACAACAGCCAACCGTAATGGCTGCCAAATCGTAGATTGCTTTAGACGGCAATCGCCCTGCAAAAAAAGTCTTTTGTGCACGAGTTGTTTGTTTATTTCAAATTCTGTCGTAAACATGGAATCAAAACGATTCCAGCAGGCCCCGTCTTCGACCCAGCACTTAAACACATCCACTGTAAAAGACGGTCCGACGGCATGGACACATGTCCAGTCATCACTGCGCTTCACTGTTTTTGACTTTTGCTGTTTCTTCGACGGTCCAGCTGCCGACGTTCGATGGTTCGACCAGGATGGTTCGACGGTCCAGCTTGTGGACCCCGCTTTTTGCTCCTCGCCATGTGCCTGTTGCTCGTCCTCCAAAGCCGTCCGCTCCGGGCTGCTAGTCAAGATTTTAGAACGCCCTTTCTTCCGACCGGCTTTTCGAACGTTGATGCGCAGCTGCGGTCCGGAAGTGGTCGGATGGACTCGGCTTCCGACAAGCGGCAGGCAGCTGGAGCACGGCCGCGGCAGGCAGCTGGAGCACGGCCCCGGCAGGCGGCTGGAGCACGGCCGAGGCTGGCGGCTGGAGCACGGCCGAGGCTGGCGGCTGGAGCACGGCCGAGGCTGGCGGCTGGAGCACGGCCGGGGCCGCGGCGTGCTGATCTGCCGTCTCTGGGGCGACGACCGGTACGAAGACCGCCGTCGGCGCAAAGTCTTCGTCGTCGAAGGTATCCCGGTTGAGCGGCGATATCCCGGCCGCTTCGAATCCTTAAAGGGAGATAATGAGCTTTCTTTTTTCTTAAATAAAAATTACTCGACATCTATACTATTTCTACTGCAGTTTTTATAAAATATGAAAATTTCCTAGCACATTTTCGTATGTGAAAGAGGTTTTTATTTTTGCAAAAAAGAAGCAGTACCTACT
The DNA here is from genome assembly GCF_019059575.1 of Amphibalanus amphitrite. Classification (NCBI taxonomy): domain Eukaryota; kingdom Metazoa; phylum Arthropoda; class Thecostraca; order Balanomorpha; family Balanidae; genus Amphibalanus; species Amphibalanus amphitrite. The sequence goes on from NW_024881924.1 coordinate 490,782, forward strand.
TGCAGTACTTGTATATAACACCCACCGAAATGCGTTGTCCTTCTCTATAAAAAAGTCGCAGTATATGGCGCTTTTGTTTCAAACAGCGACGCTTGGGTTTTTGCTTATGTTATCGCCTTGTCGTTGCTTGGTTGTAAGGATTCTAATTTGAATTAGAGTTAATTCGGTTTAGAATTAGGTAATTAGATTCTAATTCGGGGGTACATAGTGCCTACTCTTCTTTGTTTCCAAGTATTATTTTGCGCCACAAATGAACGGCATGCGCCAGAAACGCAGCCAAATCTTGCGATTGCGACTACGAAATTCATTATTTTGGCGTCAGAGCCTGAAGCGAAAAATACAAGCATATTTATTTCAAAAAGACTTCAGGTTTGTGGAACGGTGTTATGAGAATTTTGATAACAGTACTGCATAAGTTTTTCAGTGATGCCGCAAAAGTGTTGTATCTATCTTCTTTTATTGTGCAGTCGGCGGGACCGATTCAAAATTGAGTCGTTGCTACTAAAATAGCAGCATATGGCGTCAGATGGTGAACAGGAAAAATACGAGTAGTTGCGTAAATTTAGACATAAACCACCCCCAAACCATGAATATCTTTTGAAGGCACTATAGACGACCATTAACCCGGCAGTTGCTGGGGTATTTCGCCACCCACCGTTTGCTGGGGGGGGGCGTTAAACGCCCCCAGCCGATAACTCGAGAACCAATAGGCGCAGCGAAACGCACGAGGCGGCAAACGAAAGAGCGCGACGAGACGCTTCAGATGAGTACTTTAAAGTTGAATTTTGAGGTCACAGGTCGGGTCAAGGTCAGGTCAAACACCTGAAATCGGGCTTTCAGTAGCATGGACTTCAGGACTTCGCAATGGGCGCCTCTCGCCATAAACTCTGTCAAAACGGTGCACAATCCATCTTATAAGGCCTACAAGAGTGTCAGCTTCATATAGGGATCAGTCAAGCATAGGTCAGGGTCAAGGTCAGGTCAACCGGGTAGGCACATATCCCCGAAAATCAAAACTGATATTCGCAGCATGTGACACATGTTTTATAGGTAATTTGGGGCGTAGAACACGATGGTGATATTCATTTTATCATATGTGTACGTGTTTGGCTCAAAAAGTTCAATTTAAGAAATTCATGTATCATGGTCGTGAAGAAGTCACGAAAAATTGCCAAGATTCAGCTCAAGATTTTGGAAAATGCGGAACGATAATCAATAATCGAAGATAGCCATTTGATTGATCATGGTATTGGCAGTCTAATGGCGTTTACGGCATGTCTGTATGTCTATTCTGTGATTTTATATGATTTTTTGAACATATGCCGTTTTTGGTCGAAAAGTCAGAAATCATGACGTCACTAAAACCTCGATATCTCAAAAATTTTCCGACCGATTTTTTTGAAACTTTGTCACAATAAACTTCAATCAATTCCCTACAGGTACCCAAAATATGGCGCGCCTGCGGCGCGCCGTTTTTATGCTATGGCCCGGCGAAAAAAGTGGGGGCGTTTAACGCCCCCCCCCAGCAACTCGCGGGTTAACTAACTAGATGTGATGAAGATCAAATGTAAGGAATACGCTCATTTTACAAAATTACATGCAAGTACCAAAAAGTGATGTAAGTACTTATTCAACGGTCATTTTCAGCGCTCCCCGCTAACGTGACTTCAAGTTGAGATATTTGCGGCAAGGTACCGAATTGAGCAAAATGGTTTTAATTTACATTATAACTTGTTGTGGTTTGTCAGAAAATGGTCCTAACTCAGATTTTGTGGAAAAAGGTCATTATCTCCCTTTAATTAAGGATGTTCTTCCGCGTGAAGCTGTGGCGTCTTAGGCACGACGAAAAATCGGCGCCACCTGTGACCTGGTGGAGGTCGATGTGACGTCCCGGATTTACCATCTGCCGCCGGGTGCCGTAAGCCAATCAGCGGACACCTTGGCTAGGTTGTCCCTTGCATTTAGACTGCGCCGCATTACCATCCTCAGCGGCAGAACTTAGCCAGCGCAGCGCGTCGCTCGCAGACTAGGCAAAAAATCAACGGAGTCGCTGGGCGGCCAATTCGCCCCGTATGGGGCGGCCAATTTACCCCAATATGACATTTTTAGGAAAAGGGGTCCGCAGACAAGCAAAAATTGCAATTGCACGTGAAACGTCAGCGAAATTCATAGTCCTTTACAGATGGCAGGGGTGTCGTTTGTACAGAGGTCGCTGATGGGCACGGGTCAATGCTGCAGTCGTGGGCGGAGCCTAATGTCATATGACGTATGAAAGCCTCTATCTAGGATGGAAAAACAGTTAACATTACGAGTCAATGACAAGTGCCACAAATATTTAAGTGACAACAAAATGTATTTGAAGAAAAAGTTTCGGCAGGTCTTGAAACCGCTATTTCCTAAATATGGTTGAAATTATTCCACGCATTTAAAAATAATCGCGAAAAATTAGGGTCTCAAAGCGTCTGGCGTTAACAGTAGGTCTTGGATATCAACTGTAAGAATGACAGGAGCACAATTTTTTGTAGAGGTATTGTCACTTAACTTAACCAGAGGCCTGTTTCGCTAACAAATAAACTTTGTAATTACAGAGAAAAAACTTCAGTTTAAAATAAATAATTACCAACATGTGAAATATGGATTTCATATGAAACCTCCGAGCATGAATTTTGAGTTTACAATTTACCAACTTTTTTACATGAAAAAAGGTTGTAAGAAACATCGAAATCGCAAACTTTCTGTTTCACGAAGACCAAAAACTTAAAAAAAAACGTTGTACTTACAAACCCGAAATTCCAGTGGCCCTTACGTTTGGAATTTTGTTACTTTTTGCGCAATAATGCAAAGTCATCAATTATTTTAAACAAATATGTTATGCTGAGTCATTATATGCTGTTTTTTTACTTAGAACAATCCCTACGAACCAGCTAAGAGCAATATTTAAAAATCGTCATGTTTTGTCATTTGCGCGCCATAATTGCATTCAACAGCCTTCTGCTGTCAAATGTTATGCGTGTTATTTTCGTTGTTCCCTGGTATTATTATTATTATATTATTATATTATTATATTATACCCTGGTATTTTCTTTCAATAATAGGATATTGTGAACTATCATTCATATCATTTTGCAACAGCATCATTATTTATAATTTAATTATTCATTTTTTTACATGAATACTAGACATAATTTGATTAAAAGAAGCAATATCTGTAACATGTAATAGTTTTTGACTTAAAACAATTTTACTGTTTACAAGTTTATTTGCAAACTCTTTTATCGGAGGTGTCGCTGGTGGTGAAGTTTAGTGAAAACCGATTTTACATAGTTTGCAAAAATACTTATGAATGGTGAAGTTCAAACACTTGCAATCACAAGTTTTTAGTGAAACAGGCCTCTGATGGCCTGTCCTTATATGACCTGAGGTAAACAAATTTGACACACAATGCAGAATTGTCGTATTATAAGCAAAGCCAAGGTTGCGACACTGTGCGCTGCAGTTTTTTTTACGCACAAAACGTGGCCAAGGTAGGCGTGGCCAAAAACGCCCCCACCCGGACAAAGGCAATAAATAAAATACATGAATTGAGTTAACCTGCTGAACTAATTATGGCTATATGATATGTCTTACATACAGCAAGGGCTCCGGCAAGCAAATTTTTTGAATCTAAAGCTTTTTTTTCTTAAACTTTTTAAATGCAGGAACTGTCATTGATCTGGATGCACGGCATATGGGTGGACACGGACCTTGTTGGGGTGTTTGTCGGTCTTCTTGAAGCCGGCGTGGTAGTCCTCGATAATGGGGTCGAACAGATCGGCGAACAGCGTGTACGCCTCTGCGTCTGGCGCGTACACGCCCACACCGGAGTCGAGATTCTCCACACCTGTGGGCGAGCACCCCGGCGGGGCGGGCGTCAGCGAGCGATCCGAGCACGCCCGAGCACCCCGGCGGCGGGCGGCGGCGAGCGGTCCGAGCACGCCCGAGCACCACAGAGTCCAGCCACCCTCTCACCGACCGGGGCCACGGCAAGGCCGAGTATGTGCCGGTGCACTGCACAGGGCGTGCAACAACGTTGCTGGACCTTGCTAGGCAATCACAGTCGCTCCTATATACGAAGTGGCAATGCAATACCTAGCATCGCCGGACCGAAGGTTTGAAGGAAAGAAAAAAAGAACTTTGAAATTAAATTAAATACATTTGTTGGGGTTAACAAGCATGACTAGGTAGTGCTTCGTAGTTTTTATTTCAAAGGCAAGTCTTCATACTTCAAAGGCAAGTCGTCATTGCTCTGGAAAATCTTGTCATTTTGGTCTTAGCATTGTCAATGTACCTTCGCTGTTAGCCGCACAACTCAAGATCCACCCAAAAGTAGCAGGGCCTCCTCTCAGGATTTTTCACTGGGTGGGCAAAATTTTTCGCCGCTCCCCTGCCCAAGGGCAGATCCAGTCACTTGTGTTGGGGTGCAACCATTTTCACCTGCGACTGGGGGGGGGGGTTAAAGGGACTATCCCACCTTCAAAAAAGTACCATTTAGGATTCGGAAATGTTACTCATGATATTGTGACGAATTCTGCAAGTTTTTACGCGTTTTCATTGTATACTTTTTGAGATATTGCGACTTTTATATTTCATCGTGACGTCATTTAGATCGGATCCGTGACGTAATGAAGGATTTACTTCATGTCAATGTGGAGGAAATTTGGCAGCAAATATAGGTATTTGCTCTCAAATATGACGCGGCTCATACAATAACAAGTAACAAGATTTCCCCGGCGCCGATTTCAACTTATTCGTAAAGCAGGTCGAACGCGTGAACGGCTGATGACGTCATCAAATGGCCGTTAATAGTTAAGAGATAGGGCCTTAGCGAAGGCCCACTTTTCAAATGAAGGGAACGGATTTCTTTAACACCACGAAACTGAGGATATTGCGACCAGGATTATAGTGGTTTCTGAACCTGGCCGCCAACTTGGCTATCTCAACTCAGAACTTGTGGGACAGTCCCTTTAGGCCTATGTCACTTTCACAGTCAACCAACTGTGCCATTTATAGTTTAACGTTTGTCGTGTGTGATATGGTATTTCGTGTGTATTTCACCTTAAAGGTATGCCTATTGTCTACATTAGTGATGTCAATAACGGAAAATCAGGATACCGATACCAAACCAAATGTCAACCAAAACCATGAAAAATACCGAAACCAAACCAACTTGGGAACATGAGGGAAATACCAACTTATTACCGAATTCGTATCCTCTTATACATTAGCCGGATTCGTAATACCAACAAAATACCAACAACATTAGGATCAAAATACCAAATACCAAGTTGGTATCGGTTTGGTATCGGTATACCAAAAAGTTGGTATCCGATTGACATCTCTAGTCTACATACATTTAAATTTTTAAAATTAAATGTGCAGAGTTAAACTTACTATGATTGCTCCTTGAACCAGAAAACGAATAGGTAGGTGATGCTCGCTGCCTCTTTTTAGGAGGCATGGTCAGCTTACTCTTGGCGCGTCCTCTTGATCTAAATACGTCTTTTATTGACCTTAATCTACTTGTAATACATCCTTCGCCTTGTAGTGCGCTACCCTGCTGGCCCATGCCGGTCTTTGAGGGTCCCACACTGACCTCTGAGGCCCCATGCTGGCCTGTAAAGGCCCATATTAGCCTCTGAGGGCCCCGCACTGGATTCTGAAGACCTGATGCCGGCCTTTAACCATCCCCTGTATTGGTGTTTTTCCAGCCGCAAACGTATAGGAGGGGGGGGGGGGGCGTTGCACCTCCCTTGCCGTTTCGCTCCTGATCGAGCTAGAGCTTCGCGGAAAAAAACAAGCGTGTTACCCGTGACGAGAGGAAGCCGATGATACCCAATTTTAACCCTCGCCGGCACAGGCCATTGCGTCCTTCGGCGGCACGACCCCCCCCCCCCTCGCGTTTGGCCCCTGATCAACCTAGAGCTTCACGGAAAAAACGAGCGTGTTCCCCGTCACGAGAGGAAGCCGATGATACCCAATTTTAAGGTCCTAGGTCATCTGGTGACCTTCCAGGTCAGGTCAATGACCCGAAAACCGGGAAAATCGGGACCTGTTAGAAAGTCGTAAAGTGTGGCTGCTATGTGGTTTTCCGGGGTGCTGATCACGAATATAGTGTTAGTTTTGATCAGAGATGATGTTTTAAGAATTTAGACCAGGTCGGGTCAGGTCAGGTCAGGTCAACCGGTAGGGGTTGTAACGGGTATTCGTATTACGTGTCAACCGCCTCTGACAGCTTCGTAACATGTTACGAAGGCACCAAAACTACTTCGTAAATGTTCAAATGGCTGCTAAATTCGAATTCAGCTAAAAAACTAGCCTAGAACATGAAAAAACTCGAAAAAGTGAACCGAGGTCACCCGAGGTCACCAAAGGTCAATGACCTGACCTGACCTTCAGGTGAGCTTGACACCCACCCTTATGTATGGGAGCAACATCAAATCACATGTTTGAACGTTTGAAACCACGAAAAGCTTGCAAACGCGCTGCTAATGCGAGCCGACATATGCCGAATCGCGATTTCGGCCAAACATGGTCACGGAAAAGAGGTCACAGGGCAAAGGTCATTGGGGTCAGGGTGATGAAATTTTCAGGGTAGGTGTAAAATTGATCAATGCGAGGGTACTGAAAGTTTCATAGCGATCGGCCGCTTTTTACGCGAGTTATTCGCGAAAAACCTTAGTGGGGTTGCATCAACCCCCCTGTGCCGGCGAGGGTTAAGGTCCTAGGTCATCGGCTGACCTTCCAGGTCAGGTCATGGACCCAAAAGTTGGGAAAATCGGGACGTTGGCTGTTAGAACGTCGTAAAGGGTGGCTATGGTTTTTCGGGGTGCTGATCACGAATATCATGTTAGTTATGATCATGAATGATGTCTTCATGCATTTAGATCAGGTCGGGTCAGGTCAGGTCAGGTCAACCAGTAAGGGTTTTGCCGGGTATTCGTAGTAGGTGGCAACCTCCTCTGACAGCTTCGTAACATGTTACGAAGGCACCAAAAATACTTCGTAAATGTTCAAATGGCTGCTAAATTCGATTTCAGCTAAAAAAAGCCTAGAAACATGTAAAACTCGAAAAAGTGAACCGAGGTCATCAAAGGTACATGACCTGACCTAAAATTCAAGTGACCTTGACACCCACCCTAATGCATGGGGGCAACATCATATCCCATGTTTGAACGTTTGAAACCAGAAAAGACTGCATACGCGTGGCTAATGCGAGCCGACACACCGAATCGCGATTCCGGCCAAACATGGTCTCAAAAAGTAGGTCACAGGTCAAAGGTCATTAAGGTCAAGGTCATGAAATTTGCAGGGTAGGTGTATAATTGATCAACGCGAGGGTACTGAATGTTTCGTCGCGATCGGCCGCTTTTTACGCGTGTTATTCGCAAAAAATCGAGGGGGTCCGTTCGACTCCCCCTATACGGGCGAGGGTTACCCCCGAGTTGCTGGGGGGCGTTCAACGCCCCCACTTTTTTCGCTGGGCCATAGCAAAAAAAAAAAAACGACGCGGCGCGCAAAATTTTGGGTACCTGTAGGGAATTGATTGACGTTTATTGTGACAAAATTTCAAAAAATCGGCTGGAAATTTTTTGAGATATAGAGGTTTCAGTGACGTCATGATTTCTTGGTTTTCGACCAAAAACTTAATGTGTTAAAAAAAATCATAAAAATCACAGAATAGACATACAGACATGCCGCCATTAGACTGACAATACCATGAACAATCAAATGGCTATCTTCGATTATTGATTATCGTTCCTCATTTTCCAAAATCTTGAACTGAATCTTGGCAATTTCTCATGACTACTTCACGACCATGATACATGCATTTCTTAAATTGAACTTTTTGAGCCAAACACGTACACATATGATAAAATGAATGTCACCATCGTGTTCTACGCCCCAAATTACCCATAAAACATGTGTCACAGGCTGCGAATATCAGTTTTGATTTTCGGGGATATGTGCCTACCCGGTTGACCTGACCTTGACCCTGACCTATGCTTGACTGACCCCTACATGGAGCTGTCACTCTTGTAGGCCTTATATGATGGATTGTGCACCGTTTTGACAGAGTTTATGACGAGAGGCGCCCATTGTGAAGTCCTGAAGTCCATGCTACTGAAAGTCCGATTTCAGGTGTTTGACCTGACCTTGACCAGACCTGTGACCTCAAAATTCAACTTTAAAGTACTCATCTGAAGCGTCTCGTCGCGTTCTTTCGTTTGCCGCCTAGTGCGTTTCGCTGCGCCTATTGGTTCTCGAGTTATCGGCTGGGGGCGTTTAACGCCCCCCCCCCCCCCAGCAAACGGTGGGTGGCTAAATACCCCAGCAACTGCCGGGTTAAGGACCTGCATCGGCTCTGAGGGCTCAACTTGGCCTTTTCTGGACTCTGGGGTCCAACACCAGCCCAAGCCTGTCTTTTAGGGTGGATGGGACCCTGAGGGTCCCATCCTTGCCTCAAGGAACCGCATTAGCCTTTGAGAGCCTAAGTCGGCCTCTGATGGCCTCTAACTGCCATTTTCAGGCCCTGTACTGGTCTCTGAGGGCCTTAAACTGGCCTCTGAGGGCACAAACCGACCTTTGAAGGTCCCATTCCGGTTTCTGATGGCCCATTTTCTGCCTCTGAGATCCAAGACTGACCCTTTTGTGCCTCTGAGGGCCCCGTACTGGCTTCTGAAGGATCGATGCCGGTCTCTGAGGACCAATGTCAGTCTTATAAGGGCCTCACACTGACATCTGAGGCCCACATTAACCTCTGATGGCTCCAAATTGAGGCCCTTTTTAGTCCCCAATCAGCCTATAAGGTCTCTGATGGCCCTATTTTGTTGTGTGGCTGGGGACCCATGGCTTACACCCTTAGGCGTCACGCACTGGCCTCTGAGAGCCCACATCGGCCTCTGGGGTTCCATACGGGCCTTTTAGGCCGCTATGGCCATGGGCCCCTTAAGCTAGCACCGCCCCCCCCCCCTCCGAGAGTTGGCAAAGTTGCCAAGTTGCCCCCACCCCCAAACGCCAAGTCTGCTACCGCCCCTGCATTCAGATGCATCCATTGTAAAAAATAACCTGCACTGCAGTGATTGGGGGCTGGGGCACTGGCTGCTAGCAAGTTTTTTTTCCCGGGAAACCGAAGTGGTAGTTCCTACCGGACGTCTGGCCGGACCTTTATTTTTGCATTTGCTTCTGGGTGGGCAAATCGACGCCACTGGGTGGGCAATTGTGGTGACTGGGTAGGCATTTGCCCACCCAGTGGGTATGTTAGAGGAGGCCTTGAAAAGTAGTTGGTATTAACTATCAGCAGCTGCTGCCTGGCCATGTCAAATGTAACTGAATGTGTGAACACAGTGACATACTTATTTAAAATCTTGAGTCCGATGATTTCCTCTCTCCTTCCAGCATTTCTTCAAGCACCTTCGAAAATGACCTTCCATCATTATTTTCCACTTCCGTGCGAGCATCGAACTTGTAAGCTGACCAATAGTTAAAGTGACCCTCCCACCTTCAAAAAAGTTTATGAATTGGCATGAAAGTGATGTCGCTCTGTTCAGAAAGAGCGAAAACGAATATCTACCAAATTTCACCGAAAAATATTCACCGGTTTTCAAGATATTAGACTTTTACTTTTGTTTACTTTTTGGGATCTCCGCTGTTCCTAGCGACTTTATTTGGAAGCAATAGCTTGGCAGCTGAAAGTGCGGCACTTGTTGCGCGCAAAGCAGCATATACCACCGCGTGCTACAAAACGTTTTAGTCAAACATTTAAAAATCGCTAGAAATCTGCGCTGACGTCACACATTCAGAGGGGTATTCCTATGCATTAGCCCCTCTGAATCAAAATGCTGCAATTTTGAAATTCAATATTTCCGATTTAAGGCATTTCTCGATGTTGTGAGTGCCGAAACCGGTAATTGTGAGCCAGGGACCCCATTTTGGCTATCTCAACTCAAATCTAATGTTAACCCTCGCCCGCACATGGGGGGGGGGGGTGGTTGCCACCCCCCCCCCCAGGTAGTCTTTCTGCTCTGCACTCATCATTTTTAGGGCTGGAAGGCTGATTTTTCGTATAGCTGCTCGTCTATCCTTTCTTGATGTTCACTGAAAATTTCAAGTTTCTGTGATGTTTGGTTTCGGAGATATGACCTTGTTTTTCAGGTCATGTCATGACCCAAATGGCCAATTCTCAACATCTTGCGTGTGCTATGGGCCTTGTGAGCTTTTGACACCCTGATTTCGGCCTTTTTTGCCAGTCTTACCTCCCACCTATCATGGAACATGTTGTTCGACGATGTACAGATGTCAAGGTCAAGGTCAAGGTCAACCTAGGTCATCTAAGATAATTGCGTTTTAGGCAAGCTGAATTTACTTTTTGTGAAGTTTTTTGACTGCATTGTTGGTAAAAGCTTCTCAGATCATGATTTCATGTAATATGGACCCAAAAACAATCGGTGCACCACACCAGTATACACACAGACACACACAGACATACAAACACATATAATTGACCTTGACCTAACTTGACCTGAAATGACCTCAGCCACAAAATTCTGGTCGGGTAGTGTGACAAAGAGGTTCTAGCTGGCTTGGCACCAGAAAACAGCATCGTCATCGGTATTTGATAAGCAGCGCACTTGATATCCAACGGTGACCCAAAACAGCAACATTTTTTAGTTTGACCTGACCTGGAAGGTCAGTGACTGACCTGAGAAGGTAAAACTGGGTATCATTGGATTCGTCTCTTCCCAAAGAATCTTTTTGGTCTTTACTGCTAAGCTCTATCTCCAACAGGAACGAAATGGCGCGGGGGGGGTGGCAACCACCCCCCCCCCATGTGCGTTCTAGGATGGGAAAATGGCATGTGCGGGCGAGGGTTAAGGTGGGAGGGTCCCTTTAACCCTCGCCCGCACATGGGAGGGGGGGTTGCCACCAGGGCTGCGGAGTCGGAGTCGGAGTCGGAGTCGGAGTCGGTCGGAGTCGACAGTTGTGACCGGAGTCGGAGTCGGAGTCGGAGTCGATTTTAGAAACCCGAGCCGGAGTCGGAGTCGGAGTCACCGAAAATCTGTCGACTCCGCAGCCCTGCTAAGTCTGCGGAGTCGGAGTCGGAGTCGGAGTCGGTCGGAGTCGACAGTTGTGACCGGAGTCGGAGTCGGAGTCGGAGTCGATTTTAGAAACCCGAGCCGGAGTCGGAGTCGGAGTCACCGAAAATCTGTCGACTCCGCAGCCCTGGTTGCCACCCCCCCCCCCCCCCCAGGTAGTCTTTCTGCTCTGCACTCAACATTTTTAGAGCTAGAAGGCTGATTGTTCGTATAGCTGCTCCACTATCCTTTCTTGATGTCCACTGAAAATTTCAAGTTTCTGTGGTATTTGGTTTTGGAGATATGACCTTGTTTTTCAGATCATGTCATGACCCAAATGGCCAATTCTCAATATCTTGCGTTGGCTATGGGCCTTGTGACAGTGGCGCAGCCAGGATTTCATTTCGGGGGGGGGGGGGGTCATCGCCTTCAAAGCGGGCCCCCTGGTGTGCGGGCCCCCCACCCATTTTCAAAATATCTCCATATTTCATACGCATCCTGCTGAGCGGGCCCCCTTTACCTGCACGATAACCCTGAGAGAGTTTGAATCGGAAAATTTTGATTGAAGCTCGGTAATCACCCGGCGTTCAATTTCTACGCAAACCGATCGGCGATCACCAGCCCTGTGATATTGAGCCCTGTGAGCATGCCTCCTAAATAGGGTCGTAATGCAAGATTACAGGTGTAACGTTTCCTAATCCTTATAGTCTGGCACATTCGGTATGAGTTCATGACGTCAAGAGACAAAGGCGCACATGATTCATGAAAAAGGCGTCCACATCAAGGCCGTAAAATGCTACCAATTATAGCTAGGATGTAAAGACATTTTCAGAATGTGGCCTCGGATGAACCGGGCCCTGTCCCCGTGACTGCACATGAGAATAGAAGTCTGAAGTGGGCCTATCTAAACGGTTCCAGCCAGGACTCTGCATAGTGCATCGGAGTATGGGAGCTGACTGAGAACCAAGACGTGTGCGACCGTCCGACCAGGCACCTAGGTCTTGGCACTTCTAAGTACCGGGCCCATTAAAGGCATTGCTTACAACCGCCGGAGAGCCAAATGGGTCCCGTCCGACTGGGTCCCGTTTTTTTTTTTGCGCCCTGTCGTCTGTGTCTAAGGTGGCGTTTCTCAGAGCGGGAGCAGCCCGTCCGAGGCCCCTGTGCTCATCCTTTCATTTCCTCCCTCGGGCTCTAATGTGATCACTGAAGACATGCTTATCAGTGTACTGTCCCACCCAGCAACGGCACCCGTGCCACTTGTCAGAACCGGGCCCCGTCCGAACGGGCCCCTAGCCCTGTCATCCGAGTCTATGCATTTTGCATTTATTTTTAAATTTTGGGGCCGGTCTCACCGGCCCAGCTGTAATATGACATGCATCTGAACTGGACCCCGTGCCCGTCATACTTTTTTTATAAATTTAGCTCGAATGTTTGAATGGACGGATTGACAGAGCCGGGGCCCACGCTAAGCAGAGCTTGTTGCGTAGACCCCGACCCCTACCGTCCGATCGCGCAATTCCGGGTAACGGGAGAATTTAGATGCCAAACTTTAGCGTGCCATTCAAAGCCGGACACGGCCTGTTCCACTCAACTGACTTCAACCGGCTGCGGCTGCTCCCCCCAACCGCAGACCATCCCCGCCAGGAGTCTCAAATATCGAGCGCCGGAGGGACTCGAACCCGGGCTCTCACTACCGGGAGTCCGGTGCTCTACCAACTGAGCTATGGGACAAACTATACTGGGCTCTGTGACCGATTTCTAGTAGAACTTAACTGGACCCTTTCCCAACGGGACCATCTGTCAAAAATTTCACATAGCCGGGCGGCGGGCTCCACATGAGATGGCCCAAAATCTACGAACTTCTTAAAATTGGCTCTTGTTTGCAGGGTCTCTGTGTTCAAGCATTTCTAGGAACCGGGCCCCGTCAAGCCCTTAACCCGCGCACCGACGGGGGGGGCGGATATCCGCCCCCCCTGAGGTTTTTCGCGAATAGCGGGAAAACCGCGGCGCGTAGCGCCGCGAAATTTGGTATGACTATTCCCTTATCAATTTTACACATGGTGTGCAAGTTTGAACCTCCTACCTTTCAAGGTCAGGTCACCAGGTCACTTTGAATGACCCAACCTCAAGTCACTTTTTTGCAACTTTGTCACCGTGCCAGAGCTACAGTAGATGTCGGAGGCCTTTGAAAGTCGCAGGATGTTATTAGGTCATTAGTAGCTACAATTTGTATATCTCGGAATTTTGATATCGGTGACCTAAGGTCAGGTCAATTTCGCGACCTCCCCATTATAAGTCAATGGGGGAAAAATCAACTCCCTGTTTTTACCACTAAAACGGGTCGGAATGGCCCCATATACCATACATGACTTCATATACGATCAACCTTCACTACCTTGAGGTCTGTTTTGCTGTTGGGCAGCTGTGAGGTCATGTGACGTCATCAAAGGTCACCAAAGGTTTTTGGCCAATAACTCCGTACAGGAACAAGATACAGACGCGTGGATGGTCTCATTGTGTTCAGCTCGTCAAGACGCATCGAATGATATACATGATGACCTCGAGGTCACGTGACCTGAGGTCAACCTTTGACCTTGACCTTTCGAGGTCAACATATATATCATTCGATGCGGATTGACGAGAGGATCACGATGATGCCCTTAGTTTGTTCCTATCTTGACTAATTCGAAAGTTATTCGAGAAAAAACTCTCTCCATATTTAGCGCCGCCATTTTGACTTTTTCGACCCCTGTGACGTCATCTTTGACCTGACCTGAAAATGACCTTTGTAAAAATTGTAGATCTTGACCGTGCGTATCCGATGCCGTTTACCGCTTGTCGCTATCTTGCTTCGTTCTCGAGATCTCAGGGGGGGGGGGGCGGTCATCCGCCCCCCCCCCCCGTCGGTACTAAGTTGGCGCAGACCCCCGTCGGTGCGCGGGTTAAGTTCGCACATTTTTTTCAGAGCTAGGTCTTGTTTTAGCCGGGCCCCTGTCCTGTTCATAACCATTTCTTACAACTGATCCCTTTTCAACTGGGGCCCTGTGTCTAGACATTTCGGAGAACTGCACCCCGTCCGACCGGGCCCCTTGCGTAGATTTTTGGCCCTAGAACTGGGCCGCGTCCACCAGGGGCCTTGTGTCTCGGTAGGGGCTCGCCCCTCAGACCGGGCCCTTTTGACTGAGGTTTTAGCAGAATTGAACTGAACCCTATCCCAATATGCCCCTCTGGTAAGAGTTTGATACCTACATCCGCGCCCCTTTCGAGGAGGTCCAAAGACCACGAATTTGTTAGAACTGGCCCCTGTTTTCTAGGTCTGTGCCAAGGCATATCTAAAAACCAGCCGCCCCGTTTAACCAGGCCTTTGTATTCTTACATTTTTCAGATCCGTGCCCTGTTTCAACCGGACCCCTGTTCCTCGCTATTTCTTAGAGCCGGGCCCTTTCAAACATTGCCAGCTCAGTACCTAATCACTTCAGAGAACTGGGCTCCTGTGCCTAGGACCCTAGACCTGAGGGTCTCAGGCCCGTTCACCTGGGGGCCCGGGCCCCATCCACCCGGGGGCCCGGGCACCGTCTACCCGGGAGTCCGGTGCCCGTCCAACCGGGGGCCCGGACCCATCCACCCGGGGGCCCGAGCCCATCCACCCGGGGCCCGGGCCCCGTTCACCAGGGGGTCCGGGCCTCATTCACCCGGGGGCCCGGGCCCCGTCCACCCGGAGGCCCGGGCCCCGTCCACCCGGAGGCCCGGGCCCCGTCCAGCCGGGAGCCCAGGCCCATCCACCCGGGGCCCGGGCCCCGTCCACCCGGGGGCCCGGGTCCCGTCCACCCGGGGGCCCGGGCCCCATCCACCTGGAGGCCCGGGCCCATCCACCCGGGCCCCGGGCCCCGTCCACCTGGGGTACCGGGCCCCTCACCCGTGTCCCAGTAGGCATTTATCAAAGCGGACTCGGATCCGATGAGATTAGGCCTCTCTCTCTCTCTCTCTCTCTCTCTCTCTCTCTCTCTCTCTCTCTCTCTCTCTCTCTCTCTCTCTCTCTCTCTCTCTCTCTCTCTCTCTCTCTCTCTCTCTCTCTCTCTCTCTCTCTCTCTCTCTCTCTCTCTCTCTCTCTCTCTCTCTCTCTCTCTCTCTCTCTCTCTCTCTCTCTCTCTCTCTCTCTCTCTCTCTCTCTCTCTCTCTCTCTCTCTCTCTCTCTCTCTCTCTCTCTCTCTCTCTCTCTCTCTCTCTCTCTCTCTCTCTCTCTCTCTCTCTCTCTCTCTCTCTCTCTCTCTCTCTCTCTCTCTCTCTCTCTCTCTCTCTCTCTCTCTCTCTCTCTCTCTCTCTCTCTCTCTCTCTCTCTCTCTCTCTCTCTCTCTCTCTCTCTCTCTCTCTCTCTCTCTCTCTCTCTCTCTCTCTCTCTCTCTCTCTCTCTCTCTCTCTCTCTCTCTCTCTCTCTCTCTCTCTCTGTGACGTCATCTTTGACCTGACCTGAAAATGACCTTTGTAAAAATTGTAGATCTTGACCGTGCGTATCCGATGCCGTTTACCGCTTGTCGCTATCTTGCTTCGTTCTCGAGATCTCAGGGGGGGGCGGTCATCCGCCCCCCCCCGTCGGTACTAAGTTGGCGCAGACCCCCGTCGGTGCGCGGGTTAAGTTCGCACATTTTTTTCAGAGCTAGGTCTTGTTTTAGCCGGGCCCCTGTCCTGTTCATAACCATTTCTTACAACTGATCCCTTTTCAACTGGGGCCCTGTGTCTAGACATTTCGGAGAACTGCACCCCGTCCGACCGGGCCCCTTGCGTAGATTTTTGGCCCTAGAACTGGGCCGCGTCCACCAGGGGCCTTGTGTCTCGGTAGGGGCTCGCCCCTCAGACCGGGCCCTTTTGACTGAGGTTTTAGCAGAATTGAACTGAACCCTATCCCAATATGCCCCTCTGGTAAGAGTTTGATACCTACATCCGCGCCCCTTTCGAGGAGGTCCAAAGACCACGAATTTGTTAGAACTGGCCCCTGTTTTCTAGGTCTGTGCCCAGGCATATCTAAAAACCAGCCGCCCCGTTTAACCAGGCCTTTGTATTCTTACATTTTTCAGATCCGTGCCCTGTTTCAACCGGACCCCTGTTCCTCGCTATTTCTTAGAGCCGGGCCCTTTCAAACATTGCCAGCTCAGTACCTAATCACTTCAGAGAACTGGGCTCCTGTGCCTAGGACCCTAGACCTGAGAGTCTCAGGCCCGTTCACCTGGGGGCCCGGGCCCCATCCACCCGGGGGCCCGGGCACCGTCTACCCGGGAGTCCGGTGCCCGTCCAACCGGGGGCCCGGACCCATCCACCCGGGGGCCCGAGCCCATCCACCCGGGGCCCGGGCCCCGTTCACCAGGGGGTCCGGGCCTCATTCACCCGGGGGCCCGGGCCCCGTCCACCCGGAGGCCCGGGCCCCGTCCACCCGGAGGCCCGGGCCCCGTCCACCCGGAGGCCCGGGCCCCGTCCAGCCGGGAGCCCAGGCCCATCCACCCGGGGCCCGGGCCCCGTCCACCCGGGGGCCCGGGCCCCATCCACCTGGAGGCCCGGGCCCATCCACCCGGGCCCCGGGCCCCGTCCACCTGGGGTACCGGGCCCCTCACCCGTGTCCCAGTAGGCATTTATCAAAGCGGACTCGGATCCGATGAGATTAGGCCTCTCTCTCTCTCTCTCTCTCTCTCTCTCTCTCTCTCTCTCTCTCTCTCTCTCTCTCTCTCTCTCTCTCTCTCTCTCTCTCTCTCTCTCTCTCTCTCTCTCTCTCTCTCTCTCTCTCTCTCTCTCTCTCTCTCTCTCTCTCTCTCTCTCTCTCTCTCTCTCTCTCTCTCTCTCTCTCTCTCTCTCTCTCTCTCTCTCTCTCTCTCTCTCTCTCTCTCTCTCTCTCTCTCTCTCTCTCTCTCTCTCTCTCTCTCTCTCTCTCTCTCTCTCTCTCTCTCTCTCTCTCTCTCTCTCTCTCTCTCTCTCTCTCTCTCTCTCTCTCTCTCTCTCTCTCTCTCTCTCTCTCTCTCTCTCTCTCTCTCTCTCTCTCTCTCTCTCTCTCTCTCTCTCTCTCTCTCTCTCTCTCTCTCTCTCTCTCTCTCTCTCTCTCTCTCTCTCTCTCTCTCTCTCTCTCTCTCTCTCTCTCTCTCTCTCTCTCTCTCTCTCTCTCTCTCTCTCTCTCTCTCTCTCTCTCTCTCTCTCTCTCTCTCTCTCTCTCTCTCTCTCTCTCTCTCTCTCTCTCTCTCTCTCTCTCTCTCTCTCTCTCTCTCTCTCTCTCTCTCTCTCTCTCTCTCTCTCTCTCTCTCTCTCTCTCTCTCTCTCTCTCTCTCTCTCTCTCTCTCTCTCTCTCTCTCTCTCTCTCTCTCTCTCTCTCTCTCTCTCTCTCTCTCTCTCTCTCTCTCTCTCTCTCTCTCTCTCTCTCTCTCGCGCGCGCGCGCGCGCGCGATGCATACTTTTTTATCGAAGGTTTCAGACCAGAGCGGGCCCCTGACATAAATTTCGGGGGGGTCAGCTGACCCTCTGACCCCACCCTGGCTGCGCCACTGCCTTGTGAGCTTTCGACACCTTGATTTCGGCCTTTTTTACCAGTCTTACCTCCCACCTATCATGGAACATGTTGATCGACGATGTACAGATGTCAAGGTCAAGGTCAAGGTCAACATAGGTCATCTAAGATAATTGTGTTTTAGGCAACCGGAATTTACTTTTTGTGAAGTTTTTTGACTGCATTTTTGGCAAAAGCTTCTCAGATCATGATTTCATGTAATATGGACACATAAACAATCGGTGCACACATCAGTATACTATACATGTTACAGGGAGTTTGAGAAATCCGTGAGTTTGCAAACTCCCTGACCCATCAGTGAGTTTGCAAACTCACTAGGGAGTTTGCAAACTCACTGACCGGTCAAGGAGTTTGAGAAATTACAGAGCGATTGGGCCAAATAAAAACAAGTGTGCAGCATGTGGGTGGCATAAGTACCGTCCGTGATGTTAAACCAAAGGCGGCTAGTTGTAGTGCCTCGCACGCTGACAAAAAGCTGATAGATCATATGCACACCATAAATACCTTTTTATTTTGAACTGCTCAGTGATCTATCCAAGCATGTACCGCCGCTGTATTTAGTCATACATTTATTTAGTTCACGTCCCAATTAGATCCATTCCACTCAAGTGTGGCTGTTCCAGAGTCAGGCTCAATATATTAAAGTAGAAACAGTTCAGTTGGTCATCTATGCTAAAGTACAGGCACATGCACCAATTCACGCCCATTCCCACTCCGCCATAGACAACAGACGTGACATCGAGAGCCGGCGCTGCTGGCAGCCATGAGCCAGCCCAGCTGCGACTGGCGCACGCTGCTTGTTTGTTTTTGTTTTGTTGGGTTAGCCCCTTTCGGTCTGACAAGACCATTTCAGAGCCGGAAGAATGATAGGAATTAGGGGGAGACATTGGTCTGGGCAGACACCCTAGAGAGTCGCCGGGGCTTAGCCCGTCCGAATGGACAGTCCGACCAGCCCCCCAAGCACTCTCTGCACCCGGCTACGGGGTGCGCTCGCTCCCTCGGGAGCAGCGGTGCCGCTTCAAGGGAGCAGCCCGCATGAGATAAAGGTGCCTGTCCAGCCCGGAGTGGGGGTTTCGGCGTGGAGAAGGATTTCAGTATCCTGATTCCTGAGGATGGAAACGACGGAACGGAGGAGCACGTTGCACCGAACATCCCCTTTACATAGCCGCGAGTAGCATTTTTTGGCGGTAAAACAATTAAGGATCTGTAAGCTTTTTGTCAGCGTGCGACCGTTATAGCGTGCGGTGAATTGGTGCGTGTGCCTGTACTTTAGGATAAGTGACCAACAGTGAGCTGTTTCTACTTTGATATATTGAGCCTGACTGTAGAATAGCCACATTTGAGTGGAACAGATCTAATTGGGACGTGAACTAAATAAATGTATGACTAAATAAAGCGGCGTGGATAATAAAAAATAATGCATGGATAGATCATTGAGCAGTTTAAAATAAAAAGTATTTATGGTGTGCAATGTGCATATGATCTATAAGCTTTTTGTCAGCGTGCGAGGCCCTACAACTAGCCTCCTTTGTTTTAACATCATGGACGGCACGTATGCCATCCATATGCTGCACACTTGTTTTTATTTGGCCCAATCGCTCTGAAATTTCTCAAACTCCCTGACCGGTCAGTGAGTTTGCAAACTCCCTAGTGAATTTGTAAACTCCCAAGTGAGTTTGCAAACTCACTGATGGGTCAGGGAGTTTGCAAACTCCCTAGGGAGTTTGCAAACTCACGGATTTCTCAAACTCCCCGTAACATATATGTTACAGGCCGTATGAAAACTCAGTCCGTTTGCAAACGGCCTGGTCCGATTCAGGCCGTTTGCAAACGGCCTGGACAGCCCAGTCAGTATGCAAACGGACTGAAAAGTCAGGCCGTTTGAATACGGGCTGAAATTCCAGGCTGTATGCAAACCGCCTGAAATTTCAGGCTGTTTGGAAACCGTCTAGGCCGTATGACAACTTTCGAGACACCAGGCCGTTTGCAAACGGTCTAGGCACTTTGAAAACAATCTGGTCTGCATGAAGATAGCTGGACAATGTTGAGTTTGTTTAAGCGCGACCAATTCATGACATTACATGGCACAATGAAATCATTGTCAGGAAGAGATTAGCAGAACTGAGGCCCGGCCCGTATAGCGCCCGGTCGATCCGGGCTTCCCCCCGGACTTCAAAGTTTCGCCTTCCACCGCAATGGTGTATTGCCGGCGTACGCCACCGGCCAGCCCCCGACGGTCGACCGGGCGCGGTGAGGACCGGGATATGATGAAGTTTTCATACATCACTACCATAGTAACGTACCAACACTACCAACGCTACCTACCAACACAGTACCAACACCACCATACTTTAATTTGTCTTGGTTCTACCCCGACTAAACCACTCTATCGTTTATAATCAGGGTTCCCTTTTCCCTCTCCAAACGGGCCTGAAGTTTTCCCTCCACCTCCCCTTCCCCACACACCAATAAATACGAAACGGCATCCTCAAACAAAAAGCAGAAGTGCATCAGCAACACAATTTGCTTACGTCGCCCTACGTACTGCCTGTGGTGGCTTCACGCTCCATCAACTGGATGGCCGATAAACAGGCGGACCGAGAAATTGTATTAGTAGGTAGTAATATTGTCGAGGAAAACGGCCGGGCCAAGCAGCTGCACAGTAAGAAAATGTTGGACGTAGACGAGTCATTCGGCAGAATGCGCAAGCGTTCAAGGCCGTATAAGAGCAAGCGTTCATGGATACAACCTGATCATCGACCAACTTGGATCCATTAAGTCATCTTCAGAGGTTGTTGTACTTCGTCAGACCGTTTGAAAACTGACTAGGCCGTTTTAAACTGTCTAGGGCTAGGCCGTTTCAAACTGCCTAGGCCGTTTTCATACGGCCTGATATTTCAGGCGGTTTGCAAACGGCCGGCTTTTTCAGGCCGTTTTCAAACGGACTGACTGGGCCAGGCCGTTTGCAAACGGACTGGGTTTTCATACGGTCTGTAACATATACCGGGCGCCTCCACGTTTTTTGACACATTTCATCGGGAAATTTCACTCGTGATGTGACGCTTCTATGCTACTGAGGTCATTTCGGGTCATAAACGGTCTCCAGTAGTTTTTAGACAATGACTTTTGATAGAGATATATGGTAGTGTTTCCGAATAAAGTCGACCGCTGAATCGCAGGGTCGGGCCGGGCCGTAGCAGGCGAAGAAGACCAAGCAGAATCAAAAATCCGATGCACTGTATTGGGGAAACGCCTCCAACCGTGCCAACAGAAAAAACCACAATGCCACACAAAAAACGAAAACAGCTGTCTGTGCGCGGGCGTGGCACAGCTGCTCGGGGTCAAGGCCAATCACCGCGCGCCACATACCAAAGTCGCAGCTAACAGAGCCCCAGTCGGCAGCGGCCACAATCCGCACAACCCAATCCAACTAATAGATGTCGCTAGCGGTCAATCACTGTACGGTACAGGCGCTAAACGATACGGTACGGTACTGAGCAATATTCAACACCCTCCCGCCGACTCTTGGCAGAGCCAATGAATAACAGAAACAGAGCCGTGAACAATGCATATGTTCACTACCTACATCAAATAAAGTGCAAACATTTCATACAGACACACCACTGAAACGTAACACGACTTGATATTTAAAATGCCTACCACTGAGGCAGTGCGCGAGGGACCTGCAAGAGGCACTCAGGCAGGACACCCGGGTGAAGGAAGAGAGGATGGAAGGACTTCAAGGTTATGAAGCCGCTGTACAGACCTCGTTCTCAGACCACCAGGGGTTCTCACCTCAGCAGACCGGACCAAGCCGTCCCTCCCAGAGAACACGCGAGTAACCACCCCCATATCCCACTTAAGCCGGGGGGTCCCCTCCTCGTGCACCAGAACAGGTGAGCCCACCTCTAGCTTACCCTGTCCCTTACCGCTCACTGCGGGCGGTAGAGTCCTCAAGTATTCATTCCTCCAGGCAGCCCAAAACTTGGACAGGCGCATCTCACAGACCCGTGCCCTGTCACTCAACGCCCGCGCAGTCACGGCAGACGGATCCTCGGCCGCCCTGGCCTGAAACCCTACACTGCGCCCAGTCAAAAAATGGTTTGGCGTCAGAGGTCCCGGACAATCTGGAGTGTCACCCTGAAAGGTGAGTGGTCGCGAGTTAATGCAAGCCTCGACCTCACTCAGCACGGTTTCCAATTCAATGCGCGTCAGACAGCGCTTTCCCAGTGACTTACGAAGCGCGACCTTGACTGAACGTATCAGACGTTCCCACCAACCCCCCCACCACGGGGAGAGGGGGGCGATGAATTTCCAACAAGGAGAGAGCCGCCCAAAGTACTTGCGAAGCTGAACGTCGGCGCCTTTGAAGGTGGTCGCGTTGTCGGAATAGACAGTGGACGGCACACCTCTCCGAGCAGCAAACCTGCGGAACGCCAGCATGAAATGCGGCAGCGACAGCGATTCGGTCAGCTCCAAATGCACGGCACGAGTGACCGCGCAGGTAAATAGACAAACGTATAACTTCTTCCGTGGGAAATCAACAGAAAACAGTGGCCCTGCGAAGTCCACGCCAGTGACTGAAAATGGCGGGGCAGGAGACACCCTATCCCGCGGCAGAGGGGCGGTCTGCTGCGAACCGGCCCTGGCATCCTGCCAACGGCACGCCAGACAGCTACGAACAACGCGGCGAGCAATGGCTCTGAGCCCCAGCACCCAAAACTCAGATCTCACAGCAGTCAGCAGGGTGGCTACACCAGCATGATGCATGAGGTGGTGCTGCTCACGAACGAGCAAGTACGACAAGTGCCCCTTGGGCAAAATAATAGGATGCTTTTCCTCATAAGATAGCTGACTAAACTGGAGTCGCCCTTGAACACGCAGCAGACCATCAGACAAGAAGGGCGAGAGCCTGTGAAGTGGCGAGCTGGCTGGAACTCTACCACCCATCCTCAGAGCTGTCATCTCAGCATGAAAACTCTCAACCTGTACAAGGCGAAACAGAGCGTTCCGCGCATCAGTCATCTCAGCACACGTCAGGTCTTGCTCGCTGCAGCGGTTCACACCACGAGCGTTCCGGACAAATCTCTGAACCCAACCCATCACTCGGGTGGCCTTGTTCAGTGATCCAAATCTGTCGAGGTCTAACAACCTCGTCTGGACAGAAGCACGGTCACTTGGACCATCGGCACGGGGCGGCGCCGCCGCACCGACTCCTCCGTCAGGTGGCGGGCTCACCCGCGGATCTGGTGCCCCATCAGCCGCCACTGCGTCGTCAGAACACAGCAACTTCCCCTCTCCGACATCAGTGGGGGCACATGGTGCAGCAGCATCCTCCGAAAGGACTGTTTGCACTCTCGCGTCACACAGGACGCCGCGGAGGTCACCGACCTCACGCGCCGGCTCACCAGAAACAGCCACCATCTCTTCTCGGATCAGAAGCTGCGCCGATTCCGAGGCGTCCACCCAGGACGCCGTCCCGTCGCTGACCTGGAGCGGCTGGGCGGCTACACGAAGCCAGTCAGGACCAGAGCGCCACAGCCGAGACACGAGCAAATCATCGGCCAACATGCCACGCGTCAGCAGGTCTGCGGGGTTGTCGGATGAGCTGCAATGACGCCAGCACGCCACAGGCGTCAGAGACTGGATCTGGCGCACTCGGCTGGCCACGAAGGGCTTCCACCTCCGAGGATCACCTGTCAGCCATCCGAGGGCGATCATCGAGTCAGACCAGCATGTACACAAGGCACCGTCAGGCAAACGCAGAGCCTTTCGTACCAACTCAACCAGCTGACTGGCCATCAGGCAAGCCATCAGCTCCAGCCGAGGTAACGTCTGCCTCTTCAGAGGAGCCACTCTGGCCTTTGACATCACCATTGACACAGAACTGGACCCATCAGGCAGTGAGAGGCGAATGTACACCACTGCACCATAGCCCTTAGGCGACGCGTCAGCGAAAACGTGCAACTCCTTACGTGCATCAGAGGACCAGTCAGGTCCACCGCCAGCTGAGTAGCAGCGTGGGATCCGGTGCCGCTGCAGCAGCTGAAGACCGTCCACCCAGCTCCTGAACAACTCAGCATCGCCGCCCCGAAGCGGCTCGTCCCACCCAGAACCCTGCTCCCACAGGTCCTGGAAAAGGCATTTAGCGAGCATTGTGAACGGAGTCAGGAACCCGAGAGGGTCAAACAGTCTAGCAATCAGACTAAGCAGGACACGTTTCGTTGGGACAACATCATCAGGGAGGAGTTGACCTACAAAGGAGAAAGTGTCGTCGTCGGGCCACCAAGTCACACCAAGCACCTTCACGCTGTCACTGACTGAGCCACCTTCGAGCTCACCGAAGAGAACAGCAGAGTTGGACGAACACTTTGACAGCTCCATCCCAGCAGCTCCCATGATGGAGCGCGCTTCCCTGAACATGGCTACAACCTCTGCCTCCGAGTCCGCTCCTGAAAGCAGGTCGTCCATGTAGAAGTTCTCTTTCATCTCCTGCACCACAGGCTCATCACCATACTGGGACAGATGGTGTTGAACAGTTGCATTAAGCAAAAAGGGACTGCAAGCAACACCAAACGTCACGCGCTGGAAGCGCATCACCCTAACTCTGCCCTCACAGAGCCATAAGAACCTGTGCACGTCCTGGTCCTCACGTGCAAGCCTGACTTGCAAAAAAGCCTTGACGATGTCGGCGGAGAAGCCGAATCGCCATCTCCTGAACCGCAGGAGAACCTCCGGCAGACTGGGAATCAACGCCGGCCCTAGCTCCACGCAGTCATTCAATGACAAACCATTGTAGCCTCGGGCAGATGCATCAAAGACAGGGCGCACTTTCATCCCCCTACTAGTCTCTTTCACCACTGGGCGATGTGGCATGTAATAGACTGGGAATTCAGAGCACATCTCCTCAGTTGGGACCTCACAAATCACACCAGAGGTCTCCATTTCCCTCAAGGCACAATCATATCTCTCCCTCAGCAGGGGGTTCCCATCTAACTTCCTGGACAAACTGGAAAGACGAGCCTCAGCGGCCTCTCTGTTGTCACTCAGCTTTGACACCAAACCATCAGATCTCCAGGGCAGTTTCACAACGTACCTGCCATCATCATAGGTCACAGACTCCTTAAACTCCTGTATCAAATCAGGCTCAGCAGTGTCCTCCAGACCAGTGGCATCCCCCAGGCCTACAGTGTCCCCAGAGCCACCCATAGACCACAGGTTTCTACCCACAGGCACATCTGTCATGGTCAGCAGCTGGCATGAGGCCCCACCTCCAACAGACGGGCTCCCAGGGGGACCCTCAGCCCTGCCAGACAACACCCACCCAAAGACAGTCTCCTGAGCTACCAGGCCATCCGGACTGCGGAACAGGCCAGCTCTCACCAGATCCCAGTACTGGTCCTGTCCCACCAGGATGTCTACTCGTATCTGCTGGTCCTGGTCGTCTGAGTACGTATCAGCTAGCGGCAGGTGTGAGAAGGCACTCAGGAGCTGAGCTGGCACAACAGGGCGTCTCAGAGGTGCGCATATCACTGGTACGCGCACTGCCTCAATCCTGTGAACAGATGACACAGACTCATTTGCAGCAGCAAGCTGTAACTCGAACTTATCATAAACACCGTCCTGTTTCCCACCACCAAAGGCAGCATATGCCATCTCGACAGAGCCCTTCCATGTCCCCTTGACCCTTTTCAGTAGCCCCTCGGACACAAAGGAGCGATCAGCCCCAGAATCCATGATCAGTTTAGCAAACACAGGTTTCCCATCATTCCCAATCACCCGCACAGTAGCAGTGGGAAGCAACACATGATCCCCTCCCGTATGAGAAGACAGAGAGGCAGAGGCTGTGTCAGCGTCACGGGGCTGCCTCTCAGTGGGTGCCTCAGGTCCAGCCCTACTCTGATCAGAGTCCCGGACACCCTCCCTTCTGAGACAGCACATGGTGTGATGTCTACGACCACACTCCTTACATCTAACAGAGCAAGATCTAGCCATGTGGCTAGATGACAGACAGCTAAAACACAGTCTAGCCCCTCTGACCCTCTCAAATCTTTCTTCACGCGATAACTTAAGCCAATCTTTGCACTTATCTGATAGGTGAGGTCCCTGACAGAAGCCACAGGTGGTCTCAGATGAGGCCTGCAGAGCAGCAGCTGTAGAACCAGCAGGTGATGGCTTCCCAGTGAACTGCCTGAGGCGGCCGGGAGCCCGAGCAGGGCGGCCACCCAGCCGACCACCAGGCTGTCCAGAAGACGATCGGCGGCCACCCTCAGCAGGAGCAGCAGCAGCAGCAGAGTGATCCACCCGCTCCAGGTGGCAGTAGTTGCCAGAGCGCTCCCTCCTCTGAATCTCCGAGGCAAGGAACTGGAGGAGGTACTCCAGATCACTCTCTCTTCCCTCCGAACCTCTTGCCCACTCCAGTCGGACCTCTTCAGGGAGCTTAGAGAGCACCAAGGGGGTGAGGAATACTCCGAACTTCTCCCCTTCAACACCAAGGCCCTCCAAACTTCTGATGTGGGACATCAGTTCATCCTGCAGACGTTGCAGATCACATTGGTTCAGGCTCACATTCAGCAACGCCTCAATGTGAAGAAAGACGAGTCTCTCTGGGCGGCCATACCTCTGACGGAGGATGTCACAGGCCGCCTTGTAGCTTGAGCCAGTGAGCACCAAGCCACTGATAGCCTTCAAGGCCTCCCCCTTCAGTAGTGACCGAAGGTAAGAAAACTTAGACACGTCAGGAAGTTCAGCTTGATCCACACAAGCACAGAATGATTCCCAAAACATAGGCCAGCCCCTCACATCACCATCAAAGGTCGGCAGTGATAACTTGGGGAGCTTCATTGCCTGTCCATGTGAGGACGAGCTGAGAGCCGGCTCCTGATCAGCCGTCAGAGCCTTACGGAAGCGAGCGCGCAGACTGGTGAAGGTGTCACGGAACGCTGCACTCCGCTCGATATCTTTCATGAGCTCTTCCTCGTCGTTCAGGCTGGCTTCAAACGCGGCCTGAGCAGCATCAAACGCATCGAGCCGCTTCAGGAATTCAGATTCCACGATCTGCGCCTCCAAACGCCACTCGTCGGAACCCGCGTCTTCTCGGCATAACAACGCCTCCATCTTGGACCCAGCGCGGGTCAGCCAGCCCTTAGCCGCTATTCTGCTCCTCTCCTCCGCCATCCCGACAGTTTCGGCACCAATGTTTCCGAATAAAGTCGACCGCTGAATCGCAGGGTCGGGCCGGGCCGTAGCAGGCGAAGAAGACCAAGCAGAATCAAAAATCCGATGCACTGTATTGGGGAAACGCCTCCAACCGTGCCAACAGAAAAAAACACAATGCCACACAAAAAACGAAAACAGCTGTCTGTGCGCGGGCGTGGCACAGCTGCTCGGGGTCAAGGCCAATCACCGCGCGCCACATACCAAAGTCGCAGCTAACAGAGCCACAGTCGGCAGCGGCCACAATCCGCACAACCCAATCCAACTAATAGATGTCGCTAGCGGTCAATCACTGTACGGTACAGGCGCTAAACGATACGATACGGTACTGAGCAATATTCAACAGGTAGAGCAATGGAACACCTTATATAACTATTTTCCTTCTCGACAATACGGATCGACTTATATGCAATATGACCTTTCCCGGTGAGGTGATGACCTTTACCTTAGGTCAAATTCTCAAATTGCCCTTTAACCCTCGCCAAGCGAGGGCCTTTTCCATAACACGGACGGCGAGGGGGGGTTGTTACGACCCCCTCGCGATTGGCTCCTATGGCACTTAGAAACACCAAATTCACAGGGTAGGTGGGTCCTTAGGAGATCTCGCTTCTGTCAAAGTTTGGTGACTCTAAGTCAATATTTAGGGGGTTTTTGGGGGGTATGAGTGCAAAAATTTTGCTAAATCATGTCAAACGTTTTTCGCCTCTAACTTTTTACCTAGTAAAGATAGAGCAAAAATAAAAGCACCAGTGAGCTCAGGACGTCCGTGCGAATCGAATGATATACTTTGTCACCAATTTAAGTGGACTTTGGAATTCAGTTGCCGCTAAGCTAGTCCAATTTTCCCCTAACCTTGTACCGGTTTTTGTGACTTGGTGACCTGACCTAAAAAGATTGGGACTTTAAATTTTCAAGAAAGATGTGCACAAAGGTTGCCCCCCTCTCTCTGGCTCTCTCTCTCTCTCTTTCTCTCTCTCTCTCTCTCTCTCTCTCTCTCTCTCTCTCTCTCTCTCTGGCTCTCTCTCTCTCTCTCTCTCTCTCTCTCTCTATCTATCTGTCTCTGTCTCTGTCTCTGTCTCTGTCTCTGTCTCTGTCTCTGTCTCTGTCTCTGTCTCTGTCTCTGTCTCTGTCTCTGTCTCTGTCTCTGTCTCTGTCTCTGTCTCTGTCTCTGTCTCTGTCTCTGTCTCTGTCTCTGTCTCTGTCTGTCTGTCTGTCTCTCTCTCTCTCTCTCTCTCTCTCTCTCTCTCTCTCTCTCTCTCTCTCTCTCTCTCTCTCTCTCTCGCGGCTGCAGTGTGGCCGAGACGGCGCCGTTGGCAGTGGTGGCGGTCGGCGCCCGGCCGGGCCGCAGCCTGTTGTGTTTGGCCGCGAGTGGGCGGCGGGCCCAGTGGCGTAGACAAGGGGGGTCATAGGCGCCATGGCCCCCCTTTCCGCCCAGCCGCCCAGATGGCGCCCCAATAAGCGCCGACAAGGCTGATGCTGTTTTACAGAGTGAACATGAATTAAAAAGCGATGTGCAGGCAGAGATCGAACTCTACCTCTTTTGGGGTGCCTGTACACCCCAATGTTCTACGAGGCACCCATAGGACCTGAGCCCCCCAATGTTGAAGGGTGCCCCTCCGGAAACCAGAATATTTCGAACCCCCAGGGTCGATGGCGCCCCTTAACCCGCGCCCTGCTGGGGGGTGTTTGAACACCCCCTTGTGGTTTTTCGCGAATATCTCAAAAACTGCGGCGCGGAGCGCCACCGTTTTTGGTACACCTTATCATACATCAATTCTACACATGTTGTGAAAATTTCAGACCAAGGTCATTCAAGGTCAGGTCACCAGGTCACTTGAAGTGACCTCACCTCATAAAAAAGTTTCAATGTCTGTCATAGCTACACCGAGTGACCGATCGCTTTGAAACTTTCAGTGATTGCTAAGAGCAATAGCATGTACAAAATGTATATCTCAAAATTTTGATATCGATGACCTAAGGTCAGGTCAATTTTGCGACCTCCCCATTATAAGTCAATGGGAGAAAATTGAAATGCGCCTCTTTTGGACGAAAGACATTATAAACACTCCCAAACACTGAATTACAAGTGGTTTAGACACACTGAACATGGAAATGGTGTCCGTGACCCCTGTTTATGCCCTGAGGTCATCTTAGGTCACGAATGGTATCTAACAGTTTTTCGCAAATAACTTTTGATAGAGGCATGCTAGAGCGATGAAAACGCCTTAGATGTGTCCAGCTCGACGATACGGATCGACTGATATGCAACATGACCCTTTCCGGTCAGGTCATGACCTTGACCTGAGGTCAAATTTCCAAGTTGACCTTTCAAGGTCAAGTTATAGTTCATTCGATGCGTCTTGACGAGAGGAACACGATGCCGGTAAAAGTAAGCTCATACAAGGCTTGGGTCAAAAGTTATTGCAGAAAAACTGTTTCCGAAAAAATCGGTTATTTTTGCAGTTTTTGCCCCCTGCAGGCAAAACCGTTGACGTTAGGTCAAATCTGAGAGAATTGCTCAGAAAGGGCGTTAATAGGGCTATCGAATGCGCTTTTTCGCGGCGCTGTAGCTCTATTGGTTCCCGAGTTATGCGTTGGCTTCTTGGAAATTGTCGACATTCGACCTGGAAATCGGCGAAATTTTGTCTTCAATGACCTCTGGTGACCTGACCTTTGACCTGACCAAAAAATTGACCGAAGTGATTTCCTCATTATTTTTGACGCTCTTTCGAACGCCGCCTTCTGCGTATCGCTACGTGGCCCAGGAGCCGAGTTAGAAGGAGGGGTGTTCAAACACCCCCCCTCCCCCCAGCAGGGCGTGGAAATCCAGGACCCCCAGCCGGGCGCGGGTTAAAAGCCGCTGGCACCCACCTGAATGGAAGAGCCAACCCATTAACCCGCGAGTTGCTGGGGGGGGGGGCGTTAAACGCCCCCACTTTTTCGCCGGGCCATAGCATAAAAACGGGCGCGCCAAATTTTGGGTACCTGTAGGGAATTGATTAAAGTTTATTGTGACAAAGTTTCAAAAAAATCGGCCTGAAAAGTTTTGAGATATCGAGGTTTTAGTGACGTCATGATTTCTGAGTTTTCGACCAAAAACGGCATATGTTCCAAAAATCATATAAAATCACAGAATAGACATACAGACATGCCGTAACCGCCATTACACTGCCAATACCATGAACAATCAAATGGCTATCTTCGATTATTGATTAGCGTTCCGCATTTTCCAAAATCTTGAACTGAATCTTGGCAATTTCTCGTGACTACTTCACGACCATGAATCATGATACATGTATTTCTCAAATTGAACTTTTTTAGCCAAACACGTACACATATGATAAAATGAATGCCACCATCGTGTTCTATGCCCCAAATTACCCATAAAACATGTGTCACAGGCTGCGAATATCAGTTTTGATTTTCGGGGATATGTGCCTGCCCGGTTGACCTGACCTTGACCCTGACCTATGCTTGACTGACCCCTACATGGAGCTGACACTCTTGTAGGCCTTATATGATGGATTGTGCACCGTTTTGACAGAGTTTATGACGAGAGGCGCCCATTTCGAAGTCCTGAAGTCCATGCTACTGAAAGCCCGATTTCAGGTGTTTGACCTGACCTTGACCCGACCTGTGACCTCAAAATTCAACTTTAAAGTACTCATCTGAAGCGTCTCGTCGCGTTCTTTCGTTTGCCGCCTCGTGCGTTTCGCTGCGCCTATTGGTTCTCGAGTTATCGGCTGGGGGCGTTTAACGCCCCCCCCCCCCCCAGCAAACGGTGGGTGGCGAAATACCCCAGCAACTGCCGGGTTAAAGGTTGTTGGCACCCCTCTAGAGCATCCGGCGCCTCTCTTAAGTTCACAGCTGCCCCAATCGGACCCATCCAAGATCGATGGCGCCCCTCTAAAGCACCCGCATTCTTCTCAAGATCACAGTCGCCCCATCCAAGATCAATAGCGCCCTCAAGAGCCATTAGCGCCCCCTCCCTTGAGACTTAAGTCGTCCCGCTTGAGACTAAAGTCGCCCCTTTCAAGCTCAATGACGCACCTGCAGAGCTTCCGGCGCGCTTCTGAAGATCACAGTCGTCGTCATCCGAGGTCGCTGGCGCCCCTCAAAAGTCACTGGCGCCCATCTAAACGGAGATCACAGCTGCCCCATCTTGAGATCGATGGTAACCCTTTGAAACTAATGTGCGCCCTTCTAGAGCACTCGGCGCCCCTCTGAATCACTTTCGCCCCATCCGAGACAACGACCTTTGAGACTACAGTCGCCCCACCCATGCTCAAGGCGCCTCTCCAGAGCGTCCGGCGCCCTGCTGAAGGCAACAGTGGCCCCATCCATGCCCAATGGCGTCTCTCAACGCCCTTCTATAGATCACAGTCGTCCCATCAATCCGAGGTCGCTGGCGCCCCTCAAGAGTCACTGGCGCACATCTGAACCGGGATTTCAGTCGGCCTATCCTAGATCAATGCCGCCCCTCTGAAACCACTGATGCCCCTCTGAAAATAACAGTCAGACCATCCGAGATCAATGGCGCCCCTCCGAGTCCGCGACACCCTACTGAAGGCAGCAGTGACCCCGTCCAAGCATTGCACGCCTCTAGAGCACCCGGTGCCCTTCTGAAGATCACATTCGCCCTATCCGAGGTCGTTGGCGCACTCCAGTAGTCATTGACGCCCATCTGAATGGAGGCTTCAGTCGCCCCGCCCCATTCAAAATCGATAGCGCCCCTCCCCCACCCCCTGAAACCACTGACAGTAGGTAATCATTTTACAATGGGGCTTTCTCATCGACACCAAGGGCCCGTTTCAAGATGCAGTATCCAGGCGGCGTCGAGCTGGGCTAGGATGTGCCAGGCGTTTCTTATAAGGCAGCCTCGTTAGTGCCACCCCTCGTTGCGATACCGCCCCTCAATGCGACGCCGCCCCTTCACCGTACAATGCCACTCCTCAATGCAAGTGGTGCCCTCCAGCGCAGTGCCGCTTATTATTGCGATGCCGCCCCCGCCTAGCAGTGCGATGCCACCCTCAGCGTACGCGTTTTTTAATTGAACCTGCTGGAGGTGTTTGAACACCCACTTCTAACTCAGCTTGTGGGCCACGTCGAGACACGCAGTAGGCAGCGTTCGAAAGAGCGTCAAAAACTATGACAAAAGTACTTAGATTATTTTTAAGGTTAGGTCGAACTGGTCGAAAATCAGGTCACCAGAGCCAACCGAAAATCAAATTTCGCCGATTTTGATATTTTTTTTTTCGATAAAGCAAGTGTATTTCGATAAGTCAGGATTCAGAAAGAGATTGAGCTACAGCGCCGCAGCATAGCGCATTCGATAACTCTTTCTGATTAATTATCTCAGATTTGACCTAAGGTAAACGTTTAAACCTCGCCAGGCGAGGGCCTTTTCCATAACACAGACGGCGAGGGTTTTCCATAACACGGACCATGTGTTGCGGTTAACCCGCGCACCGACGGGGATCTGCGCCAACTTAGAACCGACGGGGGGGCGGATGACCACCCCCCTGAGATCTCGAGAACAAAGCAAGATAGCGACAAGCGGCAAACGGCATGGGATACGCACGGACAAGGTCTACAATTTTTATGAGGTCATTTTCAGGTCAGGTTAAAGATGACGTCACAGGGGTCAAAAAAGTCAAAATGGCGGCGCTAGATATGGAGAGAGTTTTTCTCGAATAACTTTCGAACTAGTCAAGATAAGAACAAACTAGAGGCATCATCGTGATCCTCTCGTCAACATATATGTTGACCTCGAAAGGTCAAGGTCAAAGGTTGACCTCAGGTCACGTGACCGCGACTCTCGAGGTCATCATGTATATCATTCGATGCGCCTTGACGAGCTGAACACAATGAGACCATCTGCGTGGTTGTATCTTGTTCCTGTACGGAGTTATTGGCAAAAAAACCCTTTGGTGACCTTTGATAACGTCACATGACCTTACAGCTGCCCAACAGCAAAACAGACCTCAAGGTAGTGACGGTCGATCGTGTGTGAAGTCATATATGGTTTATGGGGCCATTCCGACCCGTTTTAGTGGTAAAAACAGGGAGTTGATTTCTCCATTGACTTATAATGGGGAGGTAGAGAAATTGACCTGACCTTAGGTCATCGATATCAAAATTTCGAGATATACAAATTGTAGCCACTAATGACCTTATAACATCCTGCGACTTTCAAAGGTCTCCGACATCTACTGTAGCTCTGGCACGGTGACAAAGGTGCAAAAAGGTGACTTGAGGTTGGATCATTCAAAGTGACCTGGTGACCTGACCTTAAAAGTTAGGAGGTTCAAACTTGCCCACCATGTGTAAAATTGATGAGAGAATAGTCGTACCAAATTTCGGTTTTCTCGCTATCTACGAAAAACCTCAGGGAGCGGATATCCGCCCCCCCCCCCGTCGGTGCGCGGGTTAAGGTGCTATTGCACGTGCGCACGTGCAGGGGGCGCTTCCAGATCTCGAGAACGGCTGGGCCGATTGCGCTCAAATTTGGTACACGGTTGGGGACCAGTTAGTAGGGTGCCGTGCAAAAGTCAGTTTGGACTCCGTTCCCACGTGCGCACGTGCAGAATGCCGCTTCGAGATCTCAGGAACGGCTGGGCCAATTGCGTTCAAATTCGGTACACCGCTAGCGACCGGTTAGAAGGGTGCTTTGCACAAGCCCGTTGAAAAAGCCCTCTCGCCCTTCCGCACGTGCAGGGCTCACTATCTCGCTCGTTCGTTCTTCGCCCAAAAGGCGTTTTACTGGTTATCATACTTGTTGTGATAGTTTCCTCGCGTTGTGTTTCTTAATGAGAAATCTTTAGGAAAAAGATTGCTTTGCTCACATAGACTTTGCATTGTCTTTAAACTCACATTAGGACTATGCCTTCATATCTAAATGATGATATCACAAAGTTTGATCTTAACGCAATATGATTCAATATGTGCTACTTAATTACATATTTGTTCTACTTCGCTTCTTGATGATCTCTTTTTCACAGTTTTCTTACTGATCAGTCATTTTTATCACTCGCGTGCCCCATGTCGGGCACTTCTGATGCCTAACTTCCAGGTACAAAATTAAGTGAAGCACTTCTCGATCACAGATGCGAGCATTGCTAATTAGTGATAAAGAAGTGCGGAAACACTCATCTCGGTAACAATACTCATGATCCGAAACCATCTTGTTTTCATAGGATGCCAAGACAGGGACCGGACGACGGGCGGGGACGGACAGCACAGCGGCCAGTGAACTCACCGGACTGGATGACATCGAGCAGGGTCGAGCCGAACGAGGTCTTCTTGGTCTTGAGGCTGTCGAACACCTCTTTGGTGAGGTATTTCTTCAGCAGCGACTTGCAGTCGGTGGCGGCCTGCAGCTTCTGGAAGCCGGCCTCCAGCTTCTCCAGAGTGGCGGCGTCAACCATCGTGTCCGGCTGAGCTGGGAACAACTGCACCCGATAGGAGCGCCATTAGTGACCGGTGACTGTCAGAGGTATTGGTGGAGGGGGCTGTATTAGTGACCGGTGACTGTCAGAGGGGCCGCGGTATTGGTGGAGGGGGCTGTATTAGTGACCGGTGACTGTCAGAGGGGCCGCGGTATTGGTGGAGGGGGCTGTATTAGTGACCGGTGACTGTCAGAGGGGCCTCAGTATTGGTGGAGGGGGCTGTATTAGTG
This sequence comes from Amphibalanus amphitrite, assembly GCF_019059575.1. Taxonomy (NCBI): domain Eukaryota; kingdom Metazoa; phylum Arthropoda; class Thecostraca; order Balanomorpha; family Balanidae; genus Amphibalanus; species Amphibalanus amphitrite. The sequence continues at coordinate 525,328 of NW_024881924.1, forward strand.
ACTGGTGACTGTCAGAGGGGCCGCAGTATTGGTGGGGGGGGGGGCTGTATTAGTGACCGGTGACTGTCAGAGGGGCCGCGGTATTGGTGGAGGGGGGGGGGGCTGTATTAGTGACCGGTGACTGTCAGAGGGGCCGCGGTATTGGTGGAGGGGGAGGGCTGTATTAGTGACCGGTGACTGTCAGAGGGGCCGCGGTATTGGTGGAGGGGGCTGTATTAGTGACTGGTGACTGGTGGAGCAGGCTGCATTGCTCTGCCCGGGCAGAGCAGCGGGCAGAGCAGCGGGCAGAGCACCACTACAAACCGGGCAGAGTCTGTCGCCCGTCACCCCGTACATACACTGAGCAGGCGGCGGCGCGCTACACGGCGCACTAGCCGCCGGCGCGGACGTTACCTGGAGCTCGACAGAAGGAGAAGTGAACCAGCGGGGGAACAGGCGCACTAGCCGCCGGCGCGGACGTTACCTGGAGCTCGACAGAAGGAGAAGTGAACCAGCGGGGGAACAGGCGCACTAGCCGCCGGCGCGGACGTTACCTGGAGCTCGACAGAAGGAGAAGTGAACCAGCGGGGGAACAGGCGCACTAGCCGCCGGCGCGGACGTTACCTGGAGCTCGACAGAAGGAGAAGTGAACCAACGGGGGAACAGGCGCACTAGCCGCCGGCGCGGACGTTACCTGGAGCTCGACAGAAGGAGAAGTGAACCAGCGGGGGAACAGGCGCACTAGCCGCCGGCGCGGACGTTACCTGGAGCTCGACAGAAGGAGAAGTAAACCAGCGGGGGAACAGGCGCACTAGCCGCCGGCGCGGACGTTACCTGGAGCTCGACAGAAGGAGAAGTGAACCAACGGGGGAACAGGCGCACTAGCCGCCGGCGCGGACGTTACCTGGAGCTCGACAGAAGGAGAAGTGAACCAGCGGGGGAACAGGCGCACTAGCCGCCGGCGCGGACGTTACCTGGAGCTCGACAGAAGGAGAAGTGAACCAGCGGGGGAACAGGCGCACTAGCCGCCGGCGCGGACGTTACCTGGAGCTCGACAGAAGGAGAAGTGAACCAGCGGGGGAACAGGCGCACTAGCCGCCGGCGCGGACGTTACCTGGAGCTCGACAGAAGGAGAAGTGAACCAGCGGGGGAACAGGCGCACTAGCCGCCGGCGCGGACGTTACCTGGAGCTCGACAGAAGGAGAAGTGAACCAACGGGGGAACAGGCGCACTAGCCGCCGGCGCGGACGTTACCTGGAGCTCGACAGAAGGAGAAGTGAACCAGCGGGGGAACAGGCGCACTAGCCGCCGGCGCGGACGTTACCTGGAGCTCGACAGAAGGAGAAGTGAACCAGCGGGGGAACAGGCGCACTAGCCGCCGGCGCGGACGTTACCTGGAGCTCGACAGAAGGAGAAGTGAACCAGCGGGGGAACAGGCGCACTAGCCGCCGGCGCGGACGTTACCTGGAGCTCGACAGAAGGAGAAGTGAACCAGCGGGGGAACAGGCGCACTAGCCGCCGGCGCGGACGTTACCTGGAGCTCGACAGAAGGAGAAGTGAACCAGCGGGGGAACAGGCGCACTAGCCGCCGGCGCGGACGTTACCTGGAGCTCGACAGAAGGAGAAGTGAACCAGCGGGGGAACAGGCGCACTAGCCGCCGGCGCGGACGTTACCTGGAGCTCGACAGAAGGAGAAGTGAACCAACGGGGGAACAGGCGCACTAGCCGCCGGCGCGGACGTTACCTGGAGCTCGACAGAAGGAGAAGTGAACCAGCGGGGGAACAGGCGCACTAGCCGCCGGCGCGGACGTTACCTGGAGCTCGACAGAAGGAGAAGTGAACCAGCGGGGGAACAGGCGCACTAGCCGCCGGCGCGGACGTTACCTGGAGCTCGACAGAAGGAGAAGTGAACCAACGGGGGAACAGGCGCACTAGCCGCCGGCGCGGACGTTACCTGGAGCTCGACAGAAGGAGAAGTGAACCAGCGGGGGAACAGGCGCACTAGCCGCCGGCGCGGACGTTACCTGGAGCTCGACAGAAGGAGAAGTGAACCAGCGGGGGAACAGGCGCACTAGCCGCCGGCGCGGACGTTACCTGGAGCTCGACAGAAGGAGAAGTGAACCAGCGGGGGAACAGGCGCACTAGCCGCCGGCGCGGACGTTACCTGGAGCTCGACAGAAGGAGAAGTGAACCAGCGGGGGAACAGGCGCACTAGCCGCCGGCGCGGACGTTACCTGGAGCTCGACAGAAGGAGAAGTGAACCAACGGGGGAACAGGCGCACTAGCCGCCGGCGCGGACGTTACCTGGAGCTCGACAGAAGGAGAAGTGAACCAGCGGGGGAACAGGCGCACTAGCCGCCGGCGCGGACGTTACCTGGAGCTCGACAGAAGGAGAAGTGAACCAACGGGGGAACAGGCGCACTAGCCGCCGGCGCGGACGTTACCTGGAGCTCGACAGAAGGAGAAGTGAACCAGCGGGGGAACAGGCGCACTAGCCGCCGGCGCGGACGTTACCTGGAGCTCGACAGAAGGAGAAGTGAACCAGCGGGGGAACAGGCGCACTAGCCGCCGGCGCGGACGTTACCTGGAGCTCGACAGAAGGAGAAGTGAACCAGCGGGGGAACAGGCGCACTAGCCGCCGGCGCGGACGTTACCTGGAGCTCGACAGAAGGAGAAGTGAACCAGCGGGGGAACAGGCGCACTAGCCGCCGGCGCGGACGTTACCTGGAGCTCGACAGAAGGAGAAGTGAACCAACGGGGGAACAGGCGCACTAGCCGCCGGCGCGGACGTTACCTGGAGCTCGACAGAAGGAGAAGTGAACCAGCGGGGGAACAGGCGCACTAGCCGCCGGCGCGGACGTTACCTGGAGCTCGACAGAAGGAGAAGTGAACCAGCGGGGGAACAGGCGCACTAGCCGCCGGCGCGGACGTTACCTGGAGCTCGACAGAAGGAGAAGTGAACCAGCGGGGGAACAGGCGCACTAGCCGCCGGCGCGGACGTTACCTGGAGCTCGACAGAAGGAGAAGTGAACCAGCGGGGGAACAGGCGCACTAGCCGCCGGCGCGGACGTTACCTGGAGCTCGACAGAAGGAGAAGTGAACCAGCGGGGGAACAGGCGCACTAGCCGCCGGCGCGGACGTTACCTGGAGCTCGACAGAAGGAGAAGTGAACCAGCGGGGGAACAGGCGCACTAGCCGCCGGCGCGGACGTTACCTGGAGCTCGACAGAAGGAGAAGTGAACCAACGGGGGAACAGGCGCACTAGCCGCCGGCGCGGACGTTACCTGGAGCTCGACAGAAGGAGAAGTGAACCAGCGGGGGAACAGGCGCACTAGCCGCCGGCGCGGACGTTACCTGGAGCTCGACAGAAGGAGAAGTGAACCAGCGGGGGAACAGGCGCACTAGCCGCCGGCGCGGACGTTACCTGGAGCTCGACAGAAGGAGAAGTGAACCAACGGGGGAACAGGCGCACTAGCCGCCGGCGCGGACGTTACCTGGAGCTCGACAGAAGGAGAAGTGAACCAGCGGGGGAACAGGCGCACTAGCCGCCGGCGCGGACGTTACCTGGAGCTCGACAGAAGGAGAAGTGAACCAGCGGGGGAACAGGCGCACTAGCCGCCGGCGCGGACGTTACCTGGAGCTCGACAGAAGGAGAAGTGAACCAGCGGGGGAACAGGCGCACTAGCCGCCGGCGCGGACGTTACCTGGAGCTCGACAGAAGGAGAAGTGAACCAGCGGGGGAACAGGCGCACTAGCCGCCGGCGCGGACGTTACCTGGAGCTCGACAGAAGGAGAAGTGAACCAACGGGGGAACAGGCGCACTAGCCGCCGGCGCGGACGTTACCTGGAGCTCGACAGAAGGAGAAGTGAACCAGCGGGGGCGGCAGGACAGACGAGACGAGAGCTGTGACGTCAGAGCGCTGATTGCCTGAGGGGCCGCCAGGCGGCGGCAGGCAGCCCTCGGGCACGCTGCCAGCGATCGACGGATGCCTGCCCGGCCGGCCGGCGGCGGCGGCCGCGCCCCTGGAGCTACCCACCGGTCTACCTAGCCGGCACGGGGGCCCATCGCAGCAGCACCACCGCCCAATGATCGCTCCAGCTCTTCCAGTGGCGGATCCTGGCGGGGGGGGGGAGGAGAGTCCACAGGGTCATGGCCCCATCCCCAAAAGCTCGGAGAGGGTGATTTGACCCCCAATGCGCTACAGATCTGCCATCTCACGTGTTCACGTGCTTCAAAGCACCTGCCAAACACTTGTCAGCTAGCTTCTTGATTATGTTGCGTGAAAAGGCGTTGCGTGACCCGCTCCCTGATGGGGGGGGGGGGGGGGGGTGAACAGTTGAATGCCCCTGTGCGTTTTTTCGGTATCTCAAAAGCGCCGCTGTTTTTGCCACACCTCATTATTGATCTTTCAGTGAAAATTTCAGACCAATTTCACTCAAGGTCAGGTCACCAAGTCACGTCAAGTGACCTCATCTCCTAACAAGTTTCAATGCCTGTCATATCTACACCGAATGACCAATCGCTTTGAATCTTTCAGCGATTGATAACAGAAATATTATGTATATGTTACAGGCAAAGTGAAAAACCAGACATTTTGCAAAATGCCTAGGCAATTTGCAAAATGGCTGACCCGCCAGGCATTTTGTAAAATGCCTGGGCAGTTTGCAAACTGCCTGGCCCACCAGGCATTTTGCAAACTGCCTGAAATTATTTTCCCAGGCAGTTTGAAAAAAACTTGACATCGAACTCACACCAGCGACAATACGTAAACATATTGTAAGTGCCGCCTACAGAGGTTAATCACAAGCGATGCACTGGCACACCAAGTGGGAGGACACACAGTGAGACATTCTCCGGGTAGCGCTGCCGAGTTCAAGGTCACTGAGCCCCAGGCAGCGTCCCGGCCTCCGCGCCGGCTGCCGGGCGCCCGGCGCGGTTTTATCGGTAAACACGCGTTAAACACGTTACAATGTTTCTAAGAGCCTTGATGGCTTTTTGAAAATACTTTGGGTTGATATTGATCAGAAAAAAATGTGCTTCCGATGTATGGTAGATTGATTGGCGGGCCACACGTCTGCATTATCAATGCATAATGACCGTGTAATGATGAACATGCCCATTGCATGTAAAACTTGTAATATGTAAGCGTCTTTTCATTATAAAGGTGTGCACGTGGGTCATGGACGACCACAAACTTCATTTCTTGAAAAGTCGCATGCTCTTGAAGTCCATGGAATGCATTTCATCTCATCACATTACAATGCATTGTTTTTAAATGACAATGCTTTTCCTGAAATGTACCAAAAATTGCCGATTTCTCAAGTTATAGAGACTTTTTCTTTCCACGTGACACGTGATTAGCCCACGCCCCGTAGGGGGGGGGGCCGAAATAGCCCCACTGTCCTTTTCCGTCGATATCTCCTGAACGGCTGGAGATATCGCTAGGTATCAAACTTTCAGGACCCCTCCGGGCATCAATTTTACACATTGTCACCAAACATTTTTCCAGAGGCTATGATAGGTTGGCCACAAATGACGTCAGAATGACGTCATGTTCTGTCATTTTCGACCGAAAAAAGACCTTCGCGAGAAGACCTGTCAGGCCTACAGCTTTGAAGCTACAGAAAAATGATCAAACATAAAAGATGTAAAATTGACAGGGCTACAAAACTATTATCTCTGATTTTTATTTTTTAAAGTTTTGACCCCCAAAATCCAAAAAAGCATTTTTGGATATATTAGCCAAAAAATCCAAAAAAGAATTTGAGTTTCGAAAAACCCGGAATATATGTGATAGCACCTACCGTCTTCTATCTACATACCAAATTTCAGATCGATGCCTCGTTTTTTGGCCAAGTTATAGCCAAAAACTGCTCAAAAATGATAACGCCAAATTTTCAAACTCAAGTTTTGGCAATTCTAGACCTCGTAGAGCAAAACAATGATCACCATTAGACTCCCCGTGACGAGTTGCATCGAATTGATACCCATTTTATGCAAAAATATCAACTTTGAAATTTGACCTAATTTGACCTGACCTTCACCTGACCTTTACCAAAACGTGACCTAGGCTGGCCCCAAAGGCTGCCTAACCCACAAAATCGCATTTGTCATGTAAAATGGACCATAAAACATGTATCACACGACACTTTCATATTGTGACCCCGGTGACCTGACCTCGCTGTGTCCTGACCTGGTATCAGTGACCTCAGATAGCAAAGTATGTGTTTGACGAACAATATACCACCGATGGTTTTCAATAAATTACCAATTTACTCGATTTCACAACACATTTCTTGAATTGCCTGTGAACGGTGAAAATCCGACCTTTGACCTGACCTGTGACGTCATCGGTTTGACCTAGGTCAATGAAATTTGATCACATGGTAGTTCCCGGATTGGGCTATCGAACGCCGTTTGAATTTTGAAAATCGGCCGGTAAATTTCCGAGATCTTAGGGGGGGGGGGCGAAACGCCCCCCCCCCCTACGGGTGGTAGGTTCCGCAGGGGCGCCGCCAGGAAAAAATTTCGGGGGCTAGAATTGGTGAGGGCGCCAATTTTGGGTCAGGAGGGCGCCAACTTCGGGTCAGAAGGGCGCCAATTTCGGCTCTGGAGGACGCTATCAATGCCGAGCAAAGACGACAAAATGTACACTCTCGTATTTCCCTTACATTGTCACTCGACCTTATTCCTCTCAAATTACGGTTTATTCTAGGTATTCCAGATGAAAACTGCCTTTACATTTTGCGCATTTCAAACGGAAGCGAGGCTCGGCATTCTTGCAGCCTTGCATGCAAACACAAACGGACTGCGAATGTCTGCATTACTGGTGTATTTTTCGACCCCATGGGCCTGGCTCAGTTCCTCTGTCCTTCGGTTCCAATTTAGATCTCAAATTCTAGTGTCAAGCGTCGTCTGGCTTACGACCGACCCAAAAAGGCGATAGGCGTTATCACTAGTGTATTCGCGGCCATTGGGGCGACGTAAGAAAAGAGGAAGACAACTGGCCCCAAAAACTTTAAATTATCAGTTAGCATGCATCTTTTCCTTGATATGTAGATAATTTACCATTAATTGTTAGAGAAAATTGCATATAAAATCTTCCATTTATGCTTTTTTCATCGTTTGCATAAGATGTTCTTTTACTAAGCTAGAAACACTAATTAGAAATAGTTCCCGCATCTCGTCAAGAACAATAGGAAAGGCTTGAAGTGAATAGAATAATCTAAATGGTTTTGTAATCTATGTGAAGACACTTCTAAAATTGCCTGTAGAAATATTGAAGGCAAAAGTTCAACTTTTTCACAAGACGGATGTCTATAAACCTATTCAACGTGTGACAACTCAGCCGGTATTTCGTCGCCTACAGCCAAGCTTTCCCTAGTGACCGATAGAGGCGCTGCTATCGATGTCCGCCCGTGCCGCCTAACGGACGAAAGTGATAAGTGAATGAGTTGAATGAGAGTGAATAAGATGAGTGAATAGTTTGCCGGTCGGGCCAGTGGCACTGACGTGCTCGATGGATGTTTGCCAAATTAGATGCAGTAAGCTCCAAAATAAGGCTTTGGATACGTTGTCATGCCTTTATTTTCCGGAAATTGCTCTATTTCTAGTTGGCGCCTAAATCGTTGGCGCCTAACGCTTTTCTAATTGTAAATAGTTGTAAAGAAACTGGATATTTTACGTGCGAGGCAACATTTGTTATTGTGTGAAGCCAAAATTTTAAACAAAACTTTAAACAAAATGAGTTTAAACTGAGCTTGGTTTGCTGTCAAGCTCACCTTCTCTCAAGCTCAAGCTTCTACGGCAGTTCACAAAATATGACGGATCATGGAAAACCATAATACACAACTAAACGCATAACATAGTGGTCAGAGCTTACCACGGTCAGTAACCAACATAGGTAACGTGAAGAGGGCGCTGACAGGTCCGGAGTGTATGGTGAGAAGAACGATAATCGGTGAGGAGGACACTGTAATGTGAGGAGGGCGCCGATCAGGAGGGCGCTTTACGGTGAAAAGGGCGCCGACAGGTCAGGAGGACGATGTATGGTGAGGAGAGCGTCAGCAGGTCAGGAAGGCGCTGTATGGTGATGAGGACGCTATACATTGCGGAGGGTGCTGACTGGTCAGGAGGGCGCTGAACGCGAAGATGTCGCCGACAGGTGAGAAGGGCACTGCACGGTGATGAGGGCTGCGACAGATCTGGAGGGCGCTACGTGAAGAGGGCACCGACAAGTCTGCAGGGCGCTGTATAATGAGGAGAGCGCCGGCAGGTCAGGGGGGCGCCGTATGGTGAGGATGATGCTATACGATGAGGAGGGCACTACGAGTGAAGATGGCGCTGACAAGTCAAGAGGGTACTGCTTAACCCTATTCCTGGCGGGGGGGGGGCCTCAGGAGCCCCCCCTGAGGTTTTTTGGTTATTTCTCCCAAACGCGTTAAGCTAGGAAGCTCAAATTTTCTGACTTTTCCTAAAAGGCTTCTACGCAACATGCCTGTAAATTTTGAGTTGATCTGACCTCTGTGGTCAGGTCACCAGAGGGCAGAGGCGGTTTGGTGACCCTACCTCAGAAAAGTTTGCAATCACGCCAGAGCTGGAGTTTTTGACCGATCAATTTCTTCTCTTCAGGCTTTAGTTAGGGTACCAGTATGTGCAATTTGTATATCTCGGAATTTTGATATCGGTGACTTAAGGTCAGGTCAGTTTCGCGACCTCCCCATTATAAGTCAATGGGGAAAAAATCAACTCCCTGTTTTTACCACTAAAACGGGTCGGAATGGCCCCATATACCATACATGACTTCATATACGATCAACCTTCCCTACCTTGAGGTCTGTTTTGCTGTTGGGCAGCTGTGAGGTCATGTGACGTCATCAAAGGTCACCAAAGGCTTTTGGCCAATAACTCCGTACAGGAACAAGATACAGACGCGTGGATGGTCTCATTGTGTTCAGCTCGTCAAGACGCATCGAATGATATACATGATGACCTCGAGGTCACGTGACCTGAGGTCAACCTTTGACCTTGACCTTTCGAGGTCAACATATATATCATTCGATGCGGATTGACGAGAGGATCACGATGATGTCCTTAGTTTGTTCCTTTCTTGACTAATTCGAAAGTTATTCGAGAAAAACTCTCCATATCTAGCGCCGCCATTTTGACTTTTTCGACCCCTGTGACGTCATCTTTGACCTGACCTGAAAATGACCTTTGTAAAAATTGTAGATCTTGACCGTGCGTATCCAATGCCGTTTACCGTTTGTCGCTGCGATGTGTAGTTTTTGAGATCTGAAGGGGGGGCCGAATCGGCCCCCCCCGCCAGTTTCTTGTCCCGGCGGAGCCCGCCAGGAATAGGGTTAAAGAGGAGGGCGCGGACAGGTGAGGAAGGCGATGTACGGTCAGGAGGCCGCCTACAGCTCAGGAGGGCCCTCTTCGGTGAAAAGGGCACCGACTTGTCAGGAGGGCGCTAAACGCATAGGGCGCCGGTCTGGAGGGCTTTGTATGGTTAGGTGAGGCCGCTATACACTTATACAGTGAGGAGGCCGGCGACAGGTCAGGAGGGCGCTGTACGGTGAGGAGGGCGCTATAATACGATAAGGAGGGCGCTGACAGGTGAGGAGGGCGCCGACAAGTGTGGAGGGCGCAGACAGATCAGGAGGATGCTGTGTGGTAAGGACCATGAAGGCGCCGACTGGTCAGCCCAGAGGGCGCCGAATGTGAAAAGGGCGCCGGCAGGCCTTAAGAGCGCTGAATGGCGAGAAGGGCGCCGACAGATCAGAAGGGCGCTGAAGATGATGAGGGCACTAGATGGTCAGGAGATTGGGGGTGGATGTCTGGCAGTTCAGGATTGTGGGTGCATCTTCACCCACAAAGAGATATAAAATTGTAAACCTGGGCGCCAGTGCCGCATGGTGTACCGCAATGGCTAACCGTCGAGGGCGCCTAGAGTGCTGGACATTAGAAAGGCGCCTTCGGCGCCCCGAAATGATCGTGAAAGGCGCCATCCAGGGCGCCTCCGGCGCCCTGGATGAGGGCGCCTGCTAGATTTGGGGGGGGGGGGGCTAAAGCCCATTGTGCGCCCCCTTGGCTGCGCCCCTGCCCTCACCCACCTCCCCATCGGGCCCAGCTCGGTAGTGACCTCTCCTTGAATTTGACATTAAGGCTCAACGCCATCTAGTTACGTCTGGAGATCTTTACTAGACGCATTGTACAGGCATTATTGTTACATGTATTACATGTTACATGCATTGTTACAGGCAAAGTGAAAACTCGGGCATTTTGCAAAATGCCCGAGTTTTGATTGTTTTGTTTTACCTTTTTTGTTGACTGCAGGCGTTGACCACAAACGTTCCCATGTGCCTGAGCCCCAAACACATTCAATATTTACGAATATACCCACGTCTTGCGCCACTTCCGTCGAGATGGAGTTAGTACCGAATGGACTGTGTAGATGAGCCAACGTCTCCCTACCTTTCCTATACGGAGTTGTAGCCGTGTGTATGAATGCTGCGATGGGGCGCGGAGCAGGGCATAGAGAAACATGGGCGCGGAAAAAACGGCGACCGACCGAATATTGATCCGACATTCCTCGCTTCCCGTGCTTACATCACGGCAACGCCGAGGGCTGCAGCGACACGGGGTTGCCACCGATCGATAGAACAGAGATAAGCGTATCCAATAAGCATTTTTGTTAACCCGCGCCAGGCTGGTGGCGAGGTCACGGTGCGGGTGACCTGTCAAACAGCCCCGGCGCGGTGGGGCACTGTCGCAGGCGAATGGCGCACTCCAGCCGGCCCACAGTAGGCGATTTCGCTATTCTAGCACGTCATGGCTTATATCTCGAGTTTTTTTTTATAATTTTTTTTTTACGTATATTTATTCAATCAGACGAGTCCCACAGGGAACACACAACTGACACATCAGCGAAAGTTCCCTGTCCTCGCGACGCACAATGGAGACAGAGGCGGGTAAAAAAAAACTGTCCCGGTGACACTTGAACGTTTAAAACGCCGTCCCAGTTCTCATGACACGCGGGGTAAACACGAAAAACAAGAACGACAGCTCAAGCCAGCACGGGCGGCGGCGGCGGCAGACGCGCCAGCGGGCGCCCCGCGAAGGGCGGCCAGGGCACACGGCCCACCAGGCAGCGGCTGCCACCCAGCGCCAACCACCGGCCCCCCGCCGACGACCCGCAGCGACCGAGACGTCCCGCGAGCGCAGGCCGACCCAGAGAGTGCTGGAGAGATTGGCCGGCCAATAAGGATAGGTAAAAAAGTCTAGGATGTAGGTTGGTTGTGTGCGGAGGGAAGATTCTGTGACAGAATATTCGAGACGTTGCCCCACTTGGACAAAAACTTGTCAGTAGACTTATGCCTTAAAAAGAAGTTGCTTTCATTTTCAGCCTCTCTTTTAAGTATGTGATGAAAATGATGTATGCTGGGAAACTGAGTGTTATGTCTTGCCCTAAATATTACTTGTTTTGCTAATGTGAATATTAATATATTTATTTCGCTTTCATCCGCTAGCCTTGGAAATATCCACGACTGCGTTGAGATATTTACTATAAAATTGTATTCTTTTCGAAAGTATGCTACTATATCTTTTATAAAGTCTTTTACTATTCTACATTCCCAAAGTATATGACATAACGTTTCATCGCGCTCGTTGCAAAAAGTACAAACTGCACTTTCTGCTTTTCCAATACGATACAAAAAAGTGTTGGTAGATATTATTCTATTTATTATACGATAATGGAACGTTTGTAAGTATGTGTTTCTTGTCGCATGGCGAATATCATGCATCGTGCCCTCATACGTACACCCTATATCTTTATTCCATTTACGCTTAATATGATTTTGCGTTGACTGGTTTGTTTCTCGTTTTAACAGGGCAGAAACGAATTCATTATATGCTAAGCGTGAAGTGTTTGTTTTCTGAGAGAGTAGCGCTATTTTATGAGGTATTATTGGGTAAATGATTTTACAGGCAACAACAGTATTATCCACATGATGCGGTATACTTCTGGTTAAAGATTCATAGCATAGAAACGACATTTTGATGTTATAGGTTTCACTTAGAGTTCGTTGTTCTAAAAATGATCCGCTATCCTTAGAATACAAATCTGCAACAAATCTCAAACCCTTTCTATCCCAATCTTTTACAATGCTCGTTTGGAATTTGCTGTGATCTGAATACCACAGTTTGTCCGTCAGAACGTTTTCTGGTGTTGTTCGGAAGACCGCACAAAAATCCGCCCAGGCGTTCAGCACATCTTTCCAAAATGTATTACGTAATCTATGATTCGAGATGTTTCTCAACTTTTCCGTGCCGTAGCAAACTAGTTCACAAATAGGAGGTAAAGTTTTCTTGATTATGTTAGCCCATACAACATCAGATGTTGACCAGTATAGTCTTTTTATCCAGTTAACTTTTAGGCTTTTTATAAACGACCTAATATCAACCATTTTCAAACCCCCGTGATCATAATCTTGTACCAACTTTTTTCTTTTAACTTTATCAGGACCATCGTTCCAGATATATTTGAACAATATATTATTAATGTAAGAAATGTCCTTTTCGTTTGGGGTTGGCAATGACGATACAATATGTACTAGTTTAGAAATAACCATTGATTTTACGACTGTTATTTTTCCTATCAGGGTGAGATTTCGTCGCCTCCATTGGGCTATTTCCTGTCTCACTTTAGGTAATACCTCAGACATATTTTTTTCCACGATGGTGTTGGTTGTATTGCAAAAGATTATTCCCAATACTTTCAGTTCGCTTACTTTCTGCAACCCTGACATATTCAAAAACGAACAGTCAACTGTTTTGCCGATTTGAAGACATTTTGTTTTATCTATATTAACACGTAATCCAGATACTTAATGAAATATGTCTAGTTCATTTATTACCGCATTTATAGATTCCGGTTCCGCGCTTGAAAATACTATTAAATCGTCAGCGTATTGCGATAATCGTACTTCTAATCCTACGTCTATGGGTATCCCCTTCATCTCCCTCGACTGCATTAGTTGATTTGTTAGGGGCTGCATTATCATATTAAATAAATATCCAGATACGGGGTCTCCTTGTCGTATACCTCTTTCCATGTTAATTTTGGGACCTAAATATCCATCCAAAAGAATCCTAGAAAAGTTGCGAGAGTTTAGGTAAAATGTTTGGATCATATGAGCAAAATGTGGCCCGAAATTATAATAATTGAGAGCTTCTGCTAGGAACTCCCACGACACCGTGTCGAAAGCGGCTTCGAAGTCAACTGCCATTATGATACCGGAGGAGGATGAAGCATTCACGTGTTCAATTACATCGTACACTAGTCGCGTGTTTTCCCCGATATATCGTCCCTTAATGTATGCCGTCTGAGTTGGGGATATCAAGTGATTCATTGACCCCGTTTCCATGGGCATCACTGATCCGGATCAGTGCCTCGTAAGGGATTAGGCTGCCCATGGAAACACCCGTAATCCCTTACCGCTGATCCGGATTCTAATCCAGCCTCGAAAGAAGCTGAGCCGTTACGATAGGGATTAATGTTTGACTTTTTAATTTTCTTATTTTCATGTTAATTGTTTTAATGGGCCTGGATGCATATATCGCATTAGAAATATTTTATTTAAATTATACTATTACTAAAATGATATGTTTCAAAATTTGGGCTATATTATTTAAGATTTAAACCATTGGAGATATTTGTTTGTGCATTCCTCCTGCACGGTGTCCACTGTCCAAGCATTCCGTTGCGCAACAGCATCCACCCATCAGTTATCTTGCTTAGCTAAGGTCTATTGTGCCAATATTCTTAATCTATTTGTTGGTGTTAGATGGCAAATCAATTTTGCAATCTTTTCCAGCATTTTTTCATTACCCGTGTAATCCCTTACAGCACAAATGTAGACTTTCTCGATGTTGCATCATTTGCCTGTCAACTATTTTCATATATAAGTTTAGGACAATGGCGGCAGAGTGCCGCGGTGGCGCAGCGGTATGGTTTTCGCTTTTTGAGCCAAAGGTCTCGGGTTCGAAACTCGGGGTCGCCCGAAACGTTTTCTGAAGTAATGAAAGACGGACGAATTGCTATGTAAATTTATTTGTTTATTTTTATTTTTTAACATGAATCGAACTGAAAAATTAGTTATTGTAGAGAGTTTGGAAGATTTTCCCAATAGCCGAGTTTGCTATCGGTATGATAAAAGAAAGCCAATCTTCAGGACGGAAGATCCTAGTCGATTTTTGCACCGACCCCCACCGGACACGATTTGGTAGCCGAGGTCTGTGACGTCAGCCGGGCGTGAAGTTTTCCCTTCACCATAGGCTTCACACACAAACCGGCCGAAGTTCATGCCAGGATGCCCGGCTTGAAAGTGCAAATATGATTAAATTTTGCCCTCAATAGATTCATTGCTTCATTTTATAACTAAAAACGTCCGTTATTAGGACTCAATGAAGGTAAAAGTACTCAAAATCGAAGTTTAAGAAAATGCTGTCCAGCACAACTGGTAACATCACGTGACCTCTTTTAAGCAGAATGTATATAATTCGAGGATGTTATTACACGATTGCTGCCTAAAACATCATAAATATTACGCTTTAACATTTATTGCTTCTGTTT